>NC_134915.1:18189054-18537046 GCF_051014615.1 Bombus vancouverensis nearcticus | reverse complement strand
TCGACTATGCCGCAGAATCCCGTTCGTATGCGTGAGGTCGCCACGAGTGCGGGTGAAAGTCTACCGCGGGTCACCAGCCGCCTCTATCCCGCCTCTCCGCTACACGGGTGCACCTATATCGCGCGCGATGGTCAACTCATGGACCGCGGACTATAGAGGCCGTTTGCCTTCTTCCCTCCGCGTGAAAATGCCGGGCTACCATCCACGCAACCACGCCGAGACCGTATCTCGATATCTCGTTTGGGATTCGAAAGATAGCCTGGCGCCGATAAAACCGATCTACCGGCTCGCGACCGCTTCCTACTCGATCGTGGACCGGCCCACAACCTTCTTTTCACGCCTAATACGCACTGGTCGTTTCGGTTCAAACGCTCCGCGGGTCTCCGTTTTCCGGAGAAGGTGCATTTATTTAGTGAGTTAGAGATCGGAGATCTGGCTGAAAAGTAGGATAACTCCAGAGCGGACAAAGCGCATGAATCGTAGCAAGCGAATTTTGTATCGAGTGAAGTACTCCGACATCCAAGTGTATCAGTTTCGAGGACGTCGTTTCGATTTCAACGTCTCCATCGATTTCTCTATTCTTTGTTCTATGTCGTCATTTCGAGTTGCAATCGAGCAGCTGGTTCGCAGAAATTGCGCGTCAGCCGCTGGTAAACAGCTATCCGGCGATAGTTCGGCCGGTGAAAGCGTCGGGTGTAACATTGTCGCGAGGCGTCGGTCGCGGGGTTAGGCGATACGCGCGATTTCGCCTCATCTTGGGTCGCGCGAAACTCTTCGAGATCAGGTGGGGGTCCCTGGCTTCCCCGGGGAAGGGGGCATGTGTTAGTTAACTGGACGCGCGCCATTCCCCGACACCAAATCCACGCTCCGGGATGTCGCTCTTAAGCCGCGACCTCGCTCGATTCCGCTTTTACCTGCCGCTGACTCGGAGGACCAACTCGATACGAATATATCCTCGATCGAATTCACGTTCGTCTCGTTTTAAGACCTTTTGAGCTCCGCTAAATATATCGGAGTCAGAGAATGGACAAAGCTGGAAGAGAAGCGGGTGGATTGTTCTCTGACGAGAGTGAAACGATCTGTATGGAGGCTAAAGATATCGCGCTTATATCTTTTCCAACAGAATTATAGAAACGAAACCGAGATAGAGATTCGCGTTGCTTCATAAATGTTACAATATGCATACTTTACTTCGATTATTTTACATGTTGCGTACACTTTTGCATAAATTTCCGCAGCTTGGTTATAATAGTTAAATAATTATGCAGATTTCATTTATGGAAGAGTTAAGTAGATTTGGAGATGGCCAAATTTCATCGCGTGGAGATGCAGATTCGACTTACATAAAAAAATGAACTAGAACTGGTCGTAGCTGAGTTTTATGATATGTAAATGCAAATATGTCGTATACATATATTAGGTATGTAGATTGGATCTGTGCAAGAACGAAGTAGAATCGCAGATGGATAAATTTGATATGGAGATGCGCGATACGTTACGTAGATTCTCACTTATGAGAGAGTGAAATAAACGGAGTTGTAGACGGATAAATTTTCGGATATGGAGATGCGTGTCGTGTACTATCTGCATTCGATTTATAAAAAAAAATGAAGTAGAATCGGAGACGAACATTTTGGAATACATTTGGACGCGCACGAATTCGACTAAAGGTTACACCGTCTGTTTGCCAAAATCAAAAAGCATACGTTTCAACAATTTCGTGAATCGGTTGCCGGGGAACAACTAAAGAATTCGTCCAAATACGGATACTCTGTGAAATCAAGAATCGCGCTCTTCGACAATTTCGTGAATGAATAACCGCGAAAGAACGAAAGATTAACCAGCGATATCTTCCGCGAGATTTAGATGAAACTCGATTTTTATCGCGAAGAGAGTAACAGAACCGTTACTCGAAGCGTACACGTTCAGCTAATGAACGTATACTGATAAGTTAGAGGAAAAGAACAGGAAGTCGCGAGCGTAGCGATAGTTACTGCGGCGAGGTAAAGTTACGAACGGACGATTTCTAACGCGTGCCAAGAGCCATTCGCGGAACTAAGACGGCGTTTTCACGGAGCGATGCGACTTGGTCTCGCGTAACTCGCTTCATTTGCCGCTAGTCACGTGTCTGCTTGACAAAGTACCGGCTTGTAATTCGCCTTAGGTTCGTGGCTGCCCTCTAGAGGCTGTGTATTCCTGTCCGCGAGCCTGCAACAAACACTACACTATTTCGAGTGTCGATAAATCGCGTCGAAGTATGCGGGTCTAACTAAAGTCTCTTGAGTTGCTTAGGATGTTTAATATAAACTGATGTACATTTATACAGGTGCAATTCGATCCCAGGATACGACAACTTCTACCAGTCTTATTATTTTTAGCTTTCTGCAATAGTCTCGCACTTTTCTAGTTTCAGTTTCTTCCATATGCGACGTTGTTAAGTGGAATTTATCTTCTTTCGTCTCGACATCGTTGTCTTCGTTGGACATCGAGTAATTAGCAACGAAACGATAAACTTTTCAAATCGATATACACGAAACTTCGTGGCAATAACACGAAGTAAAAGATGGAGTCTACCCGATTTTTCGATTCTAAGACGTACGACAAGTCGCCACGCTGTTTTGAATCTACGAAAATCTTACATTTCTTAAGGAACGGTTCTCTTGGCGTACGTTTTTAATTATCAGCGAAGCGTTGATCGAGCAACACCGCGGATGACAAGATCAACAACTCGGTCACGAGCAGCGGAACAGCGTAATTTATAAGTCGGATCGGTAAGCGTCCCGAGGTAATTACCGTCGAGCTTCTCGACCCGTTCGAACTTAAAGTCACCGACGACCTGCCGCGGTAGAGAATCCAATCGCGTAGAAGGTGGAAGAGCAACGAAGAAGAAAGAGAGAGAGAAGGTTGAGCAAAGAGGGCGAGGAGATCGGAGGAGGTGGTAGGTTCTCCTGATTTATGCCATGCGCTTTATGAGCGGCGCGCTTCTTGCGCGGCCGCGGCGTAAATTTTGTCCGTTGTTGCGAATCGCCGCGCGGATGCAGGAAATACGTAGCGAGGAGGAGACACGAGGAGAAGAAATCGAGACCTCGCCGAGCCGGGGCCCTCCTAACCCGGCCGTTCAGACTTTCTTTTTAAACAACGACCCCGCTCGCTTTCCCCGGAACGATTTTCAATGTACCGGTATCTAACAGTCGACGATCCAGAGACATTTATGGACCTTACTCGATACATCCGACGATGTTCTACTTCTTGATTTATTTACCAACGTGATCGACTCTTCGATCTTCGAAGAGAGCTGTAGAATTGTTCGCAGGAGAATCGTATTTCTTCGATCCTTAATGGGATTCGTTAAAAGAGAGTTTGACGCACAAATATTATTTTCTGCGGAGAATTTACCAATACTTTGGCACATTCGTCAGAATCTGGGAGAAGGTACGAAATTGACCTTGGTTAGTTTTCTACTGAAAACTCGATTCGCCTACAGCGAAACGTACAAACTTTCCATTTCTTATTACAATTTTCCTGATTTCACTCGTATCTTCGTTTCACGAGATAAATTTGCACAGTCTCGCGCATCTCAACGAATGCCGCAACGACTGCGTTGCGTCGCTTAAACAAGCTGTCTTCTTATCTTATCTATATCATATCTTATTCTAAATTAGGCAATAGATTTTCAAATTCGAAACATATAATTGTTCGTGTGCCATCGTAACGATTATAAGTGTTAGTAGCCAGGACGTTTCAGCCGTACGACGCGACGTACGGGTTCAATAGTGAAAGGATTAATACCAGGTAATAAAATATCTATTCAAACGCGGAGATACAGACGCAAACAAACATGAAACGTAATCTCGCGAGATTGAATTCTATCAAGGGCTCTGGCGGCGCTGCTTTTTCCGCAGCTTTCAGGTATGTTGATTGCGAGCAGCGATGCGCGCCTCGGCGCATAGGTGCTCCGGTCGCATAGCTGCGCCGCGCCGACTGCAACTATGCGCCGTGCGCCGCGCGCCGCTATAATACCGTGTCGTTGAGCGACATCGGTTAAACGATGCTCCCGAGCGTGCAGCCGCGGATCGCGCGCCGCCCCGAGCCGAACAGATAACCGACGGACACGTGGGAAAATTACCGTGGCCGGCCTCCGCCGATTCCTCGATCCTTTACGCGGCCCATTGTGACTTCAGCATTTACATACCGCTATTGATTTATTCCGGTGCTGTCCGAGCGCACGCACCGAGAGCGCAGCTTCTATAAAGAGAACGACGAACCCGCCGTGAGAATCGACTATTCGTCAACTTTCGTGCGTTTATTAGATTTTGTCTATTTACATCGCCGAGCTGAATCGAGCGTCTACGCCAATTGTACGATGGGACTTTTCTTTCGGCGAGGTAAAGTCGTTTCGGCACGTCTCTTACATCTTGTCCACATTATCGAATAGAGTCGAGTTTGAACTCAGACTTTCTAGCGGCGATTTTTCTTCGTTCTTCTATCGCGTCGTTCCTTCTTTCGCGTCCTAAGGCACTTTAATCGACGTTACTTTTTTCTTTTCCATAGTATGAACGCTTCCACGAACAGCAACGTCATTGCAATCAATCAAAACGGAATCGCAATTAAGGAGACTCCCGAAAGGAACGACCTGCATAATTAACGACCGACGATTTCCTCCGTGACTTTACGATCGAATTTCACTTTCTTTTACGGCACCGCGCCGATGTCGCTTCTAAATCTTCTTTGAACAACGTAACTTTAAAACAGAATCCCAATAGGCGAGAAAAGATTCTAAATAAATCCGTGACTTTCTAAAGGGAATTTATATTCGTAAAAATGAAATTCGATTAAGTTATATACGACAATTGTAATTACCGATCGATTCAATTCCGCGATAAAAGCAGACAGATTGAATAAAAGTCGTTCCTTTTCTAGAAGAAGTAGTAATTCTGCCGCGGAAGACGTAGATTTATAACGATAGTCGATCATCGGCTACGTATATCCATTAAAAGCCTGAGTTAGAACGCCGTGAAAACAATACAAAATTTTATACAATAGGAATTCACGTTCGGAGAAGTAGATTCGGTCAACGAGACTCGGACAAACGGGCGTTGCTTGAAATTTCCTTGTAAAATTAATTTTCGTTCATTGTAATATTTGTTAATTTAAGTTACGTAAAATTTCTAAACGTAACTCTCGAAGAAAGATCCGTCACTGCAGAAGCAAGTATAAAACAGAAGCTGTTACATACTGTTACAGCGAATACAGCGCCAACTTCAAGAATAACTTGTTCGCCTTTCCAAGAAAAATAACATCAAACAAATCAATCGAACGACTCCAACATCATCAAACACAGCTCAACTACGATATATCTCTCCTCGTCCACCTACCCACAATCCCATCATACTCAACGTAACAGTTATCTCTTTCAAGACAACTCGAACGTCCTACCACCGGTACATGGAAAACTTCTCAAGCTCGGAGCTTCTGACTCGACAAACCTAGGCTGGCACTCATCATCATTCGTCTCCCACATCGTGTTACGCACCTCCATGCTCGATTACGAAACGACGATGAGCAGCCTCTTCGTCGAATCTCATCTTCGGACTGAAACAATCTCGCGGAAGCCAATCATTACTCTCGACGCAACCAGAAGCGGGTTCGTTGGTGTCTTTACGATCGTCGCGACGCGAAACGTCGTCCTTCTCGCCGTTTGCTTCGTCGTATACGCCAAGTGTGTCGTCCTATTGCTTCTCCATCTTCCTTGCTCTTCTTCTTCGTCTATGTTTCTTGTTCGTTTGGTCTGCGGCGATCGCGATGAATGGTAGACCGTTTTCTCCAGCTGCTTTACGATCGAATTCCATTCTCTTCTTTCACGCGCGACCAGGGGAAGCCTGGAGCTGTCGTTCCTCTCGCGGTCCGAGAAGAAGACAAGGAGGACTGGAAGAAGACTCGGCTGGGTGGATACGTTCGGAGAGGCAGATATCGCGAAAACGAATGCTCAGAACGCTGGCGTGCGCTCGAAAAACTGGTCGCGCCACCTACATCAAAGCCGAGAGTGGTCAAAGGTCAGCTACTCGTAGCCAGTAGACGCGATTATTTTCATAGAACGTGTGCCAATGAAAACAGGGTTATTAATAAATCGACGTAATGGTAGTCGTTCGGGTTTTGACGTAGTACGAGGAAGAAGAAGGGGAGGAGAGTTGGGAGAGGAGATTCTTAGTTGCGAGGTTTTATAAGGCCGGTGGGAGGAATAAATTAAAAATAAAATCAACAGAAGAAGGTCAGGCGTCGCGACATTGCGTTAATAAATTGCGCGAACGTCCCGTTCGAGGCTCTTCGTTCGCGTCTCCTTTCGATAGTTGGCTTTCCGTCTGGTTACGTAGAATGATATCTTTTTCTGTTGTCAGACTCGATAAATATTAGGGGCTGTTGGTACGGCGTGGTAAACGCTTAATCGTAGCGCGTTTTAAATTTTGGATTAGACGGTGGTCAACAGAGATCGTTCGGAGTGGGCTTTGGCCGTGGCAGAGCCGTGTATTCGGTCGAGTAAGTCGAGAATTATGGACGCTACGAGCAGTGGGACTAAAATACTTCGTCGAATGTTGTTCAACGCAGACTTGATCATTTCAAGAATCACGAACTATCGTATATCCGTACGATGGAAAATGGTTTTAGATATTTTATCGTTGCTCGTCGTTGTCACTGCGTAATTATGGCCGATCGATAGGTTCGATTCTATCACAGGTACAACGTCAGCAAGAATCAAGAGTTACTGTCCCCGGTGAAGCATAGAACCAGGAGAATTCGTAAGTTTCGCTATACGCTATATCGGAGGATTACACCGTCTCCGTTTCAGAAAAGCCCGAGCTCGACTTTTCGCGCGAAGGCAATTTTTCAAGCAGTGCCGTGCCGGGACCGTGGTACCTATGGGACGTGGAGGCCACTGGTCGTTTCTTTGGGAACGTGGTTCGGGGGCCGAAGGCGTACGGCGTGGAGCAGTATCCTGGATACACCGGCATCTAGATACTTCCTTGGCGAGCTTGAGTCCCGTATCTGAGCGTAGATCGGAATTCAGGTACACGGTAGCACTACCTCGAGGCGCACAGCTCGTGAACACCACCTCCGTGGAGACTCCGGCCAATAGAGGGAAAGAGAAGGTATATTGCCGAGGGAGGAAGAGGGAAACTCGCGTAGGGGACGAAAAGGGAAAGACGGAGAGAGCACGCGAATAGCGTGGACGAGGATAGAGCGAATGGAAGCGAGAAGAAAAGAGAAGAGAAGAAAGGAGGGAGTCGGGAGAAGGGGAGAGAATGGGTGTGCGAGAGAACGGAGAGACTTCAGCCCCGGCGGCTCTCTCGAGGTCCGCGGTGATCTACCGTCCCGAGCCAAGCCCCTCATTAACGCCTTTGCTAAGAAATTACACGCAGTCGGTGGCAAACAAGAGCAAGAAGGTGTTGGCCGTGCTCGTTCGAATACACGAGACCTCTGCCGTTTTCTGCCCCTCGCCGATTCCCTCCCCTTCGCCGTTCCTTTCTTCTCTTATCCACCCGCGCCCTTCCACCTTCGCCTCCCCATTTATTCTATCTCCGTCTCCCTCTTTACACGTCGTAAACCGTGCGAACCTCCGCAGCCAATTCGATCGAGATTCTGGTCCAGATAGCGAACGCGCTCCTCTCGCGAGCCTTCCACTTTAAACGCTACTTCCGGCCGATCTGTGAGAGTCAGAAGCGGTTAGGGTGTGTGGTGTGATCGTGGTTTTCAACCGATCCAAAGCTCTTTCGTGAGATGCTTCTTTAAATCGTTGAAATTATCTTGCGTACGAGAGTATAATACGAACCACTTGAAGTAAAATGTGAAGTATTTGAAGTACGAAGTAAGAACAACAAGTTAGAGTAATACGAATATAAAATGGTTCAAACGAAATGTATATCACAATCATGCTTTCAACCTAATAGTTGTATAGGAATGAGTTCTGTATAGCACAGTTGACTGTCTTATGATTGACTTATCGAATCAACGAAACCAACGCAAACGTCTGCCATCGTGCGTAGCATTAACTGTAAATAATTTTTATAAATGCAACGCGATAATACGAAAATATTCCACTGCACACTCTAATATTTTCGAATCGATATCGCGATCCCAATACCTCGCGTCTCATCTTGATCTCGCGACACGCTTGCGTTCGTCCGCTCGTGAAACGATCTTAGCCATCCTGGATGCCCGACCGTCTCCTTCTCCTCCCGTTCCGCTTTGTTTCTTGTTCTTTCTGTGTTGCCCCGGCCCAGAAACATTCACCCACATCGGTCACTCGCGCGATCCGCCCGACGACATTCGACAGCGGGGGGTCGCGATGTTTCCCGTCAGTACGTCAGTCATTTCGATCGTAACACGCACCAGCTGGTCCGAGGGGAGCAGGAGCGCGCAGGAATTCGGCCGATCAGCCCGTGAAGCATCGCCGACGTCCGGCGAACGACGTCATCCGGGAACGGCTCTTCCATATCGATAAATGTAACGCGTCGGCTTGATCCGTTCGGATAAGGATCGAAGAGCAACGGTACCGACCAAATTGCGCAAAAATTGGAGAATATCGGTTGGTTTGCAACAAGCTGGTTGACAATGCCCGTTTATTCTAACGTTGAAATTATTAAATTTGATAAAATGATTCGCCTTTGATTTTTTTATTTTTGCAAATAAACAATTGGAATGGTAAATTCCACAATACAAAGACGAAACACGTGTTTGTCGATTTTGCTAATAAGGAATTTCAATGTTCGCCACCTTGTGGATTCAGAAAGAAAATTGGACAACTAGCGATCGCTGCACGCAAATTCGCTGATATTAACTACAAAATTTCAAGTGTCGTTTACCTAATCCTTTTTACCCAAACCTCACGCTGTTCCTCCATTATTTTCGCATATTTCTTATAAAAATCCGTCTACTTAAAAATATTCACAAAATACTCTTCCGAGTATTATGCAGGAATGACAAAACTAACGGCGGACCGAAGATGTCGAGAACGCGGTAAGACGATTGGTGGCGGGTCCTCCTTGCGCCTCGCGATCCCGCGGGCACCTAGAGAAGTAAGAGAATGTGTTCCCGTGTCTGCCAGATGTCTAAATGTCGACAAGCCACGGCTCGCAGCTAATAGCCGTTTAATAAGATTACGTCTCTGGCTGAACGAACTTGACGTGACCGAAACACGTTCACCCCGGTTCGTTTGTGCTCTTACGGCCTCGTTTTATGGTCTCGCGGTACGCTCACACCTCGTGGGTACACACGCGTCCCATCGCGGCAAATATCGAGGCACGGCGATCGTGTCCATCCCGATACGACTCGAACACGCTTTTTCGCAGCGGATTCCAGTCCCTTCGATTGTGTCAACAACTTTCATCGTCTTTGACTAATCTCGCGGTTCGCGTCTACGTTCCCCTGTCATCTTGCGCGGTACTCAACGTCGGGACGCGGCAGAATGGTACGACTCTTTGACGAGGCCCGAGTGAAAACGTTGATTGGAAATAGACGTGGTTGGATTAAGCGACTATAGAGCGTGCAAGTTCTAACTGTCGGAATCGTTGCCTAATTTTTTCATTCGACGGCCACGATTGTGCGTAATTATCGGGAAAAATATTCCACAAATAGGATACGGAGATGGATACAATTTGAAGATAGAGAGAAGCATTCTACTCGATAATTTTACTCTTCGAATGACTCGAGAAGTCGAGAATCCCACTAGGGAACGGAGCTCTTGCCGCGGCACCCAAAGCCTCCCCATGGCGACTATCGCAGGCCTGCAATTACTCCGTTCGTCGGCGCTAACCAGCTACAAAGTAAACTTCCTACCACCTATTCCCACGGCGAATTCCTTTCCATCGGAGAAACCTATCTCGCCGAACTAGCATCCATCCGTATGATCCATCCAAGACACCTTCTGCCTTCGTAATCAACCGTACTCAAAATTGAGGAAACAGCGCACGGTATGGCGACTGCAGACAGTCTTCCACGGATTCAATGTGGATCCAACGTGGATTCAGGCAATGCACGGCAGAAACGAGTACCTACGTGCGGCCATTTGCATTCTTATTTCCACCGGTGAGCGGTTTCACGGGCGATATCGCGAAATTTATCGGGCTGCGGTTTGCGATGATATTTTACGCGTCGAGGCCGGTGGTTCGCGCTGGCCCACCCATGGAGGGGCCCTCGACGTCACCCCATACGTTTGGACCACGCTGCAAGAGGGACGGCCACGAAACAGGCGTCGAAGGGGGCGGAGGGCAACGGAGACGCGTACCATAACCTCGCTATTATTCCGCTATTTATACCAGTGCGCCTGCTGCTCTCGGCCACCTAAATCTTCTTAATACGCGCCGGTTAGTGCACTTTATTAAACCCCGCGTGTGCACGCGCACGATTCACTTTCCTCTCCTCCCTTTGACCACTGCGTTGAGACGTTCGTTTTTTTTTTCTTTTTCTTTTTTACGCGCGGTTCTCCCTTCCACCGCAAGGGGTGGACAAGGGGCGCCACAGGATGTCGAATTACTCGCACGATCCACGGGACCTGAATCCAATAAGAGACCGAGTCGAGAAACGCGCCTACCGATACGGTATATCAAATCGGACGAAATGATCGGGGGTGAATTCTAGGGGAGGGAGGATTTTAGTTGCGTTGGATTATTGTTCCGAGAGGAATAGATAGTTCGCCTAATTGAATTTAATTAATGGTGTCTCTATGAATCGGCTACTTGATCGATCAACTAAAATTTCGGTAAATCGAGCGAGATTGAAACAAAAGTTCTACCGCGATCGTTAGATTAAAATAACCAATGAAATTGCTACATTGCCTTTTTGCTCGTCGCTGAATTGCTCATTCGTACTTATCTTTTGAGATTCGCCAAGTTAGTAAAATATATATCCGAACGTTAATAAAAAGAGAGTACAGTTAATCTGATGCAACATCAAGTGGTATTAACTCGTTATACTATTACTAACTGCCTGACAGGATACGGCTATATCTACTTTACGAAACATCAAGACGGTATTAACTCGTTACACTGTTGCTAAGCGTTTGACGAGATACGGCTAGATCCACTTTACGAAACATCAAGTAATATTAACTCGTATACGTATAACTCACCACATTGTAACTAAATGTCTGATCGCGTATCACTGGATCTACTTCGTAATATTCTTCTAGAAAGGAGGAAGGTATACGCGCGGTGTTCATCGCGGTGTTCCTCTATCATTGACTCGTGTAACTAAACACAGGCTGTTATTGTACGAGGTTTAGTCGCGAATTCTCGTCACGGATTCCAAACGACGAAGCTTCCACGGTAACGAGGGTCGGAGACTCGCGAGCGGATTTGACCTCAGTCTCGCGAGGATCAAAGAGGTATTCTCTCAGTGGGGATTTTGCGTCCATATGGGCGTCAGAGGTGTAAGATAGCAGGCCGCGGTGGCATTAAAGTCGATAATTTACTGCCTTTTAAGGAACTCTCGCCGCAACCCGCCTATTATCCGCTTCTGATCGTCGCGTTTCACCGTCTTTTTTCCGGAACAAATGAGCTCGCCTTCCAGATGCCGCGCTTCTATTCTATGGATATGGACTTCTAAGGCCACCAAACCTTATTACCATTTATGTAAATACTATCTAATTCCCTGTCTACCGACGAATTCCATTGGTGCTTCGTTAAACTATCGCGTGTCACTGAAAAATCCACCGACACAACCAACGTCCGTTTAATAGCCGTACAAATTTCATACGGAGACGGCATATTTGGTACTAGAAATCTTTTTATTTGCTGTATTAAGAATTTTCATTCTTTCAAACATTGCTTTGTAGATCCTATCATTCTCTTCTTTCGATATTGAGTATAGAATTAACCACGTCTCGATATGAAATTTTTAACAATTTATAAAAGTATACGAGACAATACTTCCTTACATGCATCGGAATTTTCCTCTGACGACTCTTCGACAGACCGTCGGAGGGATATATCGATCTATTCGAATGTACAAAGTTTGACCCAAGTTCTCCAAAAGAGATCAGTTTGCCGATATAAAACGTTCCATACGATAAAGACAAGCTCGCTTCATCTTCCTGTTCCTCTTTACTCTTTGTTCCACGTCTCCGACCTCTTCGATCCTCTTGCTACCGTCCTCCTCCTCCTCCTCTCTCTCTCTCTCTCTCTCTCTCTCTTTCTCTCTGACTCTGTCTCTCTGTCTCTCTGTCTCTCTGTCTCTCTCTCTCTCTCTCTCAGTCAGAAACAAGTCAGTACCGTTCAACAACACTGGGTGATTGTCAGCCGAAATTTATACTGTCGCAAATTTTCCAGAATCGCTTGGTACGGTACTCGAGCATCGACGAAATGGTCGCGGGCCAGATTTATATAAAATTGTAATGCGACGTCGCGCGTTGTAACGAGCAAAACCATAAGCCGCCGCTTGGCCTACCAACGCGACCGGCGACAAACGACGCGACGTTTAAAGGCGGGGGACTTTTATAGCGGCAACCGCATCGTGGATCGTTATACTTGCCGGGATTTATAGATTTACTCGGACCCTGGTAGTTTAGAGCGCTTTTAGGACGGCCACGAGTAACGATCGGCTTAAAACCCATCGTTTAACGACCATTTTAAATTCGCTCGCTCGCGCGACTTGCATTACGTTCTCGCAAAATGTGTGTCGACTTATCTCGGCGAGGGGCGAAGCGTCTCTCGGGCAGTGACTTCTTCGAATTCCTACATTTTCTACATTTATTTTCTCGCTTTTATTTGGGAAATGGTTGAAATTCTCAGACTATCTGGAAGAAGATTGCGAATACCTAATGATTTGAACTTTCAATTACTCGAACGTCGTTACCGCAGCAACGTAACCACGCCCAATATTATCGCACGATCGCGAGTATCGCGAATGGCGTACGTCGATCGTTTCCGCTGCGATTGCCCGGAAGTGACTGTTCCGGGCAAGGCAACATCCCGATGAATATCTCGTACACGGCTTAAACGAGGAGGGGTGGCGCGTGGAAGGGGTGGGTAAGCCAGGTCCAGGAAGAAGCGAGCTCCTCCTCGAGAGTAGGAGGAATAGGTAAGGCCACGTACGCGGAGCCGAGGCGGGTCGGCCAGGCACGAACGAGCGAAAGACAGCGTCGTAATCACATTACCGCGATTTTTCCGCGGCGACCGGCTATTAATTCCGCGGCTATACATACGTATATGTTCGCCGCGGAAGAGCCACGAGAAACAGAAGAAGAAAAGGAAACGACAGAAGATAACCAAGTGGTAGGAAGAAGAAGGGAGAAAGAGGAAAGAACAAGAAGAGTACGAAGAATACGAAAGGGTGAGGGAATAAGAAAAGCACGAGGAATACGAACAACAAGCGGAAGAAGAGGAAAGAGCGAATGAGGTAGAACGAGTAGAAGAAAGAACCCAACGAAGTAAGAAAGACACGAGAACCAAGTAGAGGAAGGAGAAGAAGATGAAGAAGAAGAAGAAGAAGGAGAAGGAGAAGCAAGAGCTGGCGGGTATAGGCCTGGGACTCCACCTAAGCATCCGAACGCGGCCCCTAAGCATCGGTGTGCGGGTGTGGCGAATACGTGCCGGGGTCGGAGGGTCGAACCCCGATGGACCCCTGGACCCCTGGAACTTGGATCTTCGTGCCCGTGAACGCACGCAGCACCGCGTTCGAGGCACCGACTCACGGGTCTTCTTCTTCTACTTCTTCCTCTCCTCCTCCTCCTCCTCCTCCTGCTCCTCTTCCTCCTCCTCCGCCTCGTCCTCACGCTCTCGTACTCACGGAGCCGCACGGTGAACGCGTGTGCGCGCGCGTGCGAGCATGGCCAGCACACGCACGCGCGACCAGGCCGGATGAGCGCGAATAGGCATAGGCGTGGGAGAGTTCATTCAGCCAAGATACTATCGCCGATTTTATTTCTAGCCGGATATATCTATGCCCGTTAACCGGCCGTGCACCGCGATGCAACCTGGCCTGTGTTCCCTGCGAGCTCTG
Organism: Bombus vancouverensis nearcticus; assembly: GCF_051014615.1. NCBI lineage: Eukaryota > Metazoa > Arthropoda > Insecta > Hymenoptera > Apidae > Bombus > Bombus vancouverensis. Next base: position 18,523,054 of record NC_134915.1, on the reverse strand, counting down.
CGCTCGTGCGCGCGCCCGCAAACATGGCCGCATCTTCTTCAACAAGACGAGAACCGTTTCGCTCGGTCCATCCGCCACCAGGGATTTAAATTAGAAAGATAATTTTCTATTAGTCGCGCGTGATAAACGCGCCGTTGTTCGTTGCGCGTACGAGGCGACTGATACCGGGATCAGTGGTGGGTTTAGCAGGGTTAGGAGGCAAGGCAATCGGTGTGCTTTCCTCTTCGCGGAATCGATGGACTTTTTGCGCTTGGGCAACTCTCAACTTTCGAGGCTGATTTTATCTGGCCGTGCGTGACGAAGTTACCGCAGATCCCGGCCCGTCTATAGGCCGGGGCTTGTTCGATGCTGCCGGACGATTCTACGGCTTTTTGCGAGCTTTGATAAATCGTTTGGCTAACGGGCTTTTCGATTTGGAGACATTGCGTGTATGCTTAAACTTGCTGTTGAAGGAAGGAAAGATTTTTACGTTGTTTAAAGCGAAAGGATCTTGCATCGTTCGTGCATTTGCCATGAAAACGAAGAAGCGTGCAAGCCTGACGAAAACGGCGCAGGCGAAATTGCAGGGAACTGGAAATAGCTTCTCACAGTAGCCACGGACAGAACGGCGCCTTCCCCAGGAAGGAGGTTTCGTCTGCCTCTAGAGCGCCTCGAAGGGATTTCGTTTTCATTAGCCGCGCTAGCACGAGTTCACTGCGTTCCTGCTATCCACCTTCATCATCCTCGGTAAAAGTTATAACTCGATTATGCGTCCAACTAGCAATTTCAATACTATTAAGAGTCCAGTGGTGGAGCTGGATGCGGCGAATGTTTGATCCGCCGGCGAAAAGCCGGCAACATTTGCATGAACAATAGTTGGTCGGCTTCTTCTCTCCTATCTACGCATAATTCATACGAATCGCGCTCGTAGAATCCACAGTAGTGTTTTCACTGCCTTGCCTCCCACGATCTCCAAATGCACCACACGATATCTCCATTTTATTACTCCTTTTCTCTCCTTTCTTTCGTATTCGCGTCAAAGAGACATTGATACGCGAACGAATTGGGGAATCTCAGCGATATTCGCTATGATAAAAACGCGAACATCTTTCTTATCAAGTCGATAGACGTCGCTAGAGAGAAAATTCGAACGTTGTCCACGTTTGGGAATGTTACATTGCCCACAGGAACCACACTTAAAGCGTGAGTTTAAATAAGACGATCGGAAGCGATATCGACAGGCCAGCACACCTCAACCCGTCAAGGCTCGCGTGTAATTACGTAAGTCGCAGCGTATTTTTCGCGATTGTCGCTGACAAACGATAATTCGTCGTGGCGCCTTCGCGGCACGATGGACGACAAAGGCTCGTTGTTTCACCGCGACCGCTTATTAGAATATCCGCGGCCGATCTTTGACCTCCGCAAGAATCCTGGCACGTCCGGCATATGACGGGACGTCGAACAGGTCGTCACCGTGTGTCTTTTGTACCGGCATGTATCTCACCATTCCACGAAACACGTTCGCTTTTCGTGTCCCGCGCGTGTCGATCTCGTACACCGCGTAAAAATCAAAAAAAGAAAAGAAGATGGGAAAGAAACGAAGAGAGGAAAAGAAGGAGAGAAAAAATGAAGGGACACGAGGCGGGCGACACCGAGGCGGGTGTCGAGCATGGACAATGCTTCATTAGAGCATTGTCGGTGCACAATATCGCACAATTAGCCCATGCTGGAGCGTTCTCTGCGCTCTTAAAAGGTCTCTCGTCGTTTCTCCTCGCAAGGATCCCGCCACTGCCGCACGATCGGCATCGCCACCATGATCAAACGATCGGCATCGATCGACCATCTCTACCCGATCGGCCGTTACGTGGCTGCATTATACGCCGGACATAATGCTCTTCTTTATGCCGTGCCTCTTACCGCTAAAATCTCCTTGGCATCTTTCCACTCGCCTCGTGCACGGTCCTGTTGATGCTCCAGCCTCTCTCGGATCGGTATTGTACAAGGGCCTTCCGTGGCCGCCGGGAAGCGCGGATCGCCGAACGTCAAGCCCAGCGACGCGCGTCTTGCACGATAAATCGTAATTAACCGGCGATTTCGTTCTGACGATCGAGTAAAAAGAAGCGGGTCTCGTACGTTTGTACTTTTCATTCGAGTATTTTAGGGATACATACGATGCTGCCGCTTTCAAAGTCGTTTCTCGATCTTGAGTAATTTTTGCAAAGTTGGAGGAAAAGAAAGGATGAGCCGAAAGGAGTACAGATTTCCAGGCGATCTGACAGTAGAACGGGACTGTGCAGGTTTCGCGTCTGAATCGTATATATTTGCACGTTCGTTCTCGAGAATGACAATTTTTGGACAATTTTGATTAAGAGCTTGGGGAGAGGAGATCGCGCGAGAGAAAAAGATATATATATATTCCAAAGACGGAGAACACGGAAATTTGGTCGTTGGTAGCTGTACTTGGAAAAAGGTCAACATTCGTTGAACCTTTGCTCGTAGAATCGAGATTCGATCGAGTCGTTAAGAGGTTCGGAGACGATAGGATTCCTGGCCGGCGTAAAGCACGTTCACGCGCGTGTACACCAGTGTCGCGGTCTTAGATACACCTCACCGTGGTAGCTGTTTCGTCACGACAAAGTCCCGCGCTAATGAAAATTCCGGTAAAGCATATACACGCGGAGGGGAACTCGGGTGGAATGCAGTCCAATTAGAAGACGCTCGACCGGGCCACACTTTCTTCCTCGACACTCAAGAGGGAGAGAATTGGTTTATTACGTCGAAGCTGGAGATACGGTTCTCCCGCTAATGGTGATTTGGTTTCACAGTCTCCTCTGCTAGCTATTCTCGTATATACGAGTACTGTGCCGGAGTATCTTCTTCGGGGGACATTGTGCGTTTCGCCCTCGTGTCGCCTCTTTCCCGCGTGCTAATGCCAACGAATCAATTCGACGTTGATTAACGAATCTCTAGTCCTTTTCTAATCACGTCTTCGGTTATCTGTGTTTTGTACTGTTTTCTCGAGAGAGTGATCTGGTAGTTTGATATTTTCTATACAGTCCAGAAACGGCTGATACAACTCGGAGAGAATCAGATTTCAATCAGCACACGCGTAAATTAACTAATACTGGAAAGAGTGTAACGTTAGTTCGCTAATTCGGCAAATCCTAATGTATCCTTGTTCCACGTCAACTTATCGAAATCGCCGTTTAAATTCTGACGCGTCGCATTCGTGACCAGGATTGCGCGTCATTGTTTTTCCTTTAACTGAACGCTAAACGTTTTTGACCAACGTCTACATTACCTTTTGAAAGTACTCGACGAATAGAGCGCGAAAAATATCGCGCGTAAGTTTCTATTTACTTATCGCTGATCGCGTATGAAAACAGGAAAATGAACGACGAATTCGAAGATTCGATTGCCCGAACTCCGATCGGAAGCGTAGAGCGCGGGTTCCTCGAAGCTATTAACGCGAACCGTGATTCGTTGAGAGAAGAGAGGAACACGGTATAAAAGGGGGAATAGCTCTCGAAAGCTTTTAAACGATCACGAGGAAGGAAGACACGGTGAACCTGTCCGTCACGTCGCAGTGGAGACGAGCAGCACCCACTTCTTCGGGGCCGGTGCTGTTCCTGTTGGAGCCGCGCTGCGTGCCGGACCCCGGTGGGAGGTGAGAGGTTAGGCAAACACGAGCTTATCTGATGGCCCGTCAGCGGCTCTCGGCCCTTCTGCGGCCGGTACCGGACCTTCTGGTATCCCGTAACGCATTGTCCGCGCACCGGGACGAGAAGTAGAGCCCTTGAAAGGTTACACGAGGTACGGCTGACAGGGCGGGAATTCCTCTTCCGTTCTGATAGATTCAATTTCCAGCCGTGTCACCGTAGTGAGTCCAGCAACCTGATTTTTCTCGGGATATCGATTCTTACGCTCATCTCGCGAAATTAATTATCGTAGAAGCAGCTATTACAAGGAGCAACATCGGTGGAAAAGCCCGAATTTCGAGAAGAACGTCGGAGGATGCTTTTGAAAAGCTCGATCACGACAATTGATAAAATACCTTTTGGTGTTTAGAGATCGTCGAATAGCATACGATCAGTCGCTGCTAGGAAACTTTTTATGCGATACTCGTCGACGCAAGAACCGATACACAGTGATATACGATACGATTCTCATCTTACTTATATGAGAATACATTAACAATACTTATCGGCATATAATACGATACTCGTCTATTCTCGCTACGATACTCGTTTTACTCATACGATAATAATACATTGGCGATACTTATTGACAAAAATCGATGTTCATCGACAAGTGCATAGTGGTTTATAAGAACTACCAGACTCGCCAAACTCGCCTTAACCTCAAATACCACATACCAAAAGAACATCGACGAGAGAAACATCGAAACAGCCTCGATCCAGAATTCCATGACGTAGCTCTCTCAGAGATTCGAATCGATCGCCGAAGAATTCAGGGATCGTGAGAGCACGTCACTTCGCGCTCGAAGAGAAGTGCATCTCCTTTCGACAGGTACATCCAGTCTTGTCAGCCCGCCTCTTGTGATCGTGAAGCCCCACCCCGTTTCGTACCGATTCTGTCTGTTCGACCCGGTTCCTGACCCAGACTCGACCCTCTTCCTTCTTTTCTCTCCCGCCTTCTCCCTCCCCCCCCCCTCCAATTCTCCTTTGTCTCTCGACCTATTCTCGCCCGACAGTGATATCCGTGTAGAATCTTTTATGCGGTAACACGCGGCTAACGAGCTTCGGATAAGCGTCGTTTCTCCAGGTATTCGGTGTTGGAGGATTATGTAACGCGTCGTGCGCGTGCTAAGAGGCAGGCTCGCTCGTTGACTGGCTGGCTAGCACCGTTCTAAGTAACCTTAAGTGCTTAATGCTCTTTCGATTGAAAGACTTTCGAAAGAGGGAGGACAGCAATAGGCGCGAAGGAAAGAAACGACCGGCTTCCCTTGATGACTCTATCGACGTGGCCGTCCTAGAAAGCAACGAAGACGACGTTCGTTCCAACGACACGGCGCTCCGTGGTTCGCGTGTACCGTCCAGCGAAATCTCCCGCCATAAATTGGAGCCCGGTGCCGTAATTGAGACGGCTCTATCGGACGTCCACTAAATCCAAAGCGTCCCATCCAGCATCCACGCGGCGCGTTCTCCACGTAGCGCGTGACTTACTAACGTGCACGCGTTCCCCATGCGCGTGAACCATGTACATCGCAAGGCACGCGGAGAGCAGAGTAAGAGAGAGAAAGAGAGAAAATAGAGAGAACGATCGGACCAGCATACATACACACACGTTGGATGCATTAACAAATTAATTCCAGCGCTATCTCGCTTCCTCTCCATCATGCTGACTCGGCCGGCGGCCAACGCTGCTTACAAGCGTGCATTGCGCCGCGGCGAAATTCCGGGAAGCCGTGTGTCGACGAAATTTACGCGTGCCGCATAAATACGCGATGTGATCATCGCGAGTGCGCGCCGATCCCGTCCCGACACACGGGGGTGTGTTGTGCGTTGTTGGCATTCCCCTCTCGGACTTAAGACAACCGACCCAGCACCGATTTAGGATCCAATCGGCCGAGTTTATGCGAGCTTCGCAGCTGGATGCACGGTCGGTCTTATTTCACGGTAACGTTATTACGCGACCGGCTGGATGATCGGAGCTGATCGCACCGTTCCATGCGCGTGTACGAGCCTTACGTACAACTTGGCTTATCCTACGCGCCGGTCAGCTCACAGGGTGTCTCTGGAACCGACGACAGCCGGGTCGATGGGGTTACGTATCGTCTCGGCAAGCTGCAACGTGGCGCCTTCGATTATCGAGGCTCGTTTCTTCACGGGAAAATACGGAAATTGCTCTAGCCTGTTTGGCTACGTTCGACGTTTTAGAGATAGTTCGCTAGAGTCTTTAGGATGGAGCAACGAATTGACGTTTCAGGGTGAAAACACGAAGATAACAGCTGTTTTCTTCGATTAATATTGCAGATTGTTCTATTAGGATGAGAATTAATCGAGTAGCATTAAATAGATACGGATGGAGAGACGCGCGATAGGAAACGTGGGTAGAAATTAGTTGTCGTATGCGTTTAACACGCTCGTCGTAGTGGATTATTTGTTCGATTAAAGTTTAAAGTTATTCTACCGATACAACGATTAACAAGGGATCGTTGAATTAACATGGTTTGGCAGGAGTAGAATAGTAAATGCGAGGAGCAATTAACCGTGTCATGGACTTCACACACTCTATACTGGACGATTCGTTTAATTAATATCTTGGATTATGTCATTAAAGCAGGATGTAACGGAGCGTCGTTGAATGGATATAGATTTGGGGCAGTGAAACGGGAAAAGCGAGGCGGAATTGCTGGATGTACGAATTTAGGACACCCCGTAGATTGACGACGACCTCACTGGCAACGTCCCGCTCGAAGATAGGCTTGTTCGGTAATTAGACGGTCGGAAGGTGGCCGCGGGGGGTCCGTTTTGCCTGGAGCTAAATCGCGTGGGCGTGCGCTATGTGGACGGTTTAAAATGTTGCCGGCAAAATTGACGGCGACTCTCTAATTAGGCGCGCGACCGGCCGCTTCTACCGATTCTCACTCGATCTGTACGCGCCGTTTTTCGAGATTCTTCGTTACGCCGCGGATTTTCGCCGAGTCCATTCGCGATAGCTCGCAAATTGGCGAGAATTTCGTGCTGTCCAAGCGTAGACAGACGCCGCCGACGTGACGAGGCTTCGAGATTTCTTGGAAACCAGAAAGCCTTGAGAAACGCTCGATTCCTCTCATCGAGTTGTCAGAAGTATACGAGCGATACTCTAATTAGGGGACTTTAAAATCAATTCAATTTTTATTCGTTTCACTACTGTTCTTGATTCAAGTTGCAGGTTTAATTTCGCCAAATTTACGATCGCTAGCTAACGTAAATGGAAGAATTGTCCAATGGCTTGTCCATCCCCTACTCGTCAAATTTTCAACTACAGGCTATCTTCTACCTAACGTAACTAAGCGATATTTCGACGATCGATTTCTATATAGAAGATGAGGAAGATTTGTGATCGTGCTACTCGACATATAGATCGAGAACGTTATGTCGCAACCGACGAAGGAATAAGATCATTCTTTCGAGACTTGGATCTTTACCGATCTAATGCCTAAAACAGCATATACGTGCGTGTACCGAGAGAGACTTAAACGCGTTCTTTGCCAAGAACCCGACCAGGCTAAGAACAAAGAAAATGATTCGATTCAAAAACTGGTGGGTGGTCTCGAAACGTTCTGCGGACAAACCCAAGAGGAAGAAAGCAAAAGAAGAAAAGAAGGACGCCAAAGCTACGGCGAGTTTCTTCTTCGCGAGGTCGAACGATCGTGGTTCGGTGCAGCGTATAGAAACGGGGGTGTGACTGTATTAAATTATATCGTAATTATAATCAACGCCAGGACCGTGTGCACGCGGAGGAAACGGCTCTCTATGGGTATTCTCTGGTTCGACAGAAAGGTGAACAACTCGGCGAAGAGGGTCGAAAGCGTAAGGGAAGAGAAAGAGACGAGCAGAAGGACGTCCAGGTCGCTGCCCACGCGCTCGCGAACATCTCTCGTATGAAGACATAAATCAAAGGCTTTCGTGGACGATGCTCGCAATTACATACGCGTAAGCGTAACGTAATATATAATGACGCACGCACGGCGTGGGGTACGTAGCAGAGGGCTCGTTATAATACGCGCCTGGTTCGTTTCCGAGCGGATCTCGGTCTGGCCACTTACCTTCTTTGCACGCGAGACAACCGATCATATTGTGGGAGTCGTGCCAATTTGCTTGGTATTTGGACCGCCCTTTTACATAACGAGATGCTGCCCTTTCACCCTCCGCGAGAGGGCAACGATCGAGTTGTACAAGGTATCGTCTTCCGTCGATACTCTTCCCGATCATCCGCGGCTCTCGTTACGTTCGTTATTTTGACAAGTACCTCCTCGCCGACGTGTTAAACGCATAATCATCGACCGGCAATTAATCATGCGATCAGTACAACAGCCGGAAGGAGGGAAGTCACGGGAGCAACGTGTCGTTTTACTCTTTATGGAAGTGGAAAGCTTGGTTCGCCGTTTAAACGCTTATTGCGTTTTACAAAATTACTTTAGAAGAAAAAAAAAAAAAAAAGAAACAGCCGAATTTTTGTAAATCGATCGAATAAGTTTTTTAAGAACTCGTTAGGAAATTTAAGCGAATTTGTGAAAGCTCGTCGAGGTTGAGCAAGAAATTGCTTAAATTTGAATAAATTCGAGAAATTATTTTCAACAATCGGAAGGTGTCACTTTGGGTTTGTAATTTTTGCAAAATCTCGAGCAAAGTTTATCGCGGATTGAATCTTTTCGATCTTGGATTCGCGAAAAGTTTTCACGAAGCCGTTCTACTCCTTGTCTCGCGTATTTCACGTCCAATACGAAAGAGGTTACTTTTCACGATTGATAAATAGTCGGTTCGAATCGATCGATCTTCGACTCGCGTCGACGTCTCCAAAAGAGAACAATTTCTCGTAACAATGAGTCGGTGAGACGCGTTGGCTCGAAACGGGCCCGGTACGTCTCGCTATCGTTGAATGTTTGCCCTCCTTTAACGTCCTCCGAGTTGTCCAAGACAGTCAACGTTTGCTCGGCAATTATGTAACCCCGTCAAACTGTTTCACCAAACAGTCAGAGAGTACGCGTTCGCACGACGATATATGGCACACGGACCGACGACAAAGGACGAGCCCGTTACAGATCTCCTTCCGCTTGTTTGACTATCTCACGGATGCCACGATAAAGTCGTCACCGATCGACCACGGGGATTCACCTGTTTACCTCTCGCGTGTCAACGTCCCGCGTTTCTACTAGAAAATCGCGTCTCGTTTGTTGTTGCACAGATACAGGTTACGATACCTCTGTCTTACGACTTTTGTAAACTCGAAGGAATTCGACGAACCATATAATTTCTACTTTCCCACTGGTAGAATCGACGAATTTTTCCACCATCCTCGAATTAATCTTTACACGGTAACAGCCGACTAATCGATCGAATAATAAGCGACGACGCGAACTGACCCACTGACGCAACTCGAAGGAGACGCGTTAACCTACTTCGAGCAAGAATTCTTTATTCGGACGACCGATTCGCGCAGCTTTCCGGGTTCGCTCGAATCTTAGCCGCGGGCTATGACTGTGCAGCCCGTTAACAACAAATTATATCAATTTGTTAGTGGCGCGAGAGCGGATAGGTCTGCGGGGGTGGCGCGTTGCATGCGTGTTCCACGGCTATACATCACTGGAGCCTGGGTTCGCAAAGGCGTGGAAGAAAAAAGACTATGGCTTCGGGCCTCGTGGTCCTTCGAGAGAATACGAAATAGAAACAAAAGCGTCGCGTCTAACAGGTACTATTTTCGTTAAAAACGAATGCATTTTCAAATGAAACGAGGAATCGCGCGATACTTCAAACCTATTCTAACAACGATATTTCGCTACTTTGGAAATTATCCGTATTTCTACGCTGCATTCTCTTCGTCTTAATCCCCGATGTCATACTAAATAGATCGTTAAGAACTACGTTAATACGAAGAAAATTACTTTCATCGACAAGACGAGAGCAAGTCCTCGCTTTTAATTTTTGTGCACGGAGGAGAAAAAGAAGAGGAAGAAGAATACAAGAACAGAGGAGATTTAAAAGCAGATGCTTAATTCCGAGGAGCTAGCGGCCAGCATTAGCCAGAGAAATACTGCGATGAAATAGATCGCAGGTGCGTGGGTGCTCTCGGGCACCGGCTGTGGAACAGCGAGGGTGTTACAAAATATGAAATCGAGCCCATTTGTTCCAGTGGCCTCTGTGAGAGCCGACCCGCCGTGCCGCAGGGAACCCCGTTCGGGCCCTGTGCACTCCCTACTCACGGTGTTTCTCGTTCACGACCTCCTCCTGGTCGCCTTACTCTGCCCTAATATCATAAATCCTTCGAGGTGTTAATACGTTCGCACACTCTTCGCTTCTTTCGAGCGCAGCACCGATCGGGCCCCACGTGGAGATCCATTCGGGGACTGTTTCATGCCCTTTGTCCTCGCCATTTCTCTATTTCATCGGACTCGCGCTCCGGAGGACTCTCGTTCTTGCATGGATCGAGTATGACGCAAATGTAAAGTACGAATGAATCGATAGCGGTGTTATTTTTTATTAGTAAATATGTGTAGCGGCACACGAGCTAGAGGGCAATTCGAATCATGTTGTTGTTTTGCCTCGGAGTATCAATATCGTTAGGCTACACATAATGCAGCGATAAATAAACTCCGAGCAAAACATTGTCGCCGCTACGTGCAACCGTAAAACAAAAACCGTAAACAAACCAGTATAAATCGACGACCATGTTCTCCAGAAGTCAGTCAGTCGTGCGAAACAATATCAGTTTTTCAGTTTCAGTCTCGAACGATTTTAACAGCGATCTATACACTGTCTTGACGAATCATCTAGTACAGAGCGTCTTAGCGAACATTCTCTGTATCTATCAATTATTTTAAATACACTCGACGTTTTTAACATAGAGTTATCTCGTCGTTTAAATAACAACGCAACCACCTCCACATATGAAAGTCCGTGCTTGGACGCCAGACTAACTTAGACCAGTTTTTCGAGATTCAACGATATACATATACGGAATAGAATTTTTTATCGGAATAACAAGCACCGATGTTACTGCGGAATAAAGTTCAAAAAGATATAAAAATTGAGAAGAATCTTTCTAGAAACCAATTCCTAACGATCAGTGCCATTCTCGTGGCAATGAAATCGAACCGCAGCTCGTTTGAATTCCTTCGGTGAAAGATTGCTTTCCGTTCGCGATTAATTCTCCACCCAGGTGTAGCGTTCGAGCACGCGACGGGACTTTAATCGCGAAACGCGTCTGAACCAATTACGCTCGCCGAGTGTATCCCGTTCGACGCGTTCCTCCCCAATAGTAACGAGGAATTTTTGCACGGCGCGTGTACTCCAGGTGAACGTTCGAGGAATCGCAACGGTTCGCTTTTCTACGCCCTCGAGAGAGTCCAGGAATTATCGCAACGCGCCGTGAAACATAATAATTAGTTCCAGTTTAGCGAGGTAATGAGCGCCGGCCTCCATTACCAGTCTTATAATTGTAACCAAAACCCTATTAAAATCGACCTTATAAACGCGTGCTTCCTCTCCCTTCCCGTTCCTCTTGCCAGCCAAGAGTTTGCACCGCTGCTCCGGCGAACGCTATCTTCGTCCAATCGCATAGCCTGGCTCGTGCGATGCCCCGCGAATAACACCCTATAATTTCCGACATACTATACCGCCACGGTCTTATCCACGACCGATCCCCGCTCAATCTCCACCGATCGCCAAGTTTCGCTCGATTTCCAGATGGGATTTCACGCCGCCGAGATTCAACGCGTTCTGTAACTTTTATCAGGCCGGAAACAGGACCACGATCAATCCGTTGAACGTCGTTACGCGCTTCGATCGGTGATTTTAACGGTAAATTTGATTAAATTTCGTTTCGCACTTTTCGAAAGTGGATCGTTCTTTTAAGAATGGCAGTTTATTCGAATACGCGGTCCTATTTATCGGCCGAATCGTGGTTCCCGTAGATGATACAAGACAAATTACAAGAAAATGCAAAGATATGGCAACTCGAAGACGCAAGAACGACGTAGAATGCACGTAATATGCAAAAAATATAAATTATATTCAGGTATATATCGTGTTATTAGCTTCGAAACGATTAGAAAATTTCGATTTCAAGGTTAGTAATCTGCTTATTCGAAAGTAATTTATAATTGAAGTTGAAATGAAATTTAGTCATAGTTTTATTCCCGATATAATGACACTGTGCAAGTTTACCTACGTGATGCTTGTTAGCTAGCTTTGATGCGATTTTGAGTTACAGAGGGAATATAGTCGCTAATTTCCTCGGGTTTCGAGATTGAAAGTTCGATAATATAAATGTCGTAAGGAATTTTTGATATTCTCTAATTGCAAATTTTCCAGTGCTGCTTCACCGATATCGTCGCATTTTTTCCATTCGCGAGTTTCTAATTGTCTTATATTTACTTTCTATACATTAATTTCTAGACATCTTAGGCATCACGCTGCGTATGACGATACAATGTCAGATTCACGGTGAATTACGCATTTCCAAGTCATTACGAATTTTTGTAGTATCGCAGCATCCGGTAAACGGCGTCGAGTTAATGCATATGAAATGTCGTTTTCTTAATGGAACCTCAAATGTGCGTAACTTTCCTGAAGCTTGGCAAATTTACGCAAAATGTTTATCTCGCGTCTCTCTATCCTTGAAATTGAATGTTCCTGTCTTCCCGAACGCATTTCATTCTACCTTCTTTGAAACTCGAAAGATAAATTTTTCTCCTGATATCTTGATTTTGTTCGCTCTAGGGGAATTAAATTTACGAATACGTTATTGGGAAATTAAATGGACGAAAGTGGCGTAAAGGTTCTACTCTCGAAATGAAATAAAATCGGATCACCTTGCTTTTGGCTCGTACTGTGTTTTCGCGCGTTAGCAGAAACCAAACGGACGAAAAAGGAAAACGATAAATCCATTAACGAGAAACTCGACGGAGTTCATTTAGTAACGGAGTTTGTTTTTGTCCCGCGTCGGTCTCGCACGTCCCGCGAACTCTTACGACTTGTAAGTTAGTGGTCTCGGAGAGGCAAACCAAGGCTGTTAAAGATTTAGAGCCGGCCGTTAACGGTCCTCGGCAATTTGCATTCGCGACGCGCTGCAGAGTGTTCCAAGATTTCTGTTTTCCTTCTTCTTTTTCACCCTATCTTCTCGGAGAAATAACGAGGATTCGTAAGAAAGAAAGAGAATCGATCGAATAATATATTACGCGTTGAGAGGCGTCGAGAACACCTAATAGATTTGTTCAGAAATAGGCAATACGAGAATTTTCAAAGAAAACCTAAAATATCGATTTAATTAGATACTTGGATACTTCGATATCAAGACGAAGAATTCGATTTTGAGCGCATCATCTGGAATAAAGCAGGCTTCGTACCCGAAAACCTTGAACGGAATTTATTACAAGGACCCGGGCCGTAAAAGTCTCATTTATGCATCTCGTTAACTCGTGTATCCTTGATGTTACAATGCATTTTACTTACAGCGATAGAAAGAAACATTCAATTTTCCGAGAGCATTGATTAACATTCCATCGGACGATACATCAACTCAACAATAACTTTCCACTTGTAAGAACATTCCATCCTTTCATCGTCGTCCCCCGTAACAATAATCGCTCGTACCATTAGTGTACCAATCATTAATAACGTTATACTCTCAATTACGAGCCTGCACGTTAGTTTCATTGTGATCTATTGACAAACGATCGTTTTCGAAAAGGACACAGTTTGCATCCGGAAGCCTGTTACCGTATTCATTCCAGAGTCTGGGTCGCGAAAGGTTCAAGGATCTCATTAATTAGTCCCCACTTATACGTCTCATCGAGTCATCAATTATTTCATTCCCAATAGGTAAGAGAGAAAAAAAAGAAACAAGCGCTCCTCAAAGCACAAGTGGTATATTTCCACCCACGATGGTTAAAAAACACGATTTCCCGTGAAACATTAATCAACATTCCGAACAACAATACATCGAATTAAGAAAATCTCGCGGTAATGTCAGCAGAGCTTCGGCTTTCCAGGAATAATTGCGTATTCTGTTAATGCGTCGCTTATCAACGAGATGACACTCGCAATTACGTAATAGACGAGCAATTATTTTTTAAATGAAATTTGAACAGCAACGATCCTTGCGATATTCGTTTCAAGAACGTTCGATCTATTGTTTAATTGGTTGCTTTTCGCAACGCGTAAAGCGATTAGAAAATTACGGATGAAAGAATTTTTCTTGAAAATCATTTGCTTCTTAATCGCACTTTTTATTACTGTCTATAGGGAAATGTTACACGCGACAGGATAAAACTTATCTTCTAAAATGAAATGTAATAAAAATTTATGGAAGCTTCTTACCCTTGAGCAGCTGAGCTATAAATCAAACGAAAAGCGTTTTTCTAATCGCGTAAAAAGACCACGATGATTAATTGCATCGGTAAGATGTAGAACCAGCTAACAAATCGCTAAATCGTGTATCTAATTTGAATACACTAGTTCGGCGTAATCTTATCTAAGTTTTTTCGACGAACAATTCCAATTTATGTATAATTTATCGATTTCGTAAAAAGCTGACAAACGTGGACTTTCAGTCGTTAATTATAGAATTTACTTAAAACCGACAAAAGCGTCAGGATACTTACGGCTGTTAATTTATGTATCATCGCGAGATCAGGAAAATCTTTCACCTAAAGCGCTAGAAACTGGCGATTTTCCAAGAAGTACCGATCAACATTCCGTCTTCGTAGTCAAGAACAATCGTCGTCTCATCAACATTGCTACGACGGCGTTCCATTAATGCGGCGATAATTAATAATATTACACTGACAATTACGCACGGTTGTATTTGTTTTATCGCGATCTATCCGGCAGGGATCTTCTACGCGCGAGAAGCACGTTTCACCGGTGTGTAACGAGCCGTCTCGCGTGCGAGCCGCGCGCGTCCGAGTTCCATAATTTATGCGCGGCGATAGCGCGCGCATAAATTAATACTATGTAATACGCGTCCCTCGAACAGACTGCGTCGTTGCGCGTACTGCTCTCGAGATCGGATCGAACACTCGAGCTGACGATCGCTCTGCCTCGCGTGGATGTTCCACGGATTTCGTGTCGAACGTCTCGCGTCAGTGTAAGTGCAAAGGACGAGTTAACTCGTTACGTGGATCATGGTACTATTAATGTACTACATACGAGATTCTTTATTTTTGACACGCTCGCCGTTGTATAATGACGCACATGTTGCGTTCAGTCAATTAATTAAGTAACGCAGTTGACGTAAATATCGCATGCTGTATGATTAACCCGTTAAGTGGAAAGGACGAGTCGAAAGCAAGAGATATCAGAAGCTCTTTATACGGCGTCTAGCGCGAGATGTCGTGCCAACGAGCATTCTTCTATTCGTGATCTGGTCTTAAGCTTTGGAAAAGAAAAGTCATTATACACCTCTGATCTACTTTCGTCAAAAATCGTCTCCCACATCTTCTACGTCATCTATTTTTAGCCGCGCTCCGTATCTACCAAATACCTAAATAAGACCTAAACGAAAACAAATCCTTTTTTAACTATTTCGTTCCTATTTATTCGAATTTATTCGATGAAGCTTCTATATAAGAAATGATCCAACGAACAAATTAATTATCGTCCAAACCACGTCCACGTCTCGCTAACATCCACTCGTCCAACTTGCAAACTTTCGCCCAAACTACAAAATTCAGCCAAGCCAGTTACGCAGTTAAGCAATCCGTGATATCAATTTCACCCACACAAACGAAATATTAATCATAAGTTAAATCTATATATGAAAGACGATTA
This sequence comes from Bombus vancouverensis nearcticus, assembly GCF_051014615.1. Lineage (NCBI taxonomy): Eukaryota > Metazoa > Arthropoda > Insecta > Hymenoptera > Apidae > Bombus > Bombus vancouverensis. The sequence goes on along the minus strand of NC_134915.1, from coordinate 18,507,578 downwards.
CTTTCACGAGGACAATAGATGTTCGACTAAATATGGACAGAGAATTCGCCGGCAATAGACGACGAGTAGAGGTCGAGGATCATCGATGATTCAACGAGATAACCGCTTGAACCGCGATTTTACCGCGAGCGGCACGTTTGAAAGTTGCAGAGGCGCGTATGCAGCTCGCGTGAATTTCCGATCCGGATTATATTAAGATAAAGGCCGTGATGGGCGTGACCGGCGCCGCCGACGCTGAACGTCGATCTCGTTACAATTTCGGAAAGGTGGAAAGAGAGATCGGGACGCTGAAATCGCGCGCGGAGATCGCGATCGAAGGGGTCGGTTCTCCGCGGTCGATTCTCGGTCGCGATTCAGCATGGCGCTCGAGATCGTGCCTCGATAATCACACCAATGCGCCTTTCTTTATACGTCCGCTCGAGGGTTATCGCGGCGAGATATCGCACGCTTAATTAGAACTTTTGCGGTGAAATTCCGTTGCTCTTATTGGCACTAACAGCGAACAACGATGAATCTAGCGACCGTACAGCAAGGTAAGATTTTTCGAATCGCCTTTCACAATTTCGAATTCCATCTTGAACGTCGCAAGGAATAATCTGGCCTGTTGCATGTGTTACGAGACATCGTTAGTCTTTAATTCACACTTTTTTAAGAGTATACATAAAATGTCTCGTATAAAATCTGCCTGATCAAGAAACGTCTTATTTATCCTATTTCCTTACAAATTTATATCTTTCACGGAAAAGATTCAGATACTTTGGCAGAATAACGGAAAAATGGGATAATATAGCGTGCTTTAGGTCTACCGATAAACCTACGATGTCCAACTTAGTTTAAGTTCAATTTATTTTTTCTATATGATAAATATATTTTATGTAATAAAATAAGTTTTCGTCGCTACCATTACATCAAAAATATACGAATCATTTTATCGCTACCGTCGCATAAAAACTATACGCGATCAATTTCTACGAGTCCGTGATTACAAGTACGCGAAAGAGACGTACGTTTGATCGAAGGACAGTACGCAGTTTCGCGACTCTTCGATTAATGCCAGAAGAGAATCACGACGTAGCTGCCAATAGAGCGCGTTCGATGAACTTGGGAGGAATAAGTCGCCCGTCCTCGAAGATTACAAAAGGAGCAGGACGTTCGTGACGCGGATCGAAGAGGTGCGAGACGCGAAGTCGTAAGCGCGGGTATTACGACTCGGCAGCAAAACGCAAGACCTGGCAGGAGAGGAAGAAAGAGAAGCGGCAGAGAGGAACGTTTAAGAAGCCCATCGGGATGCCGTGGGGGCCGCGATACACGTAGCAAAGGTCGGGCCAGCACTAAACGCCAGACAATGCCCGTCGGCACCCTTTATACTTTCCTCGATCAGGCCGCAGGATGGCTCGCAAACAGCTCCGCCGAGTTCCGCGAGAGCCCCGTAAAATCGGTCTTTTATCTCAACTCACGGTCTGCCTTACTCTCTTGTAAAGTGGATCGAGTCACGCCAATCAGGGCACACGTTCCTTTCCGCAACGTAACGAACCACCGTTCGAATCCTTCTCTTCCGATCTCTCTCGCGACTCTCCTGGATCGTTCGTAACGCTGGTAGGAGTTTTCGTTAGCTGTAATCTCTATGATTTAATAAACTCACCGTTGTTATACGCCATCTTACTGTTTCGATTGCTTCGCCGATGGAACCTGATCGATAGGGATAACGCGAATTCCTTCGCACGACCAATATCTATACGACGAATATATATATTTTTCGTCAGATAGCTTTGTACTTGATTTTTTAGGATAAAAAGAAACATAGGAAAATAAAAGTAATATACTTTATCCGGGAAACCATATAACCTACGAAGTCAATACCACCCCTATCGTATAGTAATGAATTTCATCCGATTCTTCGATCTCGCGATCAAACTAATCTCTATAAATCGACCGAGAATAATTCCAAGTATAATTCGAGTTTCTAAAGTTAATAACCGAGAATCTCATTTTCCTGGACGTTTCTGGTAAAGGAAACACGTACCAAAGTATGCAGAGACAAGTAAGCGGTTCGATGAAAATCACGAAAGGACAAGGATCTTTCGATATCTTGTGCGCGTGTCCACGCACGGGAATTTCTAATTAAAATCAATCAAAGGATCTATTTATACCCGTTCGGTGACCAGTCTCGCAACGACAAAAAGAAGAACGGTCATCGATTCTTCATTCCGATGTCGTGGCTCGTCACGTTTGTTTTTTCCGCGAGTTCCACCGTGTCGCTTCGCATCACCACCTTCGTCTTGCGCTCTACGTCGTTAGGGAACGCGACGACGTCGTTAGAAAAACACACGCATCTTACCCACCGGAGTCGCATTAACAGTTCGATAACAGGACACGAATTTTTCTCTCGTTTAACTCATTTCGATAATTTCGCGCGTCGCGTCAACGTTTTCCGCGACGCGACGATTCGACGATGCGTGGTTACGTTTCAACCGGAGGAGAGGATTGGTTCTTCCGCGAAGATCGTTCCGCGGCTATGTTCTTGCGCGCTCAAGGAATTCCTTTCCCCGGGGAAATTAAGCGGACTTTCAGAAATCGACGTTGCACCTGGGGGGTCGTCGCTGGACACTCTTTAAACAGAGAACGTTACGTGCACCGTGCAAATGTAAACGGCCGTTACTCCCTGACCTCGTCGTATCTTCCGACCGTTTCCACCGGTTGACACCGGCGTGTACACGCGTTAACCGAGAATAGGATAAACCTGACTTTCTGTTATACCGTTTTATGGATTTGCCCGGCGAGCCATAAAGGATAATGCCGCGCGGCCGGCTACGTATTACATTTATGCATGTGTATATCACGCATCTAATTGTGGGCAAACGATAGGGCATTACGCTGATTGTTAACGCTCACCTAACGACCGTCGGCTCGTCGCTACGATAGGATTCCGATCTTTTCCCCTTTCTTTACATTTGTAGGGTGCTTGGGACTGTTTTAGTCGATTCTGTCTTAAACTCTTTGTTCTGTCAACCTTTTCCTTTCCGGATACCTTAATTTTATTAACGTTTCCACCCTTTTCACCCTTTATTCATTTACAATGCGATACATGCGATTATGCGCAAATGTGTAATCCCAGTGTCGAATTATAGGTTTAAGTAAGAAAGCATGGAAAATGTTGCAATATAGATAGCGCTTCGATGGCGGTTCGTGGAGGTGTAACGTCCTCAATGATAGTACTATCGAATCAGTGGAAACGAAGGTTACAGTTTGCCTTTTCTTCCGGAGTTATTAAGAGCATGCAGATACTCTTGACGAAATTAATGTTAATTTTTATCCAAGTAGAATTGTAACTTTTATCGAAGTAGGAAGAATATCCTCACTTACTTCCATCGTAAAGGCGAATAAAAGAATTTTTATCGAGAACGAAGTATGATTGTACATATATGGTTTCGTTCCTTACCATCGTGCCATTTTACATACTACAGGTTTGTCGTTCTAGTGTCAAGTTCCAGGATGTAAATAAATCAATGAAACTAATTACACGGCATGTGATCGTCACTTTCGAGATATACGAGGAAAAGCTGCCGGCCGAATTACTTTAATGCGATTTGTTAAATATAACGATAAACTACAGAGGTAGATACGAGTCGAGGAAAGGTCAAACAGATGGTACATTTGCATGAAATTGCACAGTGCTTCGTTCTCGGTTCATCGTCAGAGCTGTGGGTTCACGCGTAACGATACACCCTGTACATCATAAACTCGTGACAATTCCCGGATTACGACCTTGCCTATTTACGAGGTATGCGAGAAAATTGTCAAACGAAGAAACCATCGGCTATAAATTCATACCAAGCGGAGAGTTCGCACGATTATCGATACCGCGTGCTCTTTCTTCCTACCACCGTGTAGCACAATAATCATTTATGCATGCAAATCGAACCGATCGAATGTAGCCACCACGACGTTAATATCGCTCGTCGAACACTGCTCGTTTCACGATATGGTACCTGCACGACTGTTTAAAGATGCTTTTGCTTTTCATGCTTGTTGGAAAACTTCCACTCTTCTTGTATTTCAATTGTTGGCGAACGTCCAATAAATAGCAGAGTAAAAACGTCTATCGTGTTCAACCATCGCTAATGCCTTGTATCAGTTTGATAAAAACAGTTTGCGAGAAAGCAACGTGACTTGTATGTAGCTTTTTCTTTTTTTGTTCGTCAACTATGCAAACGATCTTACGACGTACAGAAATTTCATTCTTTATATTTCTGGAGGAACAATTTGAAAATTTAATTATTTATCTCTTTATCGTATCGACTGTTTCCTATTATTTGGTCAATCTAAAATCAAAGAACAACTTCATTTGGCAAAGTGAGGGACGATCGAGGATTAATCCATTCGATGTTATTGATATTTCAATGCTATTTATCAACTGGAATAATTAATGCTCGAGATATCTTTTCGAAAAATGGGAGAATAAATCAGAATGACAAAATTTAGCCATAGACTTAAATTTTAGATCCTGTTCGTCGAAATAAAAAATCAATTTCGCGACGTCTCTTTGACGTAGTAATGAAAATGGTAAAAAGATTCAACTATAAATTTAACGTGTAGATTCGAATCTTTTCGTGTATGAAACTGTTCAGCACTTTGAAAACATTGCTGCGTACCTTCCAGTATACTCGATTATCGTATTAAATGATCTCGATACTCAAAAGTACTACAAGTTATGCTCTGAAAAACAAATTATCGGAACCACCGCCCTCCCGATACGTCGATTTATTTACGCGAATACCATCGACGCTAGAGTATGGACCGTAATAACACGTTTATGGAGAATCGACCGGTATAGCGTAGCGTTTATATCGAATTTCTTCGTCGCGTTACTTTGTCAGTGATAGTCACTATGATCGCGATCGCTGTGCCAGTCGTGGAAGGGCCTGAGAAGGAATACGACGCATGGCTGCCGGTCGGCAATGCATGAGCATGCATTACCCAAAGATTACGATTATTTTATAGCACTATACGCGCGAGTCGTAAAATTCGCGTGCCATTTTAACAACTGGCTTCCTGCTGATGTCGGCCTGTACCGACCCGCGCATCGCGGTTAGGAAACTGGCGTGTGGACCAATGTGGATGCTTTTTAATTGATAAATAAATCACTCTCTGGAGTGCCTAGCCGCGATCGAAACTCTCGATCGATGTTCATCATCGCCATTTTTCTCCTATTTTATTTTTCCTAAGTATCGCACGGGTTGTTTATAAAGAAGACGATAAAAGAATAGAAAACTTGATAACTTCGGTTCTCAGCTGTGGACATTTCTATATCTTTACTACTCTAGGATCTCTATATTTTCTAGATAATTTACTCTTTACGAGAACCAGAGTCCTGTTTTATTTGCCGTGATTATTTTCGGAAAATCGGACAAAGTATCGAACGCCCTATTTAAGTTATCGCGTGTTTTAAATCGATTGGAACGTTGAGTATGCTTCTTGTAATATTATATTTTTAGTACTTTTTAACGAGAGTCAAAACACTCTCGATATTTGTCCATCGCAATGCGATTGATCGCTGAATCGTTTCGTATAGAGCACCAACGATGCAACTTGAAATAAAGCATTTATTAATTTCTTTGCGTCCATTGGGAAATTTTTCCTAGCTAGTTTAATTGCTTTCAACTTTGAAAACTCGAGTTTTACACTCCACTACCTTCCCTTAGAGATTTAGGGCGACTCGATATAAATCCTTTTTTATAAAACTATCCGACGTAAAAGTTTCCAAGCACGCACGCCTCGAGCCTGATTCCTCGCGGCAACCTCGACGGAACGCGGCAGAAGTTTGACAAAGGACGCAATTAGGGGAAAGTCGCGGCACGATACTACCGAAAGCACGGCGCAGTCGGCTCATATTAATAGCGAACATGACTTTTAGACGCTGGTGCGGAGGTTACGGAAGCCACGAAGCGATTATTCGTCCAAGCTATTGTGGTCCTCGCAGTGGGAGCGCATTTACACGGTCTATCGTTCCTTTGGTTTCGACCGAGTCTTTCGAGCAACAGCTCCCTTTGTGCCACCGACGTCGTTCTACTAGACCTCCGTGTTCCGCTTTTACTCGGGGGCTGCATCTACTCGCACGACGTTCGGATTCTACGTGCGCGCCGGTAGCCAAGGTATTTACCTACTTACGCGTCGCAGCCACACACGTGGCGGCCGATGTGTGTGCATGCGCTGTCGGGACATAATGCTCGAGAAATATGAGCTCACGACCCCCGGCTATACGGATTCTGATGATGAGAACGAAATGAGGCTGAGCAAGGTAGCTGCATCCGGAGGAGATCGGAGAGTGATTCATTGGCCAGGCGGCGGGGATTAAAAATTGCCCGGTGTCAGAGGTGGATAGTATGTTACTTCGAAAATCGAGCGATAGGCCCCTTTGGTGGCCCCCTTTGTTACGGCCAATAGCAAACGGAAGGCAACCAACGTGTTTAACGCTAGAACTATCACAGTTGCCGGGACCGTTCAATGTCGATTCGTAATTTTTCATAGACATTTTGTACGTTTACTATATACGTGTATCTTGGGGCATTTGAATGATTTCTGATAAAGTATGTAGCCCAACTATCTTATTTTTCTCTTGCATCGTGTATTTTTTCACCTACGATGGTTTAGAGTTAACGAATAACTAATAAATTCAGTTTTGTACGAGCCTCTCGGAAGCTAAACTACTACACTCTACTTTTCGAAAAATTTCATAATTTCATTGTCCAGATACGGAATTTTCGATATTCGCAAGTTGGTTGAAAACGCGCGAAAAAAGATTGTAATCGTTAAAGGTAGATCTGTATCGCGTAGAATCGTTCTTCCCTCTGATCATCGATCGAGACTCGAAGGGTACTGTGGTGGGAGATGAATAAAAACATTGTAAGCGGAATCCGTCTGTTCGCAGGCATCATACAATTATTCTGCGTTGGTTTCCATACAATGCTTACTTAAAGTCAGAGATTTCGTCGTGCGATTTCTAAGAGCTACCAGGAAAATGGCTTCATCGGCCGAGCTGTTTGCATGCGGCCAATCGTTCTGTCCGATTCTCTGCCGAGTTACAGATATAACTAGTCAAGATTCTCTTTTGAATTGACTGTTCGTGACGAACGCTTTCCTAACTTTTTAAGAAACTACAATTCAAATAGTTAAGATACTACCGAAAAAATTCATGCACCTATTTTTTACCTATGCGAATATCGTAGATAAAATACGACTGAAACGAACGTCACACAAAATTTCGGATATTTAATAAAAAGAATAACAAAGATTTATCGCACCTTTTAAATACTACACGACTACTTTGCTTTGGGTATTTCATATATTTTTTCATATTACGTACAATCTATATCTGTCAATTTTCCCATAAACCCATAAACAGCCGCGGACTACCGACGAATAACGTTGCTCGCCACGACTCCTCCTTGCGATTACGAATTTCTCGAAACCGGTGTCTATCTTCGGATCATTGGAAATCCAAAGAAAATAATTCGTTCGCGGCTGATATTTTTACCTACGATTACACACCTCGTAAATATCTCGACAGGGCCTGTTCGTCCCATGCCGATGTTTATCGTTGCTCGTAGCTCGATCGTCGTGTCCGTCCAATAATAATACTAGCACCGTCCATAATCCGTCGTATCATGACGTTTGCTTGGTCTTCGTCTTTGTGCACACGGATCCTAGCAAGGTTCGTGTACACGGCACGTACCGGAGAGAAGGAGAGAGAGAGAGAGTGTGTGTGAGAGAGAGAGTGAGAGAGAGAAAGAGTAACTCGGAGAGTCGAATCCGGTGTCACGGACAACACAGGTGCACAATGCACGTGAGAGAGTCCCGTACGGTAGACTACTTAAAATGCATTGGCAATAAGCGACGTCGTGTTACGCGTCGCCGTCCGGGTGCCTGAGACCTGTCTATGGACCGGAGCCATTCATGGGTTCGTCCAACTCGTACGAAGCTTAAAAGTCCTCTCTCGTCTAGTCGTATAAGTGACGGCACTGATGTACCGCCATTTTCGCCAGAGTAAGAAAAATTGCTCGTTCTAGAAGGAGGAAAGACTTTTGCACGAGGAGAATTAAAGGGTTGTAGATGGAATATGAGAAAGGATTTAGAATTTAGAATTGTTCTCGGCAAACATTTGGAGAAGCAACTTTAGATAAATGATTAGACGTAAACTGATTCGACGTAAACAGATCTTCATAGGTAACCGTGTTACGTTATACGGTACTGTCGTCTTTAAAGTACGGTACTGTTTCGAAGGATCCGGGCGCTCGTTTAGCTTCGACAGCGATGTAGTTCGATCACGAAATTACGTTTTATGATTATTTAGCGATTAAATCAGGGAATGTAAGATGAGACTATGAAAACGGTAAATTTACTACCGTTGTCGTTGGATCCGAGGAATCGAGAGATTAAAATGTAAATTGCGGCGAACATCGAGTTGGATAAAAGATTCTTCTTTTGCCGATTTCAAGACGGCTTCTTCGTCAAAGTTACGGAATCTGGAGAACGCTTCACCCTATTAACATACTATCTGTACTTGGGTATCTACTTTAATAAATCACGCGATTAACGTGCTCCCTGGAGACGCAATTTAGAAGGCATTCGGAACAAGAAGCCGCGAGAACGAGGCGAAATTTTGTTTGCCGGTTCACCGGGCCCATTAACCCGACCGGTTCGCCGTTCTAATTTTCATACTCTTGAGATCGGACGTGAGGTCGACGTGTTTCGAGACCCCTAGGCTCTGCACAGCCGTAATTAATTGGGAACACTATTAAAATCATCGGCCTATCGCTCTTTCTCATCCATAAGCGGCCGTAGAGCTCGGCTGGCCAAGCAAGAACGCGACGTTCCGTCGGTGCTGATAGCCACTTTTTCCCACTGTAGATAATTCATCAACTTCTTTCCCCAACGCCTCCAGACACACGCCGCGAACCTAAACTCACGGTCTAAAGCGCGGGCACGAATTTCTAATCCAGAAACCATCAGCGTGCGTTCTTTCCTCGGCGAACACACTCGGTAATGGCACCGTGGAGAACCAAACGTTGAACTCGACCGCGCAATTTACCTACAGAATCACGAGTTAAGGACTCTGCAAGGTAACCCCCTTCTTCCTGTAGGGTCGTTTCCTTCGTTCTTCTTTCTTTCTTCTTCCTTTCTTCCTCTCGTTCTCTCTTACTCTCAATTACATCTGACCGCGATACGTGTTCAGATTGGTTGCTTGTTGTCAGAATATCCGACCACTTCCGAACGAGGTGGTTGAAACGTAATACCGGTAACGAGTACCTAATTCAAGTATGGCCGCGTCATAAGTCCGGCAAAGTGCGCTGTAAGTCGGCCCACTAGTCGTAATGGTGTTTATGGGCAATTCCGAGCCGGCCTGAACTGCTTCAGGTAGCAACGGGTTCGTCGTGCTCGCCCCGGAAAACCATTCACGCCATTTACACCTGGCCCGTCCACTGGAATTCCGCGATCAATGGAATAGGTTATCTTTTTCCTCGTTTTCCTCTTTTTACTTGCCGCGCTCTTCCGGTTGCGCTCTTGCGAATATCTTAAAGTAAGGTGTCCATTGCACGGTAGAGCTATTCTCGAGATTCGTCACCCTCGAGCAGTTTACCCTCGAATTGTTAGAAAATATGTCCGACAATTTTACTCTAACATGGGCGATAGAAATAGAAAACCTGTCGAAAACATCGCGTGTCAAAGACATAAATCAGATTCTGCATTTTTCTTCGTAAAACAGCAATTTAAACTAATTGTCGACTATTTCGTATTAAAATACTCCTTTTCAGTCAGCGAATGGCAGAAAAATTAGAAAATTGACGAAAGTGGATCTGTCGTGTTAAATCGCGATTTTCGTCCCCTTATTAACATCTACTCCTACGATCAAACAATGACTGAACGAATACGGCCGCATTCTATTCCATGTTTGAATCCTCGTCACCGATGAAAACAGGAAACGCGAACGTTTGCAGCATGGCAATACTGGCTTCGAACAAAAGCTAAATCCCATCCAGTGGTGTATCGGCGCGGTTCTCACTCGCGTTCGCGCGATCGTAAAGCTCGTCCATTTGAATATGAATAAAACGTTCTTGTCCGGTCTCGTGCACGTACAACACAGGGAAACGACGAGCCAGACGCTCACGCATCCCTGGCCAGTCTGGTCGGCGACTTGACTCGCCCGAACTCGGGAGTGTTTTACGCGCACGCATTTATGGATTGTTTAATGGCGGCCGCCTACAAATTAGACGAGCGGTAAATCAGCCATCGAGCAGACCACACCGCGCTCGCACAATGCACGGTGGGCATTGTTGTGGCCAGCCTCGTGGTGGCTTGGTCAATAAAATATTGGGTGCACGCGCTGCTTCGCTCACGGCGACATCAACGACTGAGAGGCCGCGAGATCGGTTTGCGTATCATCTTGGTGTGGTCCTTTTCGCGAGGAGAAAAGCCAGCCCAGCTCGTATATCAATAGACGAAGTCGGCAGAATAAAATATGCCTCGGTCAGGAGAAATAACGAGCCGTGTCGTGAGAAAATTTGACGACGACTAGGCCGTTGTCGCGTCAATGCTAAAATTCGGCCAAGAGAGAGAAGAAGCGTCGTTTTCAAGCTCGAGCACGATCTGCAGCAGGTAGGAATGGCTGTTACGGATTTTCCCATGATGTCGATAGATTAGAGGAGCGGCGTAACGCGCGGAAATCGTGCTTCGAGCGCAGCTGACGCGTTATCGATGCGTTGCAACCGACTGAATACACGTATCAGATTGCTGTAGCTAATTTCTCAAACCTCTTATGCGAGAATTTTTCTATTTTTTTAACTAGACTGATTCAACCACCCTGAATTACACGAATACTTTCCTAACTGGTTGGAAACAGCTTTAAAGTAAGTGATTTAGTGAACTAATTGCGTCTGCATTTTGATCCAAGAATGTTGGCTGAACAGACTAGGTGAAAGGAGATTGGCGCAACTACGATATTATCGTACCAGGCTCTTTCGATCAGCGGAAACAGTTACAGATCACGGAAACTTTTTGGTTTTGTGCTAATGGTCAAGGTTATGTGAAAGTCGTACGAGGTGAACGCGGTCGTGTCACCGATAGTCCGGATAGTCATTTAAAGGTAAAGAAACTCTTCGATAAAATTACGAAATTGTTCAAAGTCGGTTGAAAAAGTTGAGAGGAGAAGTCGTATTATTGGTAATAAAGATCATCTAAAGGTCAGAGAAGGTCATCGAGGTCGAATTATTAGGAGTCAGGACTACACGAAGATCGGATAACATGTATAATAATTGACTAGATTTACGACTTGATTCTAATCTGCTAACTAAATTGCAAAAAGAGTTATGAAAAACGTCGTGCTTTGTACGAAGCCATTAAAACTACATGTTTTCCTAGTAAGGAATTAAGAAAGGAAGTTTTTTGCTTTTCGACAGTCTTAAAAATATCAAACGTCATTTTCTTCTCGATGAAATCGATATACAAGTTGCGAAGAGCCCATCTTTCTATTTCCCTATCGTCATCTTTCAAACTCATTGAATATTGTCATCGGCTTATACCCACACTCCTAAACTGCCTCACATTCGCGGTAGACTATAATCAACATCCATCTCCGATGTTAGTCTCGCCATATAGCACATTCTATCTCGGTAACGAGAAATATCGCAAACAGTGGAGACGAAGAAATTCTTTCTTCGTCTAGAAAGTCTACGATCATCGACTACACGGTTCTCTGTCACATTTCACACCGTTATCGCGTCCTATTTCGCCGATACGAGCGTTAGCGGCTGCGCTTTTACTCGGAAAACACAAGAATTTACACGAGTGTGCTTGGACATGAAGAGAATCGGTGCAACGAGCCTAATCACTCGTTACCAAGGAAAACCGCAGCTATCGACAATAGTCGAAGGCTGTTGCAAGGAAACTTTCGAACGCCACAAGCTGCAATTGCGTGTGCACGCGGCGAGTCATAGAAGTATTAAAAGACACACACCGTGTGTGAATAGTGATTACTACGAGGCTGCTCGCAGCTACGGCTGCAGGTTGATTATCTCACCTGTCCTGACTCTTTTACTCTCGCTCCTGCTATAATAGGTTCCTCGTCCCCATGCCAGTGGTCTACCGCTGCTGCACTCGGTATGCGATTATATATATTTCTTGCTCCCCTATATCTTCTCCCCCTCCCCTCCCACATACCAATGTATTTCTTACTAGGCTACATTTTTCCCCTCCTTTCTCTTCGGTTGTTTCTTCTCTTGTCCTATAAGCTGGAAATGCTCCTCCGTCAAACCGATCTTGAATATTTCGTATCATAGACAGTAACAGAACCGTCAAAGTTCTTTACAAAATATCGGACGAAGTGGGTAAGTTTCAACTTTCGGACGTTAGTTTCTCGAAGAAACGGTAATGCATTAGCGTGTAACTTGAAGAAGAAACGGACAGTGAGCTGGTAAGTGAATTTGGACGTTCTATAATCAAACCACTCTCCTTATCAATTAACCCTTTCACAGTATGAGATATGGTAACGTAACATAAATATCATATTTTAACATCATTCGACGTAACGAGATTGTTAGAATGTGTTGTCCATAAAAAGTATATATTTTTATAGCTAGCATCAAAAATTTACATAATCTTGAGGATAAAAGATCGATTGTCTTTTAGGTTCTCGAGCGTTTGATCTTTTTGGAAAAGGTCGTACCATATTGATCTGACCTTAAACAGAAACAGACATTGAGCGAGTAAGTGAATTAGGCGATTCTATGATCAGACCACCATCTATCCCGATTAAACATCCTCGAACGTCAAGGTCTAGAATAACGCAACAAACTTCCACGGTCTCGTCTCATCTCACAACCACAATCCCATCCTCCATTAACACCAAAAGGAAATAGTCCTTGTTCCCCGAAGGAAGTCGTGTAATTAACAATTTCACCTAAGCACATTGCCAAGGGATCACCCCGGAGCTTCTTATCTTCCCAATAGCTCATACTTCCAACCAACGACCTTATCTTCTGACCAGTTCATCCCAGGAAGACTCCTCTCTCGTGTTTCTACGTCGGGTAAAGAGAGACGACAACGCGAAACCAATCTCGAGGGAGGTGAATCCAATCGCCGAAAGAAAAGACGGCGGTGCACAGAAAACTCCATTAGACGTTAGATCGTTCTTCTTGGTGCTTGGTCCCTGGCTTGGTCGTCGTGTGTGCACAGGGCAGCTGTACACAGAGGCTCGGTGCATCGCGTTGTAAAGCGAGACGCGAGGCTGGCCTAGGGGCGGCGGAGGCCGGAGGCCGGAGGAGAGGACTTTGCGGCGGCGGCGGCGGCAACCGCGGTGCCAGCGAGCAGAAGAACAGTCGCTTTTTTGTCCAAGTCAATATATCAGCGCGGGGGCCATGTCTAACGGGTAATGCACTGGCCGATCCCTTCTGCACAACGAAAGGAAGCTGGTACGACCACCATAGCTATTGCCGATCTCCGCTGCTGCCACGGAACGCTCCGGGCGCTCCAACGATTGTCGTTGTCAGAGAAGAAAACTACTTCATTTTCCACGTTGGGTCGCAAGTCGCGCGAGCTACCGGCAGGAGAATGGCCTTCGTCCGTAAGATATTTTCAGCGACCGGCTTTTTAGATAAACCGAAAGGACTGAAGTAAGCAGGGAAACGATATTTCTTCTTCTTCTTCTTCTTCGAGAAGAAATTGAAAGTACTTTCGATAAATGTGGGGAATAATTGGAAGACTTAAATTTAATTCTCCAAGCGAGGAACGTTTTTAGTAGCGGCAAGCGGAGAAGTAAAAGTGTGCACGATACCATGATCACGTTATATAAACTACAAAGCGAAGCTTGGGAGAAGAAGCGAGAAAGATCGAGCGATGGTGAACTTGATGAACCATAGGAGTTTTCAAACTTTCTCCCACAATTATTCCAATGATCGTTCGATTCGTGCACATTGTACGATACGATTGCACCTCGATTTTTCAAACACCTCTTGTCGATTATCCGATTTCTCTGTATTTAATTAGTTCGGACAATCAAAGTTCCACTGTAACTGCGTGTGTTCTTCAAGATGGGTGCCATCGATGAAGATACACCCTGTATATGCGCTTGTATCTTGGTCGCGTCACCATCGAACACTCGCTGTTCAATTAGCCTCGCATTCCGGCAGCGACAGATGTTGCTACCACCCGCGGCGCGGCACCGTGAATTTGATCGAAGGAATATGGATACGGTCGTGGTATCAGTGGTCGCGGTTTCACGCGGCGCGAGTCGACGAACAGTAAGAGACGCGGGACTCCGCGTGAAATATCAAATTCAGAAAAACAATTAATTACAAAATTGCATAACGAGTGGCTATTCGAGGCGAGCATGTGCGCACGCTTGCGATCGCCGCGCGCGATATGCATAATGCATGACAATTTCACCGCGGTCAAAGGTTTTTTTCATTTAAACGACCGGCCTGATCATTAAGCGCGACCGTTCTACGCGGACGAGCTGCTGCTATCGATCAGCGGCTAGACGCCAGTCGGTCTACACTCTGTCCGCCTCCGGAGCTGACGTCAAGTTGATTAACATCTTGCGACCGATCGCGCCACGAATTATTGTCACTATGCGCTTCCGGGATACCCGTTTCTTTTCGCCACGACGCCCACCTCGTCGAGAGATCGACACGCTGTCGATCAGCGATCGTAATCGAACCGTAGATCCTGCTGGCTAAGGTATAATTACGGCGCGGCGTTTGCGTGGCGTTTCAAAGTAGTTGTTTCAGAGATTGTGTTTGTGGTGTTAATAGCAGACAATTTTTAATGATTGCGATAGCGAGAATATTAATTAAGTAGATGATTAAGCTATTAAGTTGAGGTAAACGCGATGATATCGAGAAACGCAGTGTTCTGTCAAAACGGAAAAAACGCGTCGATGTAACAGATGCTTTGTAAGAGGTCGCTGTATAAATCAGAAACGTAAAAGTAATTTTCATCGTTTAAATGGAAATAGTTTTTTACGACATACTCGAAATGTCCAAACTTCATAAAATTGTATAATTTAAGTGGAGGGAGAAGTAGCTCTTGAGAATATTTTTATACCGGAGATCAGAAAGTTTACAGAACGATAAAATAGAATCATGGAAAATAATTGATTTCACGTGTAATTAATCAAATAAAGCAATAACGAGATAAAGCTCGAATTGGTTTCGTATTCACGAGAAACCATTATTTTCCAACCGACTCGATGATAGTAACGGGAAATTGATTTTCTCCGTTTGCCTTCCTATATCCCTACCGGAATCAATTTATCCAAATCAGAAAAGTCGATCACAGTAGCTACACGTCAATTAATCGCGCGCTACATCGTGGCGCAAAAGCGAGGCATCGTTTGACCGTAGGGTTAAATCTCCGACGGCGACCTTTCGCTACGATCGCCAAGGAAGCCCCGGTCATCTTTCACCTATAAGACACGGTTGGCGCGAGCGCAATGTTCATCTTTCTTCCCTTTTCCTACTCCGGTACTCGTCTTTCCCCCTTGATTTACGATCGCCGACCAATGGCCAAGGCGAAAGTCACCGCGAAAAATACGCTCCCGAGGTGCGTAACCGTGCCGGTGGCGTCCACCACTTGCGATTTTCTTATCTCTAGCGAACGAACCGCGAAGCGAGTACCGCGGCGATCTTCTTCTTACCGCGGCAACGTAAGTAGCCGCGGCGTGCCGTAGGCCTTGCCGCCTCAAAATTACCGGCACGCCGCTATGAAAATGATAATTTACTGTGACGGGCCTCGGGCCTGTGTATCTGGTTCACGCGAGAACTTCGCTACTGTCTTTTCATGCTCGTGCCACGAGCTACAGGCTGTTCCATAGATTAGTAGACGAGGATGATAGTTATTTCTTGCGAACGAGACCTCTAAGATGCTGAGCTGGCTTCCTCCGAAGCTTGAGAAATGAATGTAAAAAGTGGATGATGTGGTGAAAAGTTTTGGTAGAAAGTTTCTTATATGAAATTTTATGACACGAGGTTTCTTACGAATATCAGAATGTTTGAAATTAAGGTATGAGCTATACAAAATTTGCAAGTTATTTGTAAGAACGTTGTTAGAGCTTCTACAAGATCCTACGTATCTTCGATAAGGTTTTTAAGAGCGAAAAGATCACGAGTGAAAGATTTTAAGGAAAGGACTTTTACGAAGATCGGTATCTTTGAAATTACATGGAAAAGTGTAAAAAAGATTCGCGATTTGTTTCTATCGATCTCCAGAGTTTTTACGCTGATAAGTCTTTCAAAGAGAAAGTAGGAAGGCGAAACGAAATTAACGCAAGATAATCCGTCAAACGTACGCACATTTGCATTCACGATTTCCCATCGACGATATCCAAGCAAACGCTAATTAATAACAAACATTTATCCACGAGCGTGCCGATTACTCTGGCCGATAAGCCAGCGAGCCGGTTCCCACACAGAGAGCGTTCGTTAGAGAGCCGACCGTCTCAGAAACGTAATCATTACCGTTGTTATTATCGTTATCGTCATTATTATACCATGAATAACTAAAACGTGCGGGCGAATCGGCAAAGTCATTCTCGCCCTCATCTGGCCGGAGCGGAAGAGAGGAGGCAGCGGCGGACAAGGAACCGTGGAGACTTACGGCCACGGCTCGAAGAAGGATGAAGAAGAAGCAGGGGCCTCTGCGAGGCCTTCGCGCCTACGTTTTCACTCGTCCCATCTCCCTCTGACATCTTACGTTCGCTCTTTCTATGCGGTCTCTATATACGCGGGCGCACACACAGCCCGAGTATTCGCCAATTAAGCTCTATTGAAGCGGTCAGGCACCGCAAGGTGGCCTCACGCCGGAGACCTGGCCGTTAAATCCAGATTAAGAGCGGCGCATGACACGTTGAATCCGTGGCTCGTCGATCCAGAAACATTTAATTTAGACGTTACCGCCTGTTGCCAGGAGGAGATATCTCTTTATTCACGGTACGTACAGGCCGCGCTCGAGCCGTGGCCAAGCCCAGGGGCGGATTAAAACGTCCTCTCTTATACGCCGGGAATTTATTATGAGCGATTCTTTTTTCCATCTCCACCGTACCAAGATCTTTCGCTCTTCGAAGGCGATCTATGAGATCCAACCTTTCCGTTGCCTCGTGTTATTTCGCGGAAACCAAGATTACGTTATATCGATGCGTCGGCTACGAGTACAGCTCCGAGATTTTATCGCTAGTTTGCCAGGCTATCGTTCCACGTTAGTCATCGAGGCTACCAGAAAGATTATGCGCTGGCTGTCGCTATGGATCATTCTACGTTTCACGATCATTCCAATCTTATAGCAATTCTAACCACAGAGAGAGTGTGAGAGAGAGAGAGAGAGAGAGAGAGATGTTCCATGCTCTTAGAAATAAGCTTCACGTGGCTGAGAGTATAGAGGAACGCGGCTGGATCGATACAAAGAAGGCCGAGATCGAGGCAAAGGGCGAAGAAAGTGGTTCGCGGTCGTTAGAAGATTACGATCCTCGACTGAGTAAAGGAGAACCTCTCCGAGACATCGCCTCCTCCACCCACTTGTCCCTTTCGATGTGTTTATTCAATGATAACAAATTACCGAACGAATCTGTGCAGTCATACTCTATAATTGCGACTACCGTGGTGGCTGCACGGCTGTCCGGTTCGCTCGTCGATGAATCGTTCCGGGAGGTTAGGATCCGCGAGAAAGTCGAAGGTGAAAAAGCTCCGGCAATAACAGGGGCTACGGCATAGAACGACGCGTGTAAGAGAGTCAAAGGAACGCTAAAGAGTATGTCTCGCGCTCGAAAGTATTCATCCTATTTCTATCGCGGCGGTGATTATATTGCCTCCGTGTCCTTTTTTTTTTTACCATTGGCGCGATGTGTCGTGTCGGCATCCTAACGTGGAATTATTCTGCGTCGAAGGCCGTTGACCTTTAACAGTAGAAAGAACCTGCACGCGGTGTGAAATATCGCGTGGACGCATAGACCCGATACGATTAACATCTTCGACGTAATTGGCGAACGCCAACGATCGCGACAACGCGATAAGTACAAAAGGATTTTTGCGAGATTGTATGCGCGCTAAGGGTGCAGACCGATACATCCAACTTATACTCGAAATCTTTTCTTTTCGTATTTAGAGTGGTAGAAAAATTATAAAACTACCGATATAACTTATTCGCTCACTATTTCGTCCCGTGAGACCTCTTTTTAGAAAGTTGCTCGATCGAGCCTGCCGTAATATACCTAAAAATAGATATGTCTAAAGCGTGTTTTCGATCGACGATTTACGCGTATCGAAACACGTGGAAAAATTGCAATTATAATGTTCGAGAATAAATCTACTACTGTTCCTCGAGTACTTTGCTTCTGGAGCTAGAGCTTTGAACAAAACCTCGAACATCCCGATATTATATAAAGCAAGAATGCTTTCTTCCCCCGTGTCATCGGTATCCCTGGGCTCAGATGCCGTCAAACGTCAATCAAAAGAGCACGGAGCCACGAAGTTACCATAAAGTATGAGCGTGTAGGAGGTGACGCTAGAAAAATCGATAGGGAGGCGAGAAAGTGTAACGCTGACGGCGGCGCGTACGTTCACGTTCCAGACTGGGACGCAGACTGGCGGCTCCTCGAGCCGGCAAACTCTCACGGCCTCTGAACTCGTACTCGTCATAACTGCAAATGGAATGAATACCTGCCTAGCCGCCTATAGTGGTAGCCACGAGTGGCCATTGCCGGTGGATAGTTACTGGCATTTACGGCACTAACCCACTGAATGCAAGCTCTAAGATTGACTCGAGATATTAAGCGCGCCGTGTGTACGCGTGCACCAACACATCATAAACGAGCACACGAAGAACACACAAATGTACATAGGGATATACGTAAAGAGAAATACAAAGAACACACGCGTACACAGAGGGATGTACGTAAAGAGAGATGCGAGGTGAGGATATACCTGTCTGGCCGCGTACGACGGTAGGTGGAAACGCAGTCCCCGAAGCAACGAATTACCGGATGACCCGTCGACGACGAAGACAACGAAGCCGACGGGGACAATGATCGCGCGCCTACGTGCGCGCGTCTACGTGTACGCGGCCACGAAGATCAGGGAAGCAAGGTGCGAAGGTGGCATCGACTCGAGCACCTGCTACCGTCATTATCATCAAGCCAAGCCAGTTCAGAAAACACGGGGAGCAAGGAGACGAGATTCGAGTCTAATTCCTGCCGTAGGCTGTGCAATCCGCTCTCGTTGCTGCTTGCGTCCACAGGACCGCGAGCATGCAGGCCCCGGCCTTTAACCGATTTACCGTGCCACTCTGCTTGCCACGACCATTACCGTGGCGTGACCGCGACCAGTCGCCCCGCGGCCCAAGGATTTGTCCAGAGACTTCCGGTAGCCTCCTGCTCGATCGCAACGATGAAGCAGTTATTTCACAGAATTGATGAAGAAAAAGCGTGTCTATAACGAGGTAAGATTTGTCCATATTTTTGTGACAAATCAAATTTTTATTGCGTGTAACAGAAAGATTCTCGAGAGGAACGTACATTTCGATTATTCCTGATAGAGCCGAAGCAATATTAAAAATAGAGGAACCCGATTAGAACAATAAACATATACATTGGTCATTGAGCAATGTACTTGACTATTAACTATACTATTTAAAAGGATTCTTTCCAGCATTGCGCTGTATAGATATTTAAAAAAACTTTTGAGAACTCGATCGATTTTAAAGATATTTAATATTACGCCCGATTCTTACATACGTATAGATAAAGGTTAGGGGGAAATTATAAACTTAACGTGCCACTTTGGAAAGTCGAATCTCTATGGGTTGCCGGTTTACGAGGAGCATAATTCTGCTCGGTGAAGGAACGCGGCTTCGTTTAGGATCTCTCGGTCCTTTCGGATGGCCGATGAAATTCGAAGTTGTAGATACGAGAACGGAAGTAAATCAAACAGGGCCCACGTTGATTCGTTTGCATCGATAACGATCCTCGTAGGGAGCATAAACTCTTAACCATGGAAAGTCGAGCCTCTAGGTTTCCCAGTTTATGAGAAATATATATTTCCACAGAGCAAACAACGTGCTGCGGGGAAGAATGAACGGCCGAGAGAAAGGTATGGCTCGATGCAATCGTATATTAGGCGTCCCGCGGTGGTTCGACGATGCGAGGAAACGAGACCTCACCACGGGCAGAGCATTATCGCGCGAGCAACGCGAGAATCGCGAGAATTCGAGCGGAGAGAGAATTACGAGGCGCGGACGGCTAAGAGAAATCCTTGGTGTACAGCGTGAACGTTTCTTTCGAGCAAGAAAACGGCGCAAGATCGATCGATCGATGTATCAGAGACTCGATCGGATTCAAATTATTCCACAAACTCGCCTCAGGCATCCGATGGATCGATTTCAATCCATCGATTGTGGATCTTTAGCGAGAGTATCGATGGCTCTATTAGGAAATCAGATAGGTAATTTATATGCTCTGTTAATTGTTTCGACATTTGATCTAATTTTAATCCTGAAAAAGTAACGTGAAAATTAAACGAAAGTAGTAAATTCCAGATTTATAAAGACACGTTGTTACGTGAATCGTTTCTTAAGATGTAGCAACGAAGCTGTAGTAATTCCAGTTTCGACTGTTCGATATATTTGATGCGATTGCGCTTTAAAGTGAAAAATATAAGAAAGATTTGACGTATCATCGAAGGTGTTTAAATTTGAAGCTATGAAATGTGACCAAATATCGTAATAGGGAAATTCATATTTCAGGGGTATTGTCGAAAATTTCCCAAGAAATCCCCACTGTATTTCAGCGAAGCTTCAAGCCTCCATAGAGAGATGGCACTGGCTGCACTGCTCGCGAGAACTCAAAGACCCTTAGCTCCATCCCCTCATGGGTGCCAGTTGCTACCAGAAATGAAGATTCTTCAAGTAACCTAGTGCCTTTAAATGCTCTCAAAATCAAACGGAGATCCCAATTGCGCTCGTAAATCCATTTCCTATGTCAAATTTAAACCACACACGCGATATATTATCTGCATTCGTTTATTTGAATAGACGAGTCTTATCAACCACCGATATATGACAAGCTGGAACTGTTATAGAAAATGAGGAACAAACGTGATTAGTAATATCATCGTAGAAGTGAAAAATCCAAACCTCATTGCCAATTTATCGATAACCCAATTCTTCTACTCCAACGTGGCAGTATTTTAACAAAATCTGCGAAAGCTACGCAAGTGACCACCTATGTGAAACAGCTGGCATGCGCGAAGCAGCTATCGGCTCGTAAAATAGGGAAGAAGCTCGCGTGCATAAAGAACACGGAAGGAAGAGATAGAGGCGAGTGCGAGAGCGAAGGTGGAAGATAACCGTCGGGAGTGCGTGGACCCGTAGGAACGTACCACCCAGCGAAAAATTAATAAATCCTGCTCTTAAACAAACAAACTCCACCCACCCGCGGATCGGATAAGGGGCCGGCTATTGATTTATTAATTTAGAGCTGCCCATTCTAAGACCACGGCCCGGGAACAGACCGAGGGAACATACTCGCTCGCGCGCCTGCGCTCTCGTGCTCCTTCGTAGTGCTTCAGGACCCGAAGTTAAGGGATCCGCTATCCGACGTGGTATCGGTAATTATAGCCCTGAACGCGGGCGCGCGTCGGTTACGTTCATTACTGAATTATCGGCTCTGCTCGGCAAACAATGTACCCCTTTCAACCCTGCCTTCCCCTTCAGCCTTCATCCTACACCCCCTTCTATCTATTCCTTCTCCTCGTCTAACCTGAACCCAACAGATCCCCAGTGTCCGTTCCTCTCCTTCGTTTCCCCCCCCCCTTCATCCTCGCTCGACCTCTTCCAATATCTCCTCTCCTTGCTCTCGGAGAGAGAGGGGGGGGAGAGAGAGAGAGAGAGAGAGAGAGCGGGTGCTATCTGATGGGCCACAGGCTGAACTACGACCGGGCCCTTTTTCTCTTTAGCCCTTTCTTCCTTCTTCTTTCTGTCCGTTCTTTCAACCGAGCTTTCAGCGCTCCACGTCGCCGGTTATCTCGCCAAATTCCGTGACTCTTCTCTCTTCGTCGCAAATAGTTTACAAAATTATTCAGCGATCGAGCACGACGATCTTGGTGTGGTTTAGGATCGTCACAAAGTATGAAAATGGTGTTTTATATGGTGAAAAAATGATCAATCACGTTGGAATAGCACGATGAAGACGTTCTGTTTTCAGACTAATCCGGAAATTCTGGATAGGAATACGTTTGTGGTAGAGTAGAAATGAATCTCGAGAGTGTCCGTGAGACGAAATGATTAATGGCATTATCCTTCGCCGCGGATTTCGCGTAACACGAGATCAACAAAATGAGACGATGCGAGAACGTGATTCCATTATGCAGCTTCCCGTGGATGGCTTGCCAGCATTTCTGTCCCGCTTCCGATACGCTGAAATTTAATAAATTCGACGTTTCTCGAAACCTCGTTACGGATACGAATTTTACATTCGCCACGGTGTTATTAAGTGTGAATCGACCTTAATACCTAGGTGCACCGTATGACTATACGAGAAGACGTGAACCCGAGGATGCGGCATGCACCTTTGCTTCGTCATCCATGATGAGGAACGCAAGAACGCGCATTACCCACGGATCGCCGCGGCTTTTCTGGTCCACCGTGCGACCACTTCGACCACCACCATTGACCGCTGCCTACGTCCTCCATAGCGAAACATTGGCCGTTTATTCTGCGGCCGACTTCCTTACTTGCCGCTCTGACGTCATTCTTTTTGTCAACGACGTGCACTTTCGTATCAAATTTATATCGATACGAGGGTTTGATATCGTCGGAATTAATTCATGAAAAAATTCGTACAGGATGCTATTTCCACGAAATCGACATACTTCGTTAACATGTTTATTTGGAAGATTCTTTCGAACAAAGAAACCGTTCAATTTATCGAGATATGAATTCTTCGCGATCGACTGACTGTTTTATTTTTTTCTCTTTTCCTTCTTGTTTTACGAATCTTTTTTCTGGAAAATTTTACGATAAAGAGGGTTAAACAAATTATTATACAAGGGCAAGTAGCTTAACCTACTTACGATGAATCGAATCAGAACGCGTAGATACGTATGATAATTGTTGCTCGGAATAACATGGAGAACACACAGGGAATAAGTTTGTAAATCTTATTCCATATAATATATCGATTCCGAAAGAAAACAGAGAAAAAACGAACTGCACATGCAAGCTAAAAGTATGAGTTCTGATGCTATGAACCTACCATGGGGATAAAAAAAGAAAAAAATGAATCCAATAACGAAACACGCTCTTTTCAACGCCAACATCCACCCATCCGATTGAATCTTTATCTTCTCCAAGCATCGAGCCCCATGAATTGTAAATCGAACCTATCATCGTTCTTCCGAATGTAAATCCGGCCGACTCGATAAGTGCTCGGAGTCGTGAGAGGTAAGCAGGTGTCGATGATTCACGAGAAGTTCGCTGCAAGGCTGTAGGGTTGCGATTTTCTGGCTACTTCGAGCCAACGCCTTCTAGAACAACTTTTGCTCGTAGGTCACGGTAGAGAAGAATTTCTACGAAACCATAGTGGATATGGACCGAAGCGTTTCCGCTGACACGAGGTTTATGGTTCCAGACCAAGGTTTGTGGTCTCGGAAAGGTAGCGACCGAAAAAGAGAAAGTTACACACGCAAGGGGGGTTCGTGGCAAAATGTAGCAGTCTACGAACGCAACGCTAGGTATAAATATGCAGCTCGGCCGCTTCCAAGTTGCGTCGGTGGATAATTTATGCCGCGGTGGTTTCGCGCCGCCCAGCTCGCCCTAAAAATTATTTATTTGATTGAACACCGCTTCGGGGAAGGCTATTCTCAGCTAACCCGAATGATCGTCCGCGAGAGAAAGAGCTCGCACGGTTTCGTGACGCAGAAGGGGATGCATAGGTGACGCTTAGGTGTCCGACGTAAGCTTTGTTGCATACATTAGTCGTTCGAATGGTAAATTACGTGTGAAATTTGAGAAATGATGATTGCCAATTCTTTTAAGTCAGCACGATGCTTAAACCTACCCGTAATAACAATCTATGCCGGAGAATGGTTAGAGTGTAACGCAAACTCGAATTAAAATTCGGAGGTAATATTCAGTTACACGATCCATCCTCCAATCCCATCAATTAACACGGAGAGACAGCGAACCAGCGTTACGGAGACACAAAGTCAGACCGTCTCTCGGTATCTTCAGCATCGCTGGCACCGACACGATGCATTGTAACGAACGATACTAATCTGGTATAATTAGGTACACCTGCGAGGCTGTTGCAAACAATGTCGAAAGTGCGAGCTTCACGCATGAATCACATGATTCCGACCGATGCCTTCGAGGTCGAGTTACGTTAATCACGAGCCAGAGATCGATGCAGATGCGCGCGTGCGTGATATACCTGCTATCATTGCCTAGCCAGTGCCCGGCAAAACGAAAATAAACGAAGGGAAAAACAAAAAGAAAGGAAGAAAACCTGATTGCGAACCAGTCAACCTATAACTTTCTACCTTACGACCCATTAGCTTCCCACACTTGAGTCATACGCGTCCCGGTCGAACAATGCCAAGCATTGTCTCGCCGCGACTATAATTCGTAATTAGCCTTCTGATTAATTATCGATTTATCGGCCAATTATTATAATTATCTTGGGACTGCGCCCCGCGGATCTCGTGCACTAGAGTATCCCGGTTTTATCTGATAGACTGAAAGGTCTCTTCCCCTTTCGTTCTACAACCAAGACGAAGCTTATATAACCTTCCACGCGAGAGCTTCTTTCGCGGATAAACGTTACTTACATACTAGGTCCGCTTGACCCCAGCGAGGGTCCGAGCAAACGAGAGCCTTCACCACGCTATCTATATCGTGATTTTACGACGCACCAGGAAACCCTGGTAAATTGGCACAATTACCCTCTCGCGTGGACCTCCTCGATATCTTACTCGGAAAGACGCGCGTGCACGCGAATCCAGCTCGCGCGGTTCCACACGTGGCTTGGTTCGCGACTAACGCATCGGGTTACAAGGGAAATAATTCATCGAGCTAATATACCGAGATAAATTACGTAGGATGATAATCGATGTCTACGCCTGTGTCATCCGAAGTAATAAATGCACCGCTCAAAGATCTACGATCCTCGGTGGTTTATCGAACTAAGCGTACGTAGCCGGAGAGACGAGTTTCTTATCCTCTTCGTTTCCTATGCCGATCTCTCTCTAGCCCCGCGAAATCTCGTCGATTCGCGGAACCTTCGTCGTAGATCGAACCGAGTCAAAAATCATCGACTCGCGAGGCGAACGTTTAATGACGCCGTCCTTTTCTCGGTATTCCGCGAGTTTCGAGCGCATCGAGACCGAGGACGGCTGGATGCGAGCTGAACGGTCGAGCGGAGGAGTGGTCGATCTCAGATACGAGGGTCGACCTAACTTTATTGTATTTAATTAATTACTCCGTCCGATACCCGATCCTGCAATTTGTACCTTCCCATACCTCCTCGCGTCCCTGCACTGTACCTCTTCGGTCTTCGTCGCCGCCTCCGCTAAGAACGCGACCTCCGCAATCACTTTTTCTTCGTTCATAATCGGGAATAATCGACGTCACACTAGCAGGATATGTGTCAACGTATGTATATCTTATTTTACGAACAATCTTTGGACTTTGGTAAATAGGAGAAGCGAGTTTCTTCCGAATAGAATGATTCTTTGATTTCTTTCAATTTTCTTTAAATATCTCTTTAGATAGAGATATTAATCTCTATGGGAATTTAATCTCTTGAAAGATTTTTCAATTTAAATTCTTACCTCTGTATCGACCGAATCTCCCAAAATACGAGAAAGATCGAATTCTTCAAGCAAACTTTAAAATGCACGTCTACGAGGATGAATCGTCAATAAAATAGACAAAGGAGTCGAGAACTATCTTACAAGCCGTCAGGATGACATCGTAAATTACACGAAACTCGGTGTCCACGGTATAAGGAATAAACAGCGTACATCGGCGAGTCGCGTAGCATAAATCAGAGTTAGAGAGAGCTGATCCTACGCATACCGAGTTGCCAAGGATGATCCGTACGCGTGTAAGGTGGTGTCACAACATCGGTAATGCCACTATAATGCTAATTTACTGCTTATACCGAATGAAACCACCCTTTTCATTTTCACGTACCTCCCTTGTGTCGCGTCGATCGTCGTTCTGGTATTAACGCTGGCTCCTCCTAAAGATGCTTCGCCTTGACCCTAAGCTCGACGAGATTCACGCAGAAATATAGGTATGGATAGCGGGCGAACAACGTTCAAGAAGGCTAAGCTGTAACCTTGTCTTGTAAATGTCCTCATTTTTCCTGATTTTGGAGCACGAGAATCTTCTTAACCGCGAGTTTTAATTTGTGAACGAGAACCTATCTTTTTTGCTACGTATATGTGCGTGTACATGGGAACTGGATGCATATAGAGAAGCTACCCCGAGAGATATTGTCCGGTTGATGTATTATTGCATGGTAAGATCAGGGTTGTGTTTCATAACAAGATGAAGTACCGCAGGCATGGAAAGTAATAGGGTAGAATTTATGTTCGCACATTACTGACGATGCGTTGCACGTGTAACCTACTTCCAACACACACGTAGCTTTTGTTGCCCCCCGGTGGATTTAGTTTCCCCAGTCGCTTTTGACTTATTTGCTTTTAATTTGGCATTCGAACGATCGTAAACGAAATATTACAGAACTTGGTTATAGCGCATTGAATAATTCTTGTGTTATATAGGTACATCGTTAACACGCTGACTGCCGTGAGGGACATCGATTACTATATATGTATGTAGTTTGCGTGATGATGTTAGAACTAATTGAATTATTCAAGTGAAATAAGCAACTGTCATTCATCAAACCTCCAATGCTTTTTATGATAAGGTAATAATATAAATTTTCCAAAAAATGTTGAAGCAATTTTATCGTTTAATGACATAGTTATCAAAAAAACTAATACGCAAGTCTTCTTTCTCTCTCGTATCG
This sequence comes from Bombus vancouverensis nearcticus, assembly GCF_051014615.1. NCBI lineage: Eukaryota > Metazoa > Arthropoda > Insecta > Hymenoptera > Apidae > Bombus > Bombus vancouverensis. The sequence continues at coordinate 18,480,505 of NC_134915.1, read as the reverse complement.
TAATTAATAAAATATACATAATATAACAACTTTGATCCTTTTACGATATAATTACATTTTTTTGCACTTCTAACACCAGGTACAAAAGATATATACTTTCGATCGTTTATACGCGTATATATTAATAATTTCAGTAATAAATTTTAAAACATTTACAATGTGACAAATTCGTGCAGCAGTCAACGTGTTAAGGTTATTTTCTAAGGCCAATTCCAAAAAAGTATAACCAATAAAAACAATAATGCAGACAATTAAGCTTGAAATATACGACTCACCTCGTACTCGGATATACATATCTTGACCATTGTGAATCTGGAACTCAGCACACCGCCCACCACGTTCTCCGACTATTGGCTCAAATTTAGAGTTCTTCATCCTTTCAGAGATTCCTTCGTCGGTGTTCCATTCTTCGGTAGGCGCAGCACCCTCAAGTGCCACCAGGAGTGGAGGTCGAACGAGAGTTTCCAGCACGGTTCAACACGCGGATAAACATTCATCCATCCCAAGGTAGGTCGGCTAAAAAGGCGTTACACTATTGAACCACCAACGAGTGCACTTGTAACGCGACGTTTGCAAGTCACTTCGTGACCGAGTCGTGAGAAACACAAATATGGTCGCCGCGACCGATGTTCGCGATTAAAAAATCCGTTTTATCCATTGTTTCTTACACGATCACAATTATTGTTAGGTATTTTGTTCACTTACGAGATCACAAAGTCAAGCGATATCAAGCTATTGTTACACTGGATACACGTTTTGACGAACTGTCGTGCATGGATGTGAATGATGTGCACATGTATTCATAAGGACAATCAAATATTAGTATACAGTATCACGAAAGTATTCAAACACTTGCAGAGATCTTTTACGGATATATTATATGTATGTGTTACACGAAAGAAGAATTTGGGAAATTTGTAGAATTGTGTGACCGAAATTGTATTTTTACATTGAGTGAAAAGCGATAGGTTAGGTAGGTTAGCTTCTATCAAATTAGAAGTAGAATCGTTTAAAGGATTTGCAATTATAATATATGAATTTTGTCAAAATATACCAAACAAACAAGAAATCCCCCCTTGCATATCCAGATTAGTGTCAAATTTGACCAAATAACCACGATATTCGTGTCTCATTACGGTGAGAATGAAAATTCAAAACGTTTTTCGTAACACGAAAGTTTTCTATAGTAAGTGTTCAATTACCTGTGTAAGCCAATGTATACTCTTATGAGAATAGTTACTTACATTGCATACATTTCGTTGTTTAGACTTCTTATTCGTTGACACTGTCAGTCGTCAGAACACGTGTTCACTGTAACCGTAACTTTAATATTAATATCACGTCACACACGATGCGAAAAACTCGAATAATACGATAAAATAACACGTTAATATTTGCGTAATGTTCAATCAACGGTACGACATATTACACTGAATATACCATTATCCGAAACTGCGCAGTAGTTTAAATTTATAGATCGTCGTGCGCATAGGCATACATAGCGAACTAAATCTCGCGGTTTGACAGTTTCGGTGCTCGTGCGTGTTGCTCGGTTCGAATACGAGATATTTTACGACGTATATTCAAATATGTACGTAATTCGTACGACGATACCGATTACCAGATCGAAAACGCGGTTGCGATACATTTTCAATGAAGTACGAAAGAAATATAATTGTTCATAATTACATACGTGAATGTGAATCGTGTTTCGTAACAAAGGAAAGCACTACAACAAACGAACTGAACGTTTGGACGAAATGTAATAAACGCAGCCAGCAGCAAAGCCGGCGTAATTATGCCGTAACTCGATCGATTTTTGTATCCTGAGGAATATGTCGAAGGTAAGATATGTTGTTTATAACGAAAGACACGTTAAATTAATGTACATTTCTTAACTATATACAAATACTTTACTGCATGATTTCCTTCCTTTTGCAATCACTTTCTTTTTCCCTTACATTGCAATATGATGTTATGTATTTCTGAAATGTCACATGATAAAAACTATGGTTACAGTGGGTAAGTGTTTTGATAAACACGTTAAGGAAATCAAATATGTATATATATATATATATATATATATATATATATATATATATATATATATACATTCGTAAGAATGTACGCATGTCGATATAAAATATTCAATTTGTAAACACACTCACACACGTTGTAACCATAGCCTAATTTTTTATTTATCACGACCATGACGTTGCTTGTTTTGTGGCGCCACATGCGTACCGGCAAACAATATGGCGCGTTATTTTAAATCGAATCCGCTGCTATTAAATTGAGTAATTACGTAATTATGTAACTCTTTCGAGTTCCTTCTACTGAAAATGATATTTAATACATAATTCTCTAGAAATCGCGTTACTTTAACCTATACTAATACAATTTTTCTATAAAATAACTCAAACACTCCAAATTAATGCTATAGCATTTATATAGTTTTTAATTTATGAAATTGCAATCTATTTAAAAAATGAAACCTATCGCTATCTCATTCGTACGGAAACCGAACATAAACTAATTTAAATTCCATCCAACGCAAATACCACCTCGATATCTCATAAATTGCTCAGTCGAAAAAAGATAGCTCCATCCTGCACCAGATTATGCGAAACGAGGTTCGATGATCGTCGAAGCGCAATATCGATTCGGTCGATTATAGGAAGATCCTTTAATTACCGCGAGTTCGATCCACAATATCAAATTGTGAAACTGACTTCTCGTTAATCCGGGCTCGAGATACACGGAATGATTGGCCGTCTCCTCTTTCTGCTGGCGCAACGAACGAAAAGGACGCAGCACGAAAGCAGAATAAAACGAGTGACGGAGGGGAAAGGACGGGAGAAAAGCGTGGAACCTGGCTTCGGGATATTAACATTATAAATCGTGCAGGCCGGCGACACGCCCGGGGCGGAGTCGATCGTATCGACTCGATGCCCTCCTCCGGGCTCGATATCGATTACACTCCCGTGATTGGCAGGATTCGTAACACGCCAGGGGGATCTCGTGGCGCGACCGATCGATCGTCGATCACGCGTATCCTCCGATAAACGCTCGGATCGCGCGCTTCTATCCCGTTTGACGGACGTGAAATCGCGGAATTCCGTGCGACCAATGTGCACGCGAGAGGAGCTTGAATCGGCAAGAATCGCGGATAGATATCGACGTCGATATTGTCCACGTATAGGAAATGAACTTTGTGGAATTCGCCACCGCTTCCAGAGATTATATTCGACTGGTGTTCAATCGCGGTTAGGATCAGCTACTTGTATATTCTTTAATATTTGTTTTGGTACATATACTTCGATAGACCATTGTAAATGTGTGCTAATTAGTTAAGTTAGTTTTAACTGGGAAAATATTGTAGATTTTAATAACTTCTTTTAATACCTTTATGCTTTTGCTTTTAATTTTCTTTTGACGTAAAATTAGTAAATTACAGGATACTTAATATCGCAATTAGATTTTCTAGTGTATTTCGTATAGCAATTATGTTCGAATTTACTATCTAATTGACAAATAAACGTTAAAGATTTTTATTTTTAAATAACTTGTATATATGTTCCTCTAAAAAATAAAGCGATACAATGTCAAAACTTTCACCAGCGCTCAATTTGTAAACTTTACCAATGATTCGATAAGACATCGTAACACAACTACACAGGGAACGAGTACAGTTTCGAAATTCGAGTCAAAGGGGGTATAGTATATAGTACAAGTACCGGCGGGGTCTTTTATTCGCCTCACGGGCAGTGAATCTTGCATTGACGGCGACAACAACGGCGTATGTTGACCAAATTGAAGTATTCAAAGGAGTGGGAACGCTGCACTCCGGCGGGCTGTCGATGTACAGTAAACGATCATATTATGGGACGCGGCGCGATCAACGTCAAGGAAATTTATTGGGAAGTCGCGAAAAAAAGTCTTATCGGCACCGAGCTGGCTCCGCCGCCTTTCACCATATTTATTGACACTAAAGGTGAAAACTCGTCACCCCGTTGACGACAGCCGTTGTTGTGCGTCCACGATGGAACCCGTTCGAAGCGGCACGAAAGGGATTCGTCTGGACGAGGCGAGTGAAATTGTTCGTCCCGCACCTCCCAACGGGATTCATCCGCGGTCTCGAGCCAGGCGTCAATAATCTTGACGTTAACTGTCGAAATGTCATTGATGCCACGCGGAATTCTCGTCGTTCCTCGTTCATAGGGCGATTTTACGGCCGCTTGAAAGCATCGAGCACCGTTCCTCATCTTAGTCCGCTTGTATCGCGGCTACGCGTGTCTTTGTCGCCTTTGAATTCGAAGTTTGCAACAGTATTATGATTAGAATCTAAGAAAAAAGACTTGAGCGACAGATACAACTTTGGCGGAAGATAATTGCGATAAATAGGGACGATACAAGTGGAATAGTGTTATTTCGGTCATTTCAGCTTCGATATTTTGAACAATTCAACGTCCAAGTCTGCTAATCTAGAATAATCAAATTTGTCGTATATTATAAAACATTATATATTTCGAACGTAATCGTTCTGGTTGACTTTGGTCGATGCAATTCTTTGGAAGGACGTACGAATTTGTTGGTACACGTTGGTACAAGCACGAACGTTAGCTGTTTTCAAGATCGATTTTACGATGCACGGAAACCGGGCGTGAAAAAGTCTTGCGAGTTTCGTATTCCCTTTGCTCGTCCTTCTTCGCGTTAACTGCTGTGGCACGCCAGAGTACGGACCAACTTTGCGGTCGTGATCGTTCTGTTCTTCCGAACAATGGGCAGCCAGTGTTCACGGGACTGTGTCAAAGTGCCCTTTTATTGGGCCGTATTTTACCTCTTCGTATTCGAGAACGCACGCGTAACGACGCCAGACGATTCACGACGGACGCTGTCGATCGCAACGATCGATGTGCTCGTGTCTGCCTCTTAGATCTTACCTTTTTTATTACACCGATGGAAATTACCCTAAGAATCCATTCCCATAAGAAGCTTCGTTCTTTGATTTGTCTTCGTAATTGAAAAATTTCAATTAAAATCTCATTTATCTTTACCGTTTGCGCGAACAAATTAATCCTCGGCTTGAAATGTGCGCATCTGTCGCTGAGCCTCTATTATATTTGAACCGTGATTGATCGTGATTTCAGTCACACGAATACGTGTTTTTATAACGAATATACGCAACCATTTGTTTCGTGGAGAAAATTGGGATTCCCAGGCGAAAAGGTCTCTCGATTGACAGAACCCTCGGGACGAAGAATTCCGCGGGAAGAAGTCGACCGCACGAGAACGAAGCGTATGAGAACGCGAGTGTGGGCACGTCGCGTCGCGTCATAACTCCCCGGGCATTGTAAATCACGGTGGACGCCTCGTGCACCCATAGAAATGGTTATATTCGGCCATAACAGCTCGTACCCACCGCGACGACGACCAGGCTATATTTTAATAGTAACGATAAATTACTTACGTGGAGAGAATCGCGTCCCAGTACTGGCGGCGATGAAACTCTCACGCGGAGAGGGCGCGATCTTCTTATCGGGCATCTTCAAACCCCTTCGTTCTCTCTAATTACAGATATAACCTTATTGCAGCGTTACTTCAACCTCATTTCCATCTTTGATACTTTTTCTTTGAAAACAAGAACCTATACCTACGCAATGGCACACGATTGTATTTGGACACTTGCTATAGAAGACTTTTACTTTTACGTACACATACGTTGTGCGCGTTATACAAATCATTTTGAAACACCGCTGTCGGTAAAATTTGAAACCAATCTGAAATGGTGGAACGAAGCCAATCGTAACAGTGACTCGTAATATAGCAGTTTGATTACTACGTGCAAAATTTAAGGTTGAATTTCACGTATTATATAGAGGCTTAATCCTACAGACGGTTACACTCCATTTAGGTTCCCATGAACTTTTATCGCAAATTGTTTAAGGTAATCTAACATTTTTGTAGACATTAGATTTACCAGTAACTCGCAGCGAGCATACAAAATTATCAATTTACCACGTGTAGTCGCCACAGACGTACCTTTCACTCAACTTGACAATACCCATTCACGCGACTATTTTTGCCAAGATAACTCCCGTTCGAGCGGAGAAATGCCTACAAATTGCCACATCGATTTATTGCTAAAGAGCCATTTTTCAGGGGAGAATGGTTAGTTTTCAAGAAAGATGGAAATTTCGCTTAATGCCAACGATGTAACGCGTCAGATCTTTCTCAAAGGGGCAACGGGTGTTTAATTGTCAGGGATCCTCGAGCGGTGGATAACATTTTCGACGCCCACAGGAACGTGATGTTCCAGAAAACGCAAACTCACCAGAACGAACACTAATCACTCGTTTATCTGGCCGCAACGAACTGCAGGATTCTCGCTTTTAGATATCGCCTGGATGGTGGGAAGCCGAAGTAATATTACGAATCCCTAGCTCGTAAGATTAATGTTCGCCTCGCGTCGCTGTTCATTAATACCGCGACCAGTCGCACGCGTATGTTTAGGATTACACCTTGATAACAGAATGGATTCCGTCGTGACATTGTGTTCGCACGATCATCGTCGGCTCCGGACACGACGCGCGTATTGCTCGCGTGGAATTAATGAAATTCCATCGTCCAGCACAATTTATGTTACGCCGAGTACTATCCGTATCGTGCTTTTAGAAGCAAGGACACGTGGGTGGAAGATGGAGAGATAAAATCGTGAACTGTAACACACACGCCTGATTCTGTCCAATTTTATCAGCCTAAGTGCGATGAGGTGATATTGATCATCGATCTAGTTAGGGTAATATCTTTAACAACGGTTTCCTTCGAGAAAAACTTTTCCGAATTTTAAAGATATCAAAATTTGTAGAGTCAGAATTCTCAGCGAAAAGAGCAAAAATTACCGAGAGTTATTTATATGATTTTTATAGTTCGCGTAGTGATAAAAAGAAGTTTCTCCAAGGTAGTCTCGCTTCTTTACATTTTTCCTACAACAATTTTTCTTTTTTATAACACGGTTATATATAGCTTTTACGACGATGAGCTCATGCGTAAGTACACGTGTCAATCAGACGATTCTACATGCGCAGATAAAATATGCAAATGCAATCTTAAAAGTGAAAATGTATCGTAGATCATACGGTTGGGAAATATAAACTTTACAAATTTCGAAGATTAAAGTCGTAAGGACTCCAGTTTACTTGCTCTAGTTTTGATTGTCCTTCGATAACTGGGTGCCTCTTAACTCGAGGAAAGGGCAACTCGCGCAAGCTAACTACTCGCGAGCCCATCGCCCACGCGGCGTGCAAGGTGGTCCGGCACTTGAGATCTTCGGGTCTCGGTCTCCGGACACTTTTATGCCCCCGACGACGAGCGACGACGACATCGCCGAGCACCTTCCACACGGCGTGGGCGAGTCATGGGAACCTGCAGTCCGTCGTAGCCTGCCCTCTCTCCTTGTTTTCTGACCGACCATTTGTACAACGTTAGTACGTGGTCCGGCGTAACGTCCACTTCATTATATATTCACTCTCTTCACTATTGTATTTTAATTGATACCAGTCGAGCCCGGCAAAAGGGTAGCGTTCGTGGCGAGCTTGGAAATCTGAGAGTTGTTTCGAATCGTTTGTTTCCAATTTGGATAATTTATGGGGAGGAAAAGCTTCGATGCTTTAGGGAAGGAAACTGGAACGCTGAACGGCAATTCTTCTTTCGTACACACAACCTGTACTGTTTCAATAGGACGAAGATCACGCGAGAAGAATGTAAATCCAATTCTACTAAGCTAGTAATTTCAATGATTTTTAACAAGTTTGCTACGATTCTTCGGATTTATCTAATTTACCGTAAGAGTCGTAACGCTTATGAACAGAGGTGTATCCGTTCCCCCGTATCCTAGGAATAATAAAAAGAATCTCAAAGAACCACTTAACCTACATCCATCGCACATGATACCAAAAATATCATCAAACGTCACGAATCCCCGAAAAGAATGTCCCTGTCATCGTGTTCTCGTAACAGTATCAGGTGTTTCCACGCCGTCCAATCTTCGCCCAAATTCTCCTCAATTTCCGACAGGCTGTTACCAAACACAGAAAACAGGGTCCGTTTCCTCTCGAATTCGGAAACTATTTTCAATCTCCTCGGATTAAGGCAGGGAATCGCGGTCAATTTTCGATCGTGGGACACGTGGCCGCTACATCGAGCGATTTACCGTGCTGGAATGCGGCGCAAGGTGGTACGCGATAGAGAAAGAGGAGAAGCTGGCAACTTGTGCGAGGCGAGAGAAGAGAAGCTCCGTGACTCGTACTCGACGTTCCTACATACCCATCTCGTCGTCTCTTCTCTCGTCCATGACGATGCCCCCCTCTGTCCACCCCGTTGGTTCGTTCTCCTCTCTTTCGCGCATGGTTCGTCCTTCTCGATCCACGTACGTGTTGGTAAGGCCCTGTGAGAGCTGTATGTAATACCGGCGAGGCCCCGAGAGCGTATAAAACGCGTCTTTGTGCGCGCTCGGGCCAGCTGTTTGTCTAACACCTCGTACCTGCCTGAGGTCAGTGGCGATTCTGTTACGAGTCCCCGGGAACGCCGTTCGATTCACGGGCCGAGGTCAACGTTCCACGTTCCTGCTAGATCGACAGTTCTCCTGAAACGTCCGTTCGGACAACGGCTGGTCACCGTATACCTTGGTGTCGTGGTTTCTTCGAGCCAGTTATGATTTATGTTTGTTCGGGGACCGGTATTTCACGAACTCTGGGATTGCGCAGATTCGCTTGGCAGGTTCCTCTTAATACCAACTGTCTAGCATAGATTAGGTCTTAATGAGCTAAGGCTAAATATAACAGCCCGTCGAAATACGAATTCTTCTCGCATCAGCGTGATTAATTGTCCAGAAGACACTGCCATCTGTATTAGAATAGATTTCATCTGGTTCTTTTTAATTGGCAAGCTATAACCGAACACCGGTGTCTCGTCGGAACAACAAAATCAACGTTAATTCACTTTCCCGCTGCGCGACCTAGCAACTCGTCCAAAATTCCAATCAGCGATCTTCTAACAGTAAGCAAGAAGTCCCGCGACTCATACAATATTTAACAACAGGCGCAAAACGACGCGTTCTCTGAGACGTCGTAGCCCATATTCGATGCGTCCGTGTGAGCACGAGCCGGCCCACTGTTCATCCCGACGAGACTGACTCGTTGAAAGAACCTGGTACAGCAAAGGGGACTCTGTCCAACGTAAAGGACGCGACACACAGAGGCAATAACTCGGTCGTGATCTTCTGGCGCGCGTAGAGAACGGAAAAAGTCGGTCGCCGGTAATAAATACATCGCGGAACGGGGTAAGTTCGGGGGAGCATTGATATTCGCGTGGTTTCTTTCCCGGGCGCCGCTAATAACTTATCCGGTAGACGGTGGCCAGGTTCTTGCGCGTCTATCGGGCGTCTCCAGCTCTCGGTGGAGATACTCGTCCCCCGACTCGAGGCTCGTCGGGGGCGAGTGATGTTTTCTGGCGCGGCTAGCAGCGCTCTGTGTGGTCCTCGTGTCAAAATGTGTCAAAACTCGAGTTCGCGGTCTCGGCGTCGCCGACAAAAAGCGGTTCGACGGCCCTACAAATTAACGGGCCGTCCTGGTGAGGGCACAGACTCCAAGTAGAAAGGAACGACGCTGCTTGAGAAAAGCTGCAGGATCCACGCCATCGCTCGACCAACGAATGTAATCTTGCTTCGTGATGGAAACGTAAATTATGCTTCAGTATGATGGAACACGATGGTCGTGCGTACAGTGATTTTAAGACTAGTATCTGGATCATTTTATTAGTCGGTTTAGTGCGTATCTCGTGGATTTGAATTTTACCAGTTTAATAGAAAGAATCGTAATACGAGCCTCTTAGAAGCCAAGCCGATCGCAAATCCACTTTTTGTCAGTTTCTCGAAATTAATATTAAGAGAATCAACGCGTTTTCTACGTAAATTATATGATTATCCAATAGAGATCTTACAAAATACCTGACTGATAGGATAAACGAACAGGGTCTAGTCTCCTTTTTCCTTTTTTTTCTTTTTTTTTGTTTTAATCAATTTATCTATGAAATCTATCGGATGTTTGTAACAAATGTTTATAACAAAACGTATACCTATATCGTAAGCGATTTCAATTTGCCCCAAGTGTTGAAACATGCTCGACACGCAGGATACAATTTTTCTAATGTCGTTAAATAGATATTCGTTTAGAGTAAACTCGACAGAGGAATTCTACGAAGAGACGAGACATCTATTCCCAACGTTCACGATGAAATACTGCGCTGTTCTGTGAAATGTTACTCCATGTTTCCCCTGTAATTATCGCAAGTGTTAAAACGATCGTTAGGCAGCGCGGCCGCGATGTCCAAGAGGATACGTCTGTTCAACCTTTAGAATGCCATCGCTGCTCACACGAATTCAACACAAACGTATTTTCAGTTGAATGAAACGATTCGCCGAGGGAATTGCTCAACGATAGCTTGATCGACACCGGATTTATCGACGTTGCGCTCTCTTTACGAACGATTGCGACGATCGACCTTAACACCGTTGGAATTTCGCGACGACCTTCGCCACGGCACTCGACGTCTTCGTTTCCTCTTGAGCGAGCTTCCGGAGTGGTCTTGGACATCCCCCGAATCAGATAAAATCGTAGTTTTAACGGGACACAAATGGCGGGTCTTTGTACGACAGAATCGAACCGTTGATTTTCTATGGGATACGGGCATGGTATTGTGCAAACCGCAACTGGATGCGCTTCTACACGTATCCGACCGCGGGGCCGTATACGTTCTCAACTTCACGGGGCGCGCGAACTGTTTGCCCGAGTCTCGATTTCCACCAGATAAAATTATATTCCGCGCGTCGAAGAATACAACCGGATGCGAAAGGTGTTACGCGACATCTGTTGCTATTTTCATCCCACGGTTGAGTGTTTTCTAAATAAGGAACGATATATCGTGGAGATGCCATTTATCGTTCGTCGACGATCTTGTATAGACGCGACTATCCTTGTGGATATTCGTCGATGTTTGATAAAATTCTGTTGGAAACGCTTGCGAGGTCTCGTAATTCTTCTTAAATCATTCCATCGAAATCGCGTTGAAACGCGTTATTCGTTCGTATAAAATTTGTACGTTTCGAAATTGCGTAGAAAGATAGGAAATTGTTTACGGTGCGACATAATATTTTAACGTTTTAAGCGGTAGGAACGAATAGTAAACGGTTGAGAATCCCTTGAAAGTGATCTAAAAGAGATTGAAGACTGCTAACGAGGTTGTCTATCGTGTAAACTCGCGCTCGATATTTGCTCGATTATCGAAGAGGTATCTGCCATGTACGACACAGACCGTTCCGCTGGTAGGAACGATTTCCTCGTCGATCGACGATTTATTTGTGGATCTGCTACGTACCTGATAAATCCTTATTCGCGGCTCAAGGATCTCGTCGTCGCGCAGACCAACGTTTGCTGCCACTCTCTTTCTGTATTATATACTTGTCCAACATTGTTATTATTGCGAGCACGACTGCAGCTGCTCACCGGGAATAATAATGGTCGTTCGTGCACCCCTTCGTTACACGGGACTGTATCGAAGTCACGTACAGATCGGTATTGTTATTTAATCTGAGGCATTCGTTTAAATTAACCAAAGCCGCCATCGGCTAGTATCAATCTAAATATTTCTGTGCTGTCAGACACGGAAACGCGTGGAACGTTCGAACGATTCGATTAATCGACGTTTGTAATCGTGCACGGCAACGACTTCAGGGACGTCTCTCGGCATTGATAAACCGTGAATAATTTCTCGTTTCGATATCTTACGATCTTCGACATCTACGATGATGTTTCTCTTTTTCAATAGAGCCGCGCGGATATTTTAGACGTGTTCGTTTAAATTCCAAGAGGAGATCGGAGAAAGTTTTTATTTCAAAATATTGAAAATGCTCTTCAATTTCTTTCTGATATTCTCGGTATTCGAGTTAACAAGTGTGGCTATGTACACATGCATTCGCGTGGAAGATCTTGCTTGCGAATAGCGTTAGGGGAATATTGATGATGAAATAGAAAATTGATCGCTACGTTACACAGGACGGGATTAAGTAGCTATTTCACGCGTAAGAATTGATTATTCGAAAATTACACACTTTTATCCGCTGACAAAGGAACCAGCCACGTTGTGTAACGAATGCAACTCTCTAATCACAACAGACCGTTTAATTCTAAGCTGATCAAAGTATAATATATACTGTTCGTGATAAATAGGAAAATGGTACGTATAAACTAAACCACCTCTTCCTTCGAGATGATATCGAAAGTTTCCACGCTACGAATAATGTACTTATTTACTCGAGCGAATGGTTATTTCTTTCAAAGTCGTACGCGTTTCAAACTAATTACTTTGTAACTCTTACTCTTACTCTTACCTGGCTTTCTTTCGATCGGAAAGTACACACCCATCTCATATCGTTCACCAACGACATTTCACCGCGTACAATTTGATAAATTCTCCGAAGGAGGATTCGCTCGTCGATCACGCTTAATTAACTCTCGCAACGTGTTATTAGCCAATCGGTAATACATTAAGTTGCACGTGGAAAAAATGTGTGGCGGAATGTTAATTGAAAATTAACAGTGCCGTCGAGAGTCGATTCGAGGTTGAGACCGAGACGATCGGCTCGCGAGCGGTATTCTCCGGCGACACAATAGACTCGCGCGGCAATAATCCTCGGGGCAGCTTCTGTACGCTCGATCCTCGGGGCGGATCACGTTCAGGCATCGTGGCTCGTTATTACGGAGGCGAATGAGACGACCGCACGCACGGTCGGACAAGGCAAAAAGTCGTTTTCGCGTAAAACGATCGGCGTTGCTCGGCTTTCCGTCGTAAAGTAGCGCCCACACGCGCCGATGCTCCTCTCGCATAAGCCCCGTGCCGCCAGCAACAACGTGAGAATGTCCACGAGACGATAAAAGTTACGCTCGTGAATATTACGTTCCGCTCCCTCTCTCCACGTGTCCTCGATCGTGCTTGTCCGTGAAAAACCACGACTTCACGCTCGCCTTTTGACCTGATCTTTTAGCGTTTAACGTGTTCCAGTATCACGGATCGTCCTCTTTTATCGAATCGTTCTTTGAAATTTGTTTGATATTCGAAGCCTACAATTATCAATGTTCCATAATTTCATGATTTATTTATTTTATTTTATAATTTACATCATCGTACTTTTATTGTATGACGATGTATTTACAGATACACTTACAGCTACCGTGTAATTTGATGAATATTTTGTTGAAAAAGAATCGAATATACCGATTACCTTTAATTATGGCTTCAGGTTTTTTTTTATATATATTTACAGGGATAAAAGCACAAAGTTATAATAATTACAAATATTATCTGAATACACTGATTAAAACCGATTGTATCCGTATCTGTATCCACTGATTGTATCCGATAATTGAAATCGAAGTTTAGAGCGACAAGATCTGCGAAAAAATCAACAGTTTTACGAAAGTTCTTCGTAACAAAACCAATCTAATTCTCGTAATAAAGTAGTCTAGTACGAAGAAACATAGAAAATATCGTTACTTCTTCGTAGATACCTGCTATTAGATTTACAACTTGGTTCTATGATCCTATTCCAATTTATTAAACCACGCAGAACTATTCGATGAACAAGGTGGCTCCGATAAAACGTTCATTCCTTATACAGCAACAAATATCGATAATCCCTGACTGATTAACAAAACTCAAGCGATCGATAAGATATCGAAGTCGCATAGATACGCAAACTACAACGCGTACACGCAGTCGGTCCGACAACTGACACCGTTACCATGGAACAAAACGAAATCTTCGAGGCGATATTTAATTGAAAAAGCATCCACGCGTTATAAATCGATCCGTTATTCACAATGAGATGATTAAAAGGCCGTTTCCGAGGTACCGTTTCTGTTAATGTCCGTTTAAACGAATCGAGCCACCGTTGTAACAATTTCCCGCAACAAACCGGCCGGAACGTTGCGTGATCGGGCAATTATAGTCCTGGGATCGGGCATCGCCATCCGAAACAGTTTCCGTAATCAACGGGTCAATTGTTTCACCCTCGAAAGACCGCGTATCTGGCATTGTCGCTGGGAACGAAGCAAAACGCAGGCGCCGTAAGCCGCAGTTCGCTTCGATTGTTTATATCTGGCTGCATTCCAGCTCGATAAATTCGATTTTTTACACGCGTACGAATATAGTGCCGGCCATTGAGTCGGGCTCTCGCGCGGGTCGTGTCGGTCGGTAGACGCGAGTGCGTTCTCGTCGTGGTCGTGAGCCCTTTTACAAGAAGCCCGGTCCATTCAAGAGTCAACCTCACTGAATTATACCTCGCTACGGATTCGCACGGATCGGCTGGCGCGCGAATTCGCAACCGGATTCCCCTGGCGGACCGTTCCTGACCTCGCGAGGCCAAGAATTCCCCGTGGAAGAAGAGTAGCGCGCTCTCAGAGTCTCGACTAGAACGGTCCAACTATCGAACGAACAATAATGCAACTCGACGCGGACACTCGGTTACGTAAACGTAAGCGCGTGACCTTATCGAGCGGCGAATCGAGCAACTCGGCTGTTCGCAATAATATCGATACCGTCGATCGTTATTAATAATAGTAATTACGAGGATAAAACGCCGTAGCGCAGGAACCCAGAATAGAAGACCAACTTCTTAGAAGTCCATTAACGTCGTTGGCAACGATACGCCTGCTCCATGCGTCGCGATTGGCGGCGTCGTTTAATGGTCATCAGGAATCGCGTCGGAGGAGTATCAGAGTATCACCGTGGAAATCTAGAATCCTGGAAAGTCGATCCACGGTGGACTCTCGACGGAGCTCGATCGTTGTCGATCCGCGTCGATTTCATCCTGTAATACGTATACGACTGACTTCTCCCTCTCCGTCGATTCCCATGGAATCGCATAGAAGTGTACGAGTATGTCCATCGAGTACACGGAGGAGGTCACCGTCGCGGCGATGTATACCGCGTGATAGACCTATTCGAATAATTTATAGTCGCGTTAACTATAATAGACTCGACCGTGCTATTCGTCGACTGGAAATGACAAGTACCAGCAAGAGTATCGACTGTAGCCGCGCTTTTTTCTCTCCTCGTCTCTTCGTTCGTCTTCGAACTCGTCCTTTTTCATCTCCTCCTACTACGTGGCTACCACCACGGACACGAGAGCAAATAGAAGCGCGTACATGTCGGGTAGAGACGCGTTCCTGAGCGCAAGAAAAAAAAAAAAAAGAAAAGAAAGAACGCAAGCAGAGAAAGAGAGAAAGAAAAGGACGTAAGGACGAGATGGAACAGAGAGAGGGAATAAGTAGAAGATGAGGAGAGGAAGGCTCCTCGCGAACGATTACCGGTGACTTACGTATGCAGGCAATCTCGTGGCGTTTGCGCAATTATTGGAACACCTCATGTCCGTAATAAATGGCGGAATATGCCCTGAAAGGTGTTAGTTCAAGATCATCCGGTGATACAAGACCACTTGGACGGTATCGCGGCTGCCTGTCACAGGATTTCATCACCAACGTGCTCATCCGCGCACGGCTACCTATAGGCGCTGGTTTATGTAACCGGTCGGGACATTAAGGTTACCCTCGATCGTGGAAAGTCTCGCCTACCCTATTCTCCTTCGTTCCGCCGCGTTTTCATAATTATTTTCTAGACGGTGCAGCCGTTCTTACGCACGCTTGTTGGAGGCAACGCGCCTTCACACAGCGGGAAAGGTCGCCGAGAAGGTAGATCGCGATCTCGAAGCAGATCGCGCGCTTTGCGACATACCGCGCGCTCTGTAACCTCGAGTCGTCTCTTTTGTAATTTTGCATTCATTTTTTGCATCGATCCCTACCACACCGGTACGAAATATTTGGACTTGTTCGATAAACGTGATTTCTATTTTGTTAACAGGCCGTTTCTCAATTAAAAACATCCGTAAATAATAAAATTAAGAACCAACGACGATCAATTTTTCGTTCTTCTTTCAGGGACGATCTTAATCCTAATCGCACCAAATAACGGCCCGCTCGAAAGTAGCTGTTGAAAAATTGCGAAAAATTGGGAAACAGTAGCGTTTGCTCTCCCGCCACGTCCTCGGCGTTGATCCTCGCGCGGAGATTTCAATGCGCCGTGTGACGTGGGAGTAATTGCGACACACGGAGGTACAAGCGCTCGCGTACATACAAACGCGTCCGAGTCGACCTTGCGCTCGTCTTCCCTGTACGGTGCAATCGTGCGCTCCGCGATCAATTACGCGATATCCAGTTTCGTCGCGCTCCTTTCCTAACGACGTGGCCCAATTAAGGACGACGATTAATGCGTTCGCCGCTCGTGAGACCTTTTCTCCCGCTGCGATGGCCTCTGACTCACCGCTCGTTAGCCTCTCCGTGTCTCTCCTAACCGAGTTTTTAAGGATCTAGGAGCGCCTCTCGCTGAATCTCGAGATATTTCGATGTCGTCATTCCGATACACGAATCGTTTAGCGATTACTTCGAATCCTTCCTGGTGTTTCTTCTTCTTTGAAATCTTGAATACCAATTTTGTTCGACGAGCGTATTAATCGCCAAGTTGTATAATTTAGATCAGGTTTTTCAGCGTCACTTTTTCTCTACATTCCACTCGATTTAGATCAGCGTCTAACGTTGCAGAGATTTAATCCGGGTGATATACCTGTTACAGTGGTTGAACAAGTCATTTGCAGTTTCACCAAATTATTGCGAATCGACATTGCGCATCTTCGACGCTCTAGATTTTTCTAAAGAACGTGATGTATTTAAACGTCGAAAATTAGTTTACGCAAGCCTTTAACGTTGCAACGATCAGGCCGGCAATGTGCCTGTTCAAAGGTTAAAGAAATCATTCGAGTTTCTCTCGGACCGTTACGAGTCAATATTTTCCCTACTGTTCTAGAATTTTTCCAAAAATGCAAAATCTATAAAAGTGAAGAAGTCGTTGGTAGAATTTTTTCTAAACGCTTATAGATCAGATTTTCTCGAAGCGGCAAATATCGAAGAGTACGAAGGATATGATCGTGCCATAAATCGAAACTTGCCGATCCATTAGAATCCGTCGTGTCACGGTTAAAGTCAGAAAGACTAGTACGTATGCGTGTGAACCGTAGGAGGAACCATCGGGCAGCTGTGTATCCTGGCGGAGGATGATCTTTCAAGTGAGAGGACGACTCGTCCTTGTCTGTTCATGTGGATAGCGCGGTATGAAGCGTGTATATCATGCTCAGTCCGGTCAGGACGCCTCTCAAGATCAGGCATTCGCGTGTGACCACACATGTGTAATTCCAATTAACATCGCGCTCGCGAACTACGCTTACGTTCGCGAGAGCTGGCACGCAGGTTATTTCGCGCCAAGTTTCACGCGTGCACTCCGAACGGACTGATTGACTGACTGATTGACTTCTCTGCCGTCTCTTCTTCGCTCTCCTTGCCGCCTTTTCGCCCTGTTCTCTTTCGCTCTCTCGGTTCTTTGGCCGAGCGCCAATCAACCTGCCGCGTTTCATACGGTGTCGACACTCGCGCCTGGAATTTGCTACGATTTCGCGAAAAAATAAGGTTCATCCGGTCGATCTGCCTGGCTAACAGCCAGCCGCTGTGAAAACCGTAACGAGCATCGCGGTAATTGGATCGTTGGACGCGAGATAGGATCGTAGCGATGAGCCACGGGGAATTCCCTGTTACCACGGAATCTTTCCGACTTTTCTTAGTCGTTTGGTTTTTCACGCCTCGCTGAAATTGTTCCCATTAATCTTATATCTACAGGCTGTCGTAATGCAAGTCGTTATTAAATAATATTTCTTTGAACGGAAGGAGATAGATACGTGAATTTTTTTACCAATGATTTATTGGATTATTCCAATTATGTATGAAATATGATACCGGCGATATAAATACCTCTGGTTGCTTTACAAGTGCATGCTTTAAATATATTATTCTGTGTTATTTGTTCAATTTCTTCGTTCAGTCTTGGTCTATCAGTCGCAATAAAGAAATTTTCTAAATTTCTAATTACTCAAGAAATGAAACGAGTTTCCTTGACAGAATTTTGGTAACAAATTTTTATTACGATAAAATTGAACGGTCCGCACTAATCGAGTTTACCGTTAAGTGATCGTAACGCTAACAGAAATAAATTAGAATAAAACGAAAAGGCGATGCTTTCATTATGACACGCTGTATTATCTCTATGTTACGTAATCGCTTGGGTCATTGGAAACGTCGAATTTCCTGAAAGCAATCGATTCTCTTCTACTTCCTGCATTACAAGGTATTATTACTCGTAATCTTAAATGTATCCAACATCGTAAATTCCAATTAGACGATTAATCGTAGTAGCGAGTATCGTCGAAAACCGGTTAGATCGGGATGTAGATATCGGACGACCGAGATTAGATCGAAATTATTGTTTTATATATGCAAAGTGTGTAATGTGATTGCGTGTAGTCATAACGCGTCATCGTTGTACTAGGATATCGAATCATCCAGGAACTGTGCGGTCGAAATCTTTGCAAATATCAGAGAAACTAGAAAGACAAATAATTATTAAGAATACCACGTCTACGCGACTTCGCTTCTCACCGTTGGATCTATAATATGCGTAGACCACACACGACGCAGTGCAAGTGCATCGTAAGTGGCCTTTATTTCCAGAGAAAATATTATCGCAACTTCAGGCCTCGCTCGCCAGTGATACACGCTTCTGCACTGGCTAGTCCCGCAAGATTCCGATGCACAAACCCGGCCTTTTTCTTCAAAAATTGATTTTTAGATACTGGATATTTGCAGACAAATTTGCGCTGTTTCTTTGCCTTTATGCAAATCCTGCTTCCTTGTACATTATATTAACTCAAATCGGATTTACTAAATAATCTAACTAATGCAAGTGAGAAATTTGAAACAATCGAAGAAAGGGAAGGAAAGAGTATATAAATTGCAGCCCCGATTTCATGTATGATTCTTCGCGTACGTTATTTTTGTATCAAGCCAAATACTAAACAACGCGGCTGTTGTACATCTTGCGTCTACTTTATACGTTCCTCGTCTATCTCTGAGTCTCTATTCGTTGATCGTTTGTCCAGCGAAGCGAATGAGATCCGTCGCCGAACTGAGCTGCCTAGAATCACTGTCCGGCGAACGCGACAATTATCCGCGCAAAAAGGATCTTTGTGCCCTCATTGTGCTCTCTTAGAAAAATCAACTACGGGTACCACTTGGAGAATGTTGCTCTCGCTTCTGCGGCAGCGCGTTGCACGCGATCTTTTACAAATGCGAAATTTATCTCCGATCTGGACCGTGGGCCGTCCTCGAACCGATGGACAGATCTCTCTTTCAGTGGCGCTATTGTCGACCTCGATTCAACGGGGTCGCCATTGTCCAGGTTCACACCATGAATGGATGTTTTGGTTTCCGTGAATGCATCGAGTGCCATTTTCGAGCGCTCCTCGAGCTGTCGATCGTTTTTCTTCTCCACTCGAGATTTTCGTCTTGACCACACGGTCTCCTCCTCCTTTCGCCTCGCCATTGTCTACTATCGCTCTTGTGTTCTTCCTTGGATCGCGGCCGAAAGAAAAGAAACCGCTCGAAGACGAATCGAGAACGTCGACCGTGTCGATGAATTATCACTTTGCACGACCGTTTCGATCGCTCGTGACACCTAACGGATCGATTTATCTGGCTCTTTGAAACGATTCTCAAGAAACCTGTTGGTGGACTGTAAGTTTGGCTTCGCGTGGGTGGAAGCCTTTTGTGAGATTATCGGTATTGTAAGAAGTGTGAGCTACTTTTTGAACCGTAAGGTGTTGGACGACAATGTTGATTTATCGAGACTGCTTTTGCCTCTATTACTCATCCATGGAAATGTTATTAATCCATTAAGAGATATTGTATTAACACGACGTTTGATTTACATTTTTTGTTATTCTGTTTAAGAAACGAAATTCCAAAAATTCGATTAATATTTTCTTCGTTTTGCTACTTTGTAAAGTTTGAAAAATTTGCAATATTTACGCGAAATGTCGAGGTATTTGCTGCATTCCTTTAAAAATTATTCGTATTTCCGCGCGTTTCTGATTCCGATAGATTCTATTTGATCTTCGTGTCTTAGTAAAACGATATGATACA
The DNA here is from genome assembly GCF_051014615.1 of Bombus vancouverensis nearcticus. Taxonomy (NCBI): domain Eukaryota; kingdom Metazoa; phylum Arthropoda; class Insecta; order Hymenoptera; family Apidae; genus Bombus; species Bombus vancouverensis. The sequence goes on along the minus strand of NC_134915.1, from coordinate 18,460,313 downwards.
AATATAAACAATAAACTAGATGCTGTGTCCGCAGCTTACGATAGCTGCAAACTATTCTTCAAAATATGTACTATTTGATCAGGAATATTGGTGAATTGAAATTTCTAATAAAAATTCAATCTCATTGATCCTATGGCTACACGGAGGAATCGAGTTCGGAGATATCCGACCAGGTACATCGCCCCAGCCATTCATCACGTGCTTGTTAATTTCTTGTTATGAATCGATGCCAGGTCGACTACTGGCAACGATCTGAATGTCTTTAATAAGCGAAAAAGCCAAACGGTTGCTGCTCGACCGTAGGCCAGGCTGCGTGTATGTGAGATACAGATTGCGGTCGATTGTGACCGGCAGCCATGATTAATCGCGACGATCAGCCCTCGTGCGAGTAACGTGTGCCCTTCGAGCTCCCTCAATGCACGCAATTAACCGAACGATCCTCTGCCGCTCCTCTCTTTCGACCACACCCCATAGAAATTCGAAATTCGAAAGATCGTTCTCGATTAACGAGCAATTCTCGTATTAAAATACGATTCCAGTATCGTAGAAACGTCGTGACTACGGAAAAACAGGCGTTTGAGGCCGCGTCAATCACGCTCTGGTTACGTCAGTACATTCTCATGGCGGAACAGAGGGTAATTATCCTCCATTAAGTGCTCGCCATGACGCCTTTAAACGATAGTAAACGCGTCGAATAAGGTTCGCCAGTCACCGCGCTATACATCACGAGAAAAACAAAAGTAGAATGTTGATGCATGATACCGCGATATTTTAGAGTGATTTGTAGGTATACTCGCGCAAATTAATGATCGCGATAAAAGAAATTGCCAACTGTCTACAGTGACTCATAAAAGTATTCGAGTACTTATAGACACTTTTTACGAATACATTATGAGGTTGTAAAAGGTATATAGAGAAGCTATGAGGTATTTGATGCAAGTATGTATTTCACACAGATTATAAAAGCATCTAAACGGTCGATTATCCATTCACTATCCATTACACCTATTAATAAGTTTCAATATTTACGCGATAATTATAATGCGACCATCCGCGTTGCATCTTACGCGTTTAAGATAGTTATTCATGCCGTATACTAATATTTTCCTAAACGTCTCGCGGTTCGTATATACATGTACGGATCGATAGCACTATGACGATCCTTTTGTGGCAAGACAGTGACTTATCTTCTCAAATAACGATACGTCTGCGCAACTTTTACACGTTATTTCGCACCTAGATGAATCAAAGGCGAGGATCACGCGACAGGTGATCGATAGGAAAGAGATTATCAAGATCGAGGAAAGCAGACGGTCGTTTTTAACGTTGAAAGAAGTGGCTTCTGAACAGATGTTCGTAAAGTCTTTCGGCAGCCAGGATGGGTCATTAATACGAAATAGCGACACGTCGTTGTCGAGGCTCCGTGAAATCCTGAGGATCTCGTTATGCGTAACCGAGTACACGGAAGTGGCACAATGCTGGGCGCCCCCGAACAAGAAAAGGGACGGGACGTCCCTTAATCTGACGGCGCACATAAATTCGCGGCAACGAGTCAGTTTTCGACGATACAAATCCGGGACCGCGTCCAAAGGGGTTTCGCCAGATGTTCGATCGCGCTGTCTCCGATTCTCAGGGCCGATCTAACGAGGCGATTATCGACGAGCGCATCGTTCCACTCGCTGAATTACGCTGCAATTTGCTCGGTTAAATTTAATCGCCTCGTAAAACAAATGGAAAATTCCATTTAATGACCTTTACCAGGAATTTCAAAGAAAATTTTATGCCAACAAATGCTTCTCTTTAAAATCGTTTTATTAGCTACGATCTTACTGATTCGTTGCTATGATATTATATCGAATATAAAAAAGTCCAGGCGTTTTATGTAATTCGCGTTTATTCGTTTTTGCTAAAGAAGTTGAAACTAAATTTTCTCGCAAATACAAAGTATCCTTGTTGAATCCGTGTAGCAAGTGCGACTCGATGTTACAGAGCAAAGGGGTCATTTTGTCGGTTCTACATCTTTAAACTTATTATTGTACTGCCGAAAGGTTCGATCGAATAGGTGGAAAAAGTATAACGGAAATTGTCGAGGTTCGGTATCGAGCTTTGTACACTCATCGTCCATATAAGTCGCGATTTTATGGCTTTCTGTTTAGCGTCGATCAACCGTGATCTCTTCCATTATTCATTTGCTCGAAGTGAAGCGAATTTCTCGTCGATTTGTTCTGCGATCGCGGATTCGATGCTGGATATCTATCAGACATTCCGAAATCGTATACATTCGTCCAATTAAATACGTTTCTCGAATTAAAATCTCGGCACCGCCCTTTCGAAGTTAAACCATTAACCGAGACTACTCCAAGTTGATTATAACCTGGCACAGTGTTTTATATTTCCAATAAAACCACTGGATCGTTTCGAAGCTATTCTCGAGGCACAATCGAATAATAACACGTGTCACGCACCGAGCAGTCGTATAAAGATTTTCATTATAAGACCTCTGCCATCGTACAACTAAATACGCGATATGATAAATATTTCGTTAAAAATGAAATAGATTCTATTAAATAAAAATTGATGGAATCGTATTTTTTCCTTCCTTGGATAAAGGAACTGAAAACCCCTGGGAAAAGACCATTTGAAAAATCGGCTCCTCAAATTTATCGAAACTTCTCCAAAATTTCTGACGAATCTGTGAAATTTTTAGACAACAATTTTTAACCGGAAATTATACGAGATCTATCGATAGTCCGCGAACACCGATCGTCCAATAGGAAAACCCTGATGGGGCTGATGCGCGCGTCGCGGCCAAGTGCCCTTGAATTAAAATGGTAATAGAAATGTACGGATTTGAATTGCGAATGTCATAGCGTGCAGGCTGCGACTGAGCCCGGGATATGTATATGCTAAGCAGCGTCTTGTTTTGAATTTAGAACAGGCGCCATCTTGCCGGCGAGTGGTTTGCTCTTTGCCCCCTTCCAGCGGGTAATTCGTGCGCGACCAATGGGGATGCATTCCGGAAACCAGCTATGTGTCGGTTGCTATAACCCACGAGCTATACGTAGCTATTTCATCGGGTGAAACACCGAACCCCAGCCGGTGTACCTTTATTCGTGACAGGTAGCAGCAAACTCATTAACCTTAGGCTCACCCTCTTCCTTTTTGTTGTCATTTTTCTATGCCATTTCGATAGAGCGAGCTACTGCTAGACTAATAGCATTCCGAAGTCGAATATTACTTCGTTGTTTCATTCGTTATCGCACAAACGAATATCACAGGGGAAAGACTGATACGTCACACTTTTTGTTTTTCATGTGAGAGCAATTTTAACTAATTAGCCAACTAACCGTAATTGTTTCTTTATCAAATTTGGTTATGGTGCTCGCTTGAAAAGATATTCAACAATTTAAACAATTTAAACAATTGAAAATCAACAAAATTGTGCTCATACTTTTGCCGCGATCCTTAAATTGTTTAGAAGCACGATATTCTTTGCGTAAGAAATATTGTTTTAGTTTTACACGGATGATGATTTCATCGGGTAAAGATATAACAAAGTAGGAAAACCGCGGTTGCGTCATGGTTCTTTACCATGAGCTTTGAATAACTTATAAATTATAACTCTTGTTGTTGCACGATGATCTCACGATGACCATGATCTTGAATGAAGTAACACGAATCTTAATTGTCGCACGTTGTGCAGTACGTAGGAATCCAAATCTGACCGAAGCAGAGCCATTTTTGTTGTACGCTCGTGTAAAATAGAAATTCAATTTCGAAATTTAATTATGCAACAACGTACCGTCAAAGAAACTTTCTATTGAAAATTCCTAAGTATCGTTTTCTGAAAAATAAAATTCTCTCGATCGAAAACGTACCAGGCTCGACAGCTGCGACAAAAACTTCGTTTCTGAATTAGTCGTTTAGTAACGTTTTACCAAAGAAACTTGCCATTGAAAATTCTTGCGCGCAAGATTCACGCACCCGTTCCTGAAAAATAAAATGCCCCGAATTTTATTTTTTCCTACTTTCGTCAACCAATTCCAAGCAGATTTTTGGCAGCGACAAACCGATCGTCGAAAATCTTCTGCAATTAGACCACGAGTCTTCGATGATCCTTTCACCCTCTGTTTACCCAGGACAAACATCGCTGGCCGAACAAGACCAGTAGAGGAAAGGAACTTGAGAAAACGAAGCCGTGGAACAAGACGAAGGAAAGAGGAGACGATCCTGTTTCGAATCCCGGCTGGCACGAATCACCCTCTCCTTTTGTGTCAGGACCTTTCTCCGCCTCGTATTATTCGTTGGCCTAAGTCAACAGATCCTCCCGTGATGTCGTGCCTTCGTCTCCTCTCTTTTCTTTCTTTTGGCCGTCTACACCTTCGAAGCATCGCTTCTCGCGCGAAACCGTCGTTTCTCCGGCTCGTTTTTCGTTTAATCGAAACCCAAGAGCTAAGCGTTATTAGGACAAAGCTGATGAGTTGAATCTCAGGAGTAATTTTCACGAGATCGTCTACATAGCTGCTTGATTCGCGTTTAAATCCAGTTGCTATCTATCTGGATTCCTAGACTATTTCATGGGAATTACGCCTGAAATTCAACTCATCAGGTTTACTCTAATAATGCTTGGTAAATCTGTGGTTGAACGTTTCGTGGTTAAAAACGATCGAGATCGAATAGTGTCGTAACACGCCACTCCCCGCAGGATGTCCAATTTTAATTACGCTGCGAGCTAGGATGCTTGTTTACGTAAGGATAATGAGACGAGGATCGATCTCGCGTACATCGAGACACTGGGGGTAATGGGAAAAAATTCCGGTTGCGTCCGCGAAGAAACGTGACTGGGTTGCGTGGTAAACATCCTTTCTAACCCTGCCGATCCTTTCTACGTGCGACTTTACATTCCACGTATCGAGCCATCTTTCCAATTCTTTTTACAAATTAGTTCTTGATAATTTGTAAAAATTACCAGTGAACGTTACCAGCGAAAGTCCTCCCAATAATATTTAGAATGTTATTTAACGTAAATTAGTCGTCTAAGATTCCCTCGACTATTTCCAAGTACGTCACTTCCCTATACGCACGACTACAATTTCGCGATCTTCAAATTCACCCAACATACCACTTGTTGCGCTTCGCTCTCTCGATAATCACGAACCAAACCTCACAATGCTACGATCCAACTAGAAAGCATGCAAAGGGTCGTCGACACCGGGACTTCTCTCTTTACGATCGAATTCCGCAATTAATAAATCCCCCCATCCCACGTTCGATCAGCGTATTCACCACGAGCCGTCGTAATCCATTTAATCGATGATTAGACTCGCGTAAGCTTGGTTCGCCGTACCGCTACGGGTTTTTCTCGGGGCTGGAGGTCGGCCGCCTTTAATCGGCGAAATTTCATTTCCATCGGGCATATCGCACCGGCTCGTTACGACCGATCGAGTGTTCCGTGATCCGAGGAGAGAATGCCAATTACGTTTGTTTCCTCTCTGTGCGCCGTGTGGCCTCTAAGCGCGGCGGTCTTCTATGCCTACGAAGAAGAAGTCGGGGGTCGGGCTTCGAAAGACCATCGAGAGAGTGTTCGATAGGCCGAAGACGACGCGCGTGCATCGTATGTGCGTTTTTCGACTCTGTTACTTCCGCATCGATGGAAACGTAGTCATATCGATGCAGCCGTAAGATAGCCGCCGGTGCCCCGTGTGTGCCGAGCGTTGTTCGCGATCAATAGATCGCTGTACCGGCGGATCGGCGATCTGGCGATCTAGCAGCGGGAGATCGTGTAGCGATCGTTCGTTCCGCGATCGCGCACAATACGAATCGTACGTTCCGGGGTCGTACCGGGGGCGACTGTCTACGTATACTACTTCGGATCCGTGAGAAGTGTGCTGCCTGCTCACGGACCCGTACACCGCTCGTGCTGCGCTGCAAAAGATACTTTCGACGACGATGTATCGTACGCGTCCGTATCCTCAGGGTGAGGCCACTGGCTCGAACCTTTCAAATCGCCACGAATCGTAGAAATGCTGAGATCGATTCGTTTCGACCGATGGCTGTTGCGTTGATCCGTATAGATTTCGGTTGGTCGGTCATACGTCGATGGACTCGTCGCATGGTCTAGGCTCTGGGATGATTTTCAGCGAGAGACACTAAAATCGCTCGACGATTAATTCCATTCGCAGCATGACGATCGAACACTCGCGATTTCGTCGGTGAAATAATATTTTCGAGGGAAACCGATATGTTTTCGCGGGTTGTGAGGTATGCCGGGCATCCGTTGCTCGCGGAAGGTATGCGGCGTCAAATATCTTAGCGGGCAAAAGTTATATTATACCGAGCGTATCTGATGTCTACATGCATGCTGCTCGTATATAGCGAGGCATTCACGGCGGTGTTGCGCAGGCCCCGGGCACGAAATAATGCGCGAGGATCGGCCACGGCAGCTGCCGCCAGCCTCGCAACGATATCAAAGGATTTGCTGATTCAGAGGCGAGCAGACACGAGCACGCGGACCAGCAGGAGGAGCAGACGAGAAACCGAGAAGAAGAACGAACGGCTCGGATCGGATCGTCCGCTTTCCTCGCGAAGAATCGAAACGTCGATCGATCATCGAGGGCGTAACGTCTTCTCAGGGCGCGGATCTAGCATAGAGAGAGAGAGAGAGAGAGTGAGAGGGAGAGAGGGAGAGAGAGAGAGAGGGGGGGGGAGAGAGGGAAAGAGAGAGGGAGAGAGAGGGAAAGAGAGAGAGAAAGAGAGAGAGGCAGAGAGAGGCAGAGAAAAACCAAGAGCTGACAGTCGTTTCTCAACAGGAAGATTTATTTCGTCGTTGAAAACGAAGGCCCGTGGGAGAGAGCCAAAAAATTTCTCCCCTCGATAGGAGAAACTAGCTCTCTTTTATTTTCTAACTTATTCCCTTTCTGTATTCCTGTTCGTAATTTCTGGCTCCGTGTTCATCCCTCAGAAATCTCTTCGATTAGAGCCCGATCGTGCGAACGTGTCGTGCTGACATCGATATTTGACGAAGCAAAACACTTTGGCTACTGAGAATGATTACCATTATGCATAAAAATCCAGCATTCAGGAAATCCACGACCGAGTTCTGCCTTTGTACGAAATTGACAAACTTCGTGACCCATTTTCTCCTAAATCATTGGAGAATTTACATCAAATTTATAGTACTAACCCCTATAATTAAACCAACTAAACAAATACTAAGTAAATCAAGTATCGCAACATTTTTTACAGATTTTTTGGTAAAGAAGTTACATAATACTGGGAATAAATATTTGCACGTTTCTGTCGTGTACTAATAGGGTATGTGCAAATATGTTCCGTAGCCATTGCGCAAGTTTGTGTATTCTATGGTGAGTTTAAGGTTGATCTTAAAGTTGTTAAGTCAAATACCCCCGTCTTATCCTATTTGCGAACAACACTGTTCGCCTTTCAGTGTGGTACGACTGGCGGAATCCACATTTCCCGTAGTTCCCTCCAGCGACAATCTATCTTTCGAGCTCGAGTTCGCTCTTGAATGCGGTTGTTTCAGCCGATGGGATCTGCGGGGCGTCCCCCTGGCGACGTTTCGCAACGCGATCTATCGCCCGTTTATTTATTTATTTTCGCCCGTTTCTGTCAGAGCGGCCGATACCAGGGTGTCGATCGCTATCTTAATTTCGTATTGTGATCGGTCAAACGTTGCCGGACTGGCTCTGAATGGGCCGAGCGTGTAGTACGTACATGCGCGCGACACTCGACGGTCTGAGCAAACACCCTTTTGTACCATACGACGGCCGCACGATGACGTAGTGTCGACGTGAAACTACACGAGATTTTACGAAACGTCGCGTGCAACTATCCTGCTTCCCTCGTCAGGCAATCAGCGCCGATTTGTGGCCGTTGCCGAGGTGAAAAGACTGTTTTGGACCTGGTTAAGCACGACACCGACATTCCTGTCACGCCGTTCTAACGTGAAAGTACAAATAATTTAGTTAACCAGGAAACGTAGCGTCGCGGCCATTAGGAGAGCCGTGTTGTTTAACGTTTAGCTGGTTTCACGCCCGATCGTGCATGCCCGTAACTCGTTGATACTTCGCGTATACTAGGTATATTATTGGCCGGTTTGTTAGGAGAGTGACGTGCCTTGAAAGTCGCCTATTTTTAGATATCCGTGGAAACCTGAAAACGTCGCAATTTCATTAAGAATTATATAATAATCTAATTTATCCTGTCTGTTTCGATTCGTGACACGAACGAACCACGCCAGATTCTTCTTCGCCTCTCGAAGGGCAGTCTCTCGAAAGTAAAATAAAAGAGAGAAGAAAGTCGAAGATTTGCTAGCTGGTTCACTGGCACGAAAGAAAGGAGTGCACGGAAGGCCCATAAACCGGATAATTTACGTATTCGGGAGCATATATCTGGTTCAAAATCTGCAGGGTAGCGAGCCGAAAATTCCCAAGAAGACAGGACCAGGTAGACTCGGAATATCCACCGCTTTCAGATGCGCCACGATTAGACCTAGGTGGGAGGAGCTCGCGACCAGATTAATGACGTCATAAACCCAATAAAATATCACCGAGAGGGGACAACGACGCGGACGAAATCCCTCTAGGGAATCGGGAGCGTTCTCTCCTACTTTCGTCTCTTATTTCTCTCGCGTCCCTGGCGACCACCACGACCTGGTCGCCCCGTTTGCTTTCCCCCGCTGCTGATGGATGATGCAAATAACTGTGCCTGGTCCTGACGCAACCGTCGAACGGTCACGGAGCACTTTTCTCAGCAGGTGGCTGCTGCTTCGGGTGGCAGGTCTAAAAAAAGGGAAGAAACGCGCAGGGAGGAGAAAAGAGAGCGCGCGTTTCAGGGGCGGACAGAGAAGAATGCAGAGCTATGCTTACGATCTCGTAAGAAAGTCAAGCTCGACCTCGACTAAACACGCTCTTCTTCCTTTCTCGTTTTTTTTTCCATTGTTGGTCCAGATCGATGGATCGCGCGCCGGTCAATAAAAAAGAAAGTCGGTCGACTGTCGGAGGGTAGGTCCCACGCTTAGGTCGTTACAAGGCTTTTTGACCTAACTTGCGCAGCTTACGATCTGACTTAACTCCTGTTTGACACTAGTTGCGCGATTTTTCCGTATTCTGTGTTTATTTCTCGGTGTCCTTTTCTATTTTTCTTTCAGGTGCTGGATGTTTGAAAGGGTACGACCCTATACTTTACCCTGTATAAAAGTATTAACTTGGAAATTACGTATCTGTATGTCATTAAATATCAGTTAACACGAATTGTTTGCGTCCCCCGTATGTTCGGATAAATGAAATTCTATCGCAGCAAATTATTGATCTATAAAGCAAAAAATTGCATTCAATTACGATCCTCTTTCCTGGCAATTAAACGAAAGTCTATTCGCAGAAAATTAATAGTCCCAAATCAAAATTCTTCTATACGACAAATTAAACTCTTCGAGTTCCATTCTTTGCGACGACAACCATCCAACAATGTGATCGAAAGGTTTCATTGATCGAAGCATCCACGTACACTGTACTTACATGGCGTTGTACGCCGTACACAGGTTGAATCGCGTTTAATCGACCGAGACCGTCTGCGAACCGAGCAAATGAGTGTGTCTAGCGATGTTTGACGAACATCCGGCGATCTGTCGATGATACCAGCCGATTCTTGGACGTCCTCTCCGTCCTTTCCAGGTGGATATATCGACAAATTCGTGTCCCGCGGCGAACGAGGCAGATCTGTCACATCCGTGGAGAGCAATCAGAACCTGCAGCATGTATATCGCGTTCCACTCGTGTAGCCCCATGGAACCGGGGGTCGTGCGGGTCGGATATCGATAGTTTGAATCGACGGACGATGTCTCTCGTCGTGCTCATCAAGACGCGACAGGATGGCTCGATGGTTGCTGCGTCATCCGCGTCCAGACGCAGGATGTACGCTCGTTCACCAGGTCCCCCTTTGCCACCCCTTTGTTTTGCACGTTTGTCCCATGAACGAGTATAGTTGATACGTGGTTTATGCGAGGATCTTCAATGTGAATTTCAGTAATCGTACGCTTTCCTTATCTTTACAAATATGCTTCTTTCTAGAAAGTTTCCTTGAAGAGCTTTTTCTCATTTTTCGAAATAGTACTATCTGCGGAAAAATCTGTCGAGACTAGACTTTTATTCAGGAGGTTCGTTTAAAAGTTGTAATATCATCGATTTGTTATTTTCCGGCGTCAAGATCCTCGTGTTTTGCATTCGCCTTGGCGATGAAGCGATGGTAGGATTTATGGCAGCATTGAGCAGTCGCGATTGATTTGTGCCTTCTATTAGGATACGTCGAAGTGAGATTAACTATTTAGTTACGATCCTTGGAGTCCGCGAAACAGAGATATTCCTGAACATGTAGTAGTTCTAAAAAATTGCCAATGATAGAAAAATCGCTGGAAAAGAATTTACGCGAAGAAAAGGCGTTCCCAAGACGGATAAGAAATTGTCTAAGGAACGTTTTTTTCCGCAGAGCTAAGAGGTTTATACCTTTCCGGATTTTTCCTTGACATTTCCTTTTTTTTTATCGTTTTATTGTCTCCGATTTCTTCCGCACGACCAGCCATAGAAAGAAATAAGAAATTAAAGCCGAAAACTCAAATAAAATACAGTTCGAAACTTAAAAAATAGTTGTACCATTTGCTAAATGTTTACTTACCCCCAAACAGCCCAGGTTGTATAAAAAAGTAAAATCTCATCCGGAAGAAACGTGTTTCGGTCTTTTTACGAGACCTGGTCACAAAATTTTGAGGTAAGATCCACGGTTTATCACTTGCACACCCATCTCAAAGCAGTTTTCAGAGCCCAATGACACCAAGGATTTTGTTAATTCTTCGTTCGGAGGTATGATTACAGATGTTAAGTGCGCGGCCGTAGGAAATAAGACTGACCGCTTAGGAGGATCGAATCATCGAGTGCGACTTATTCGCGTTGCCTATTCAATATTATTCCAATTACGTTGGTTATTGCTTTGCGATAGTCGAAGGGGATCGACAATGATACAGTTAGAAAAGTAAAGTTGTAATAGGAAGGAGGAAATAAAGAAAAAGGTTAGTAAAATTATAATACTCTATTTCTTACGAGATCTAATAATTAAATTGTATTTTTTTTTCTTTTTTACTTTTCTTACTTTTTTTTCCATAGGCCTTAAATCAGTGAGCCTTCAAAATCTTATTTTACGATATTATCGCCACCAAAAATGGTTTGTACAATCATGGTGTTTAAATTTCGTTATACGAATGTTTCTGTCCCTGATGATTTTCCTATTCTATGGTCGTTCACGAAACGCCCCTGAATTATCTAGTCGAAATTGTTTTACGTTTCCTGAGTGCAGTCGTAAAACCATTAATATTCTCCGGAACAAACACATGTACCCCAGAAGCAGACATAAACATTCTAGGACGGTGTCCGGCTATCTTTCTACCGTCTAACGGCACTTGGTGACTTTTTAGCAACGGACGCTCGATTTTTTCCTTTTCATCTTCCTGTCGACTATTTTTCAAAAGAAAATCGTACGGTCCTTGCATTTTTATGGCGCGCGCCAGTCGAAAAAATGCCCAGACAGGTACAAAAGATGTGTGTCAAGTCGTAAAAACTTTCGACAGAAGGGTTCCTTTCCCTAAAAAATTTGCAGTTGTTTACGGTTATTTCCACGAAGCTCTTGTAAAATAGGCAACTTTTTACCATTACTGCTAAAAAAGCAGTACCGTAAAAAACATTCGAGTACAGATTTTATCCCTAGTTATATACATAAATTCTGTCGTCATGAATCTATGAATCTCTCTGTTAGAAACATTTTTAACCTGTTTAAAAACTTTTCTAGGCAACTGCTGCTACAAATAAAACCCAAGGGTACTTTTTTAGAGACCAGTTTTATTATCTGAGCTTGCGAACACATAACTGTAATAGAACTTTATTTTTACCGCTCGGTGAAAGGAAGAATTCACATTTCTAAGACGGTTAGACGATTGTAATTTTCATCATTTTCATTTTTATAATCTATTCTTGTATGTGTAGTCTCGTATCTGATTTATCTTCGTTTATTATTTTAGCCCATATGTAGAGAAAATGTAAAAGTGAGCGTAAAATATAAAATGTAAAACTTCGCTATTTAAAACTTTTGCAGAAATTTCGATCTGTTAAATATTCTCAGATTGGAGATTCGAAGCAGTTTTGTAATATTTCACTAGAAAATGAAAGATCAGCAGAAGGAACGTAGAAATAAATTGCCCAGACTATAGTTACAATATTGAAAGTGAAGTTCCATTTTTTACCTATTTATCACAGCATCGATGGCATATCAATCTGTAATACTTGTAGGACTCTCTCTCTCTCTCTCTCTCTCTGCTGTATTCTTTTAGTTGAAATAATAGAATCGTTCATAGTAACAGTCCCCTGATTATTTCCACTACTCTAATTCCGCAACGGTTTCAATTCTATCTTCAAGTTTCGATTTTTCTCCAATTTATAGTTCCACCTATATACAACCAACTGCAACTATGTCGATGAACGTCACGAACGTGTTGATCATTCGATGGGCGGATACCAATCACGTCCATAGGAGCCCTTGAAAAGGACGCCAAAGTGGAGCGTTCTCCGGACGTATCGTTGCGTGAAACCGACTCATCGTAGGACAACGAGTGCCTAACGACGGGCATTCAGTTTATGCCCGTTTGGCCACGTGACATGCAAAAATCACCCTTCTGTTGCCCGGAACTGAGGGCCTCCGAGCCAAGAATGACTGGCCCGTGATTGGGCTCCGAAACTCGAGAAGAACACGCTGATCCTGCCTTCCTGTTCCCTTTACAATCCTCGGAGATCGGGTCGGGCTAATTCAACCAACAAAACGAACGTTTTACGCGCGTTTTGCATAAACGCTTACTCATCGCGTCGTCTAGTGGACTCCTTCTTCGGTTCTTGGTCGATCCCTTTCCTTTGCTTCCTCGGGGAACCGTACCAGGCAAGATTCTTAAGTGATTTTTCAAGATTTCCTTATAACCTGCGATAAAAGCATATTGTTCTCAACTATAATGGAATTTTAAACGGAATTCTGCTTCTTTAAATAAAGCGAAGGGCGTTAATCTCTTCGCCAAATATGTACTTTATTTTATAATACTGAATGGTCGATCATCGTATAACATATATAATATTTGTATTTCACTGGGGAGAATCGAAAAATTTCTGACCAACTTAGGAAATCGTTTTTTAGTTTTTCCTCGAAGAAAGCGATGTGCCTAGTAATCTACGTAATATCTTATATAACAGAGCAATTTCTAGCATTCTAGATTCCTCGATTTCGTAGATGAAATAAGGTAAAGCGATTGAACCGGTGAATATCTCGACGTAACGTTCGCACCAGCAGCCTTTGCGAGTTACCACGAAACGGCACTTCGTTATCTCGTATATTAATGAGCGGCCGGAACTTACAGCTTGCCGATCCGAATTACTCTCAATCACCACGCGCGACCATATGCTCGCCATTAATTACATGCCACGAAAACTCTTAACGACGCAGGCTGCACGATCGATTTTAACCATCGAACCCTTCCAGGCACGTGTTGCCCACGTACGAACAGACTATAATAGCGCGGAGGTGCTACTAATGATTGTCGATAAAATCAGGTAATTATGAAGTTATCAATTGTATCGTTAAGACATCCACGCACCAACTCCTGATGCTGTAGTACATCATATACAAACATCACTAAGACGATGACTTCTTCGAGCAGAATTTATCGTAGCTTTATTCATATCGCTAAGTACCGTATAATCTTCGATGGATATTAAGTTCCAAGCGGATATGGGAAGATTGCTGATTTATGGGCATCGAGAATGGTATTTCAGAAATGTTTCGTACATTGTACCTGTAAATTTTATACGACTTCGGTGATCTTCCATATAAAATTTAATGAAATTCGTTTGAATGAATTCGTAATGAAAAGATTTCAAAGTTGTAAATTCATAAAATAGTAATACGTTATTGAAGGACCGAGGAAAGCTTTTAAAAGATATCTTTCAAGAATCTAAAGAGTAGTAAGGAATTATCGTGGCAAAGTTTTAATACCAAATTCAACCGAACCAAATTTTTAATGCTAAATTCATTTTGTCCGATCGATAAATCGACAGAAATTGCTATTGTCACTAATAGCTACGTTTTAATTATTTGCAACGTTTTAACCTTAATGAGAAACGCTTGTATCCTTCGTATATCGTTCAAAGGATAGCAGATAGTTCTCTGCTAATCATTTTTAAAGTACAATAATAACATTCTTCGGAAAAATATCGAAAGAAAGGAACTCAGGTACTTTAAGGGTTAATATTCAATCGCATCAATCTCGTATACCCTTCGTACCAAGAATCAACTACCTGTAAGAATTAAGAAAAGCAACAATCCGTGTACCGCCATGGTTCGGCGTCCTCAACCCCTTGCGGCCGCCGTTGAAACGCAGCGAGCGCACGCAGAAGAAATCGGCCCTTCCTCTTCCGTCTCCCATCGCCGTTCGTTGGCAATCGCTCATTCGGGATCACGGTATATCACGCTTCATATAGAATGCCGCAGGGTCGATGAATTATTGACCGGGCAGTTGCGTCCGGTCGTTCGTTCCTCAAGCAGAAACGATCGACCATAGCAATCCCGTTCGCGGCAATGATGAATCCAATCATAATTTAGTTACATCTTATTAGACTCCTACCGCGCTGGCTCACCGTGAGACCGCCAGGTATATAACCTTCTTAATCCACGAAATGCATCTCGCTGCTACCCCATCGACCCCTCCGCCGTTTCCACTCGAATCCCCTTCGACCTCTATCCAAGGAAGACAAGCCTTCGATTCCTCTTTCCCGCGTGCGTTTGTCCTTCCTCCGCTCTGCTCTATGAAACCACTCATCTTCCAACCAAGATTATTGCCAGCCAGAGTCTAATTTCGATCCGGCGATCGCGTTCCCGATTCATTTGCCGCACCTCCGCGTTCATCGTCTTTCACTCGCGGATTGCTTTGCTCGGATTCATTACGCTTGCAGCGAATTAGTTGCGAAAAGATTTTACAGAGTCGAGGAATTAGTTTAGCGGCTGATAGTTCGGGTTTGGGCTTTAAAAGCGTTGACTTTTTCGAGGAGGTTAAGGCAATGATCTTTGGATCGATCGTTGACCTGGTAAATAGTAAAAAGATTTCAATTAGTTCGGCAGAAGGTTAGAGTCGACAGTGAAATTCTAATCGAAGCTCTTGATTTTTAAATTTCCGAAGCATCGAATCATAAAATTGTTTAATATTTGGATTCTTAAATGTTGAGGTTATTCGATGTGTAAACAGAGAAAACTCGTGGATAAATTATAAGGTAGAAAATATATTTAAATAGAAGTGTAATTATAAGTAAGAATACAATTTGAGTTGGTCCACACCTGCACGCTAGCTGTCTTACCCAATAACCGAAAACTCCGAAGCCAACGTCGCCTGTCTGCTGTTTATGGTCCGTCTTCGTCGCAGTCTTTCGTCTACACGCTGTCGATGGCTTCGGTGCTTGAGAAAACTGAAAACACCAGATGTAGAGTTTTCTTAGAAGTGGTAACCACTTCAACATTAAATGATTAAATTTTTAAATGTTCGAACCTTAAAATGATCGTCTATCGTCGCTTAGTAGCCTTCGTCGAAATAGAACACCGCTTTGTATTTATTTGTATTGCTGCCGATTTCGTTAACTTTTTAATTCAATTTCTAAGATTACTTGCACTCTTAATACTTGCGGTAGAGTTAAGGTTCGCTTACTACGATCGATTACGCTTTACAATTACCACGCCTGCTCCATTTAAAAGGCTATCGTCGAATGAAGTACACGCTACAGAAACAGGAACTATGCAGATCGATACACTTCGATCGTATCTCCAGCCTATAATCGAGGTAATTGAAGTATTCAATTTTATCACTTTCGTTAATTAGTTTAAATCGCTATAAATAGGAATGAACCGTCGACCTGGATACTTTAATTAAACCAGCGATCATACGAGCGAAAGATCGGGTTTCGAATCACGATTCTGATCCAATCACGATCCAATCTGACACTCCTCTGGCCTCATAGGAAACTATAATTTTCGTGAAAGATCTAGTCAAAACTGAATCCTTCGTGATCCATCGTTGACGTGACGGCGGGTCGAGGCATTGACGTTAATTCGACGCCACCGTGTTTAAATAATTATGGAAACGTGTCGTCTGTTGGAACGAAGCGAGACGTTTCACGAGCAACGGTTCACAGATCATTAGGTGTATCGATAATTGCCACCTGTAATCGCGAGCCGTGTCTGACACCTGTCGCTGTGATTTCAGACTCTTTGGACGTCGGAAACGCAGCAACGTGTTCGAAATTCTCACACGAAAGTTTCTAATTTTCTTCTCTCTCTCTCAAAGTTAGGCAGCGCGTTTAAAAATTCTTCCAGCTTCTTCAAATTTTTCTAAAGTCTTAAATATCCTTCTAAAGGACTGTCGCCACGTATCCTGCGTTATTTTTCATTTTGCTTCCCTTTTCCTCTTAACCTTCTTTTATACGAACGTTGCGTGGACGTTAATTAAGTTACGTTTAAACGTAATGATAAACGGTGACGTTGAAATCGATGTCAGTATACGATTGTTGTTTACATCTTGCGACGACTAATCTGTATGTTAATGAAAACAGTCTTAATTAACTCATAGATCGGTTAGATAACGAGTATAGAGAACTATAGAGATATAGAGGGTGAGTCCTTCCTCTGATCGAGGTCAGGAGAAATATGGGAGAGGAAGTCGTACGACTTAATAAGGGGCCTGCCAGGGTTAGTTTACGAAATCTAGTTTCACCGTTAGGTTTAAAGGGATAAACATTTGCCTCGTAGGTAAGAACACGCGATGTTTTTGACCTGTTAAGTTGCTTATAATTTTAAATCGACGAACCCGTTTTTTTCTCAACTATGTAATTTTAATTCATGTCGTTGCTCTATGATTTTCATGCGTGATCGAAAATAAAATCACTTTTAAAGTTCAGTCGTCCCTTTAGGATGCCAACGTAGCCATTAAAGATACAAATAAAGTGAAACTTTGATAAACATTTTACCGTTGACGGATTACTTCACACCGTCGATACTCTTCGCGTTCCTACTTTCTATCAATTGCACGACAGCAGAGAAACCGAAACGAAACTCGGCTATCGCTATCGACGTCGCAAGTCTACCTGGCGTTTCCTAGATTCGAAGCGGTTTCTTTCGTTTTCATACACCGTGATCTTTGGCACGCATGTTGTACAAGGCACAGGCGGGTGCCTGTTAAGTCACGGATTTTATGGTCCACGAACCCGCATTTCGCGGTTCTCACGCTGGCTTAACGTTGGAATGTTTAAAAAGTCGTTCCTCATTAAACGAACTGGAACGGAATTCCGGAACGGTACTGGAAATACCACGCAACGTGGCCAGGCGTTTAAGCGGGAGCAATATGGATTGTGCATCGCGTGTTTGCGACCTGGCGATCTCGTGTTGCGCGTGTACACGCGACGCGTGAAATAGAGACGCTCTTTCTCTCTCCCGTCGACGTTCAGCATCTGCTCGAGGCTGTTACGACTCACTCGAGGAGGGAACGTTTCGTCGGGCCTCTGCACATTTTTGTTGCGTTCTGATTTTTCTTCCACCAACGATGGATGTTGCTTCCTTGAAGGTGTTTATTACGAGGAATTACGCTTCGCTGAAGTATCTGTGGGAAAATATTTCGTTACGATGATCTACTCGAGAATTTATTTCTAATTTCTCCGAAATTGTTTCTACCACCCACTTTCGCGATCGAAGAACTCGGAGGAAAGGCGGGATAAGTTACATTCTTTGTTTTTTATATGACTGCGATGTTCAAATCTAATACCTTATCGACCAATTACACGTCAACAAACCTGTCTTGTCATTAAATTTGGTTGTAAGATTCTCTCGAAAAGTGTTTACATTAAACGATTCCTCTACTTCATTGAAAGATAAATAAAAATAAGGAGAGGTCCATGTTATCGTGCCCTTGAATATAAATTTTGTTTTGGGTTACAAGGTCTAGAAATAAAAGAGTTATATTGTTGTTTTTTGTAGCCTTTAGTTAGAGCTACACAACAAGGTTAACTTTTTGGTAATGTCATTTGCTATAAATATATGAACGTGCTTTCTGTCATACTTTCTATTGCATCGTAACAGTGCGAGGAGCGAGGATCTGATTCAGCATACGCTATACCTATACTTATTCCTATACTTGTTTGAACCTTAACAGGTATCTTAAGAGGTATTGGTTGGCTAAAACGCTTCTTTATCCACTAGTTAACCAAACATACTAAATTGCTAACTATATCTATTTGTCTTTAAACGAAAGAGCAGGAAACGTTCACGTTGAACTTCTTCGTTCCATTTTGAATTTTTCCAACGAGCAACAGTTTAGTTCTGCGAAGTTGTTTCGATAGTGTAAAAGTTGGAACTCGTAAGAGGCTACGAGAAGCGCGAAACAATGGCGCCAGAAACAAATTATGCGCGAGCACGTTCGTATAATCAGCCGTGGCTAACTATGTAATTCGTGTATTAGACTGGTGGCTAAAGTTTTGACGTAAGGTATCCAACGTTTCTTCCAATTACACGTTCCCGTAAAATCGGAATATTAAACGACGAGTTCAGCAGAATTTTATGCTCTTCGTCACATTCGATAGTAGTTGAATACTGACGCGATTGGAGAATAGTTTAAAACTCGACGCTAAACTATAGAATGTTAACAATTGAATAAACTGGTCAATGATTTCCCTTTGAAAATTCGTAGAAAACGAG
Source organism: Bombus vancouverensis nearcticus (assembly GCF_051014615.1). Lineage (NCBI taxonomy): Eukaryota > Metazoa > Arthropoda > Insecta > Hymenoptera > Apidae > Bombus > Bombus vancouverensis. The sequence continues at coordinate 18,441,485 of NC_134915.1, read as the reverse complement.
TAGAAAGGGAAACGCGTGACAATTCAAAGTGGACTGCCGGGGATCAAAGGAAAGAATGCTGTTCGGTTAAACGCCGCGTTCTTGTAAACACGACTTTGTGCTCTTTCAGCGGTTGATTCATGTACGGAAGCTACGTGTAAACGATGCTCCTTTTGCCAACGACAAAACGCGCAATTGCAACTGCAATCTGTATTCGGAGTTTCCGAAGAGAGCGTGTAATCTTTGAGTATAATCTCAGTATATGTTAAGAAATCTTTAGAATATTCTTTCTTTCGTCAAAAGCTCGCTCCTTTGAGAGCTCGATACAAGTTAAAACGCCTGTTTTATTTCATTAATTTATTACGTGAATATTTATAGAACTATATCGAAAACTATTTTTGTGTAATAATCTTCTACTCCATATGTATATATGATAGGAAGATTTAAAAAGTTCGAAATAATTAGAAACTCGGAATAAACGTTCGCAAAGAATTCAATTAACCTCTTCGATCGCTCTAAAAATTTGCACCAAATACGTATAATGTTGCGTGTTACGAGAAAAAAAGGAGAAAGTAGGAAGTAATCTCTTAAAGAACTGAACTTTTGAATTCAACATTGGCCCGACATTTTTCCCGTACACTAATTCCTATGCTATCCCATTCGCGTGACACCTGCAAGCTTGCCACGTTCCGCTCAAGCAGTCAGCGTTCGCGGTCGCTGCACGACGTCGTTTCGGGAGCACCGAGCCGCTCCAATTCCTCCACCTATGACCCGGCCTTGTCGTTGATTTACTGTTTCACCGGTTCCATGCCGATAGCGGCACGACGGACGTCGACGAAGTGGGATTCCCTTTGGTCGATCGAGTGGTTGCCTCTATATAGAAGACGAACGAGAAAGCCGCTCCAGAATCGTGGTAGTCGTGCATCCGATAATGAGGCTCGCGCGGCATTTTCGATCCCGTGCCGCAAATAATCCCTTTTCTCTACATGGGAGGCTCTCATTATCGTGCAGAACGGCAAACAGGAAGAAGGAGGGGAGGGAAGACGTGGAACACACGAGAGCCAGAAGAAAAAGACACGATAAATACAGAAGAAGATGAAAGGGAGAGAGGGGGTAGGGGAGGATTGGCCCGAAAGCAAAGGGATCGATGCCGTTTTATTTTTTTCAGAAGCTGATTGAGATCGCCCGAGATCATTTACCGGTCGGCCTGTTCCGGGCATGGACTAATCAGATCAATCAGATAGAATGATCGCGAAATGAGTACGGGATCATTATCCTTTCTCGGGCCACGAAGCCGTCTTCTTTGTTGCTTCTTTCCGTTGTCCTCCTTCGATAGCTCTGATGAGTCCCTCTTGATCGCAAATCGAATCGTGAAATCGATTTCAACCACGAACCATTGCCGCGTCTTCCGCGATGCCCGTGTAATTCAACCGATCATTCTGCCGGCAATCGTTATCGGTGGTAAACGCGTACTGTCAATTAGGAGATTTAAATAGATTTGCTATTATGCTAACGAAATTCAGAAGTGTACTTTTATTGGTTTCCTATGATTTATTAGTGTGTATGTGTGTGTGTGTGTGCGTGTTTGTGGGAATCAAAGGCGATAAATCTTCTAAAGGCGAAGAAATCCTATTAGGCCGAGATCTGGAATTATTATTAATACAACTCATTTCTGGAAGTTACTTTGTCACCTATGTTGTTAGTTCATGTACGATACCTTGCCATTGACTCCTGCCATATGGTTATTCGAGTCGATAAGTTATTATTCTTCCGTTATTATGTTAGAGCGTAATGGTACCTCGAGATATACACCGTGATCGATTATTCTATGCAAAGTCGAAGATCGAGTTTTAAGAGGTTGAAGTTCGCACGATCGCGATAACTTTATCTTACTATACCTCTACTCGCAGAGAATCATCGAGAAACTTGTCCGATTAAATGGAACGAATCGGGAAAGGAATATCAAATGACTAAACGCGGTTCTTCGAAACAAGTCGACGTAATAATTATCGCGTTTCCAGTCGGCAGGGGCCCGTTCACCATGCACCAGGCATCGTTTTACGTTTCTCACGGTAAATCAGCGCACGGCTCGAAACAATTAGTCGGCTCATTAGGGAGAACAGGGGCGGCGCACGAGGCACGCACACGCGTGCACACATATGCATACAGGCACACGACGAAACGCAGCTTTTCCTCCGTGTAAATTACAGCGTCCCGTTCGTCGAGGAACCGCCTTCGTCGTTTCACAGACGTGAACAACGAGCAACTGTGGAAACGATTGCGTAATCACCGCGAAAATGCTCGCTGCCGGCGAAACGAGAATTAGTCGAGAGATCATCTCGCTTTCCAAATTGATTTATGTTCGTGCCCCTACGATCGTGTAAATCATTTCCTGCCTAGTTATAATTTTTATTCCGATTCCTTGTAACCCTTGTATTTGATCTTAAAATTAAACATAATATTATACTTCATATATCTTGTTTTACGATTCGTCTTTCGAGAATGACTTCCTTAACTGCGATCCGAGAGCTAACTAATAGTAATCGTTCCTTTCAATGACCCATATGACGAGTCTTTGGCTAATGATGGAAATATGACTCGTATGATTCACCTGATGCATCCTCGATCTCCAATGTGCTAAGACACGGACATAATTCATAGCAATCAACGTATCGCATTCCTATATTGTTTGAAGGTATGCCAGACCACCGGAGAGATACTCGTTTAAACGCAGGTTCACCAATTATTGGGCAATAATCGTCTAAAATTATCAGGTCTGGTCTCAAAATCTTCCCTCCTGGACCACAAGGCCTAATTATCGAAAACCGTATAACCTTTCACCATTTTCTTCGATGTTCTGTTCACTGAACAGATATCTCGTATGTTTCTTCGCTTCCGTTCTATATTTTCTACGAATGATCCGAACGTGTCGATGGCCTTTCCTCCGACGACGCAACGTTGAGGGAAAAAGTATGGCTGCAACGCGGTGGAAAGTCGATGCCCTTTGGAAGGACGACAAACGTTTTGACTCGAGGACAATGAGTCCATTTCACCAGGACTTTCACACGCGGTGGCCTTTGTCGTGTCGGTAGGCGTGGTTAAATGTCGCAGGTAGATCCTTCTGAAGCGCTTCGATATCGATACTTCCGTTTGCTTTCTTAAATTTTTTTATTCTCCACCGATACCGATGTTCATCGAATATTCAAGACGCTAAGAATTTTAAACCTATTTAAGATTAACATTAAACCATAAATTTACATATAAATCGCGATCATAAATTTTGACTTTCAATCTGTATAATTTTTAATTGCAACTTTCATTTGGAAATCTTTCGACCAAAATTTGCTCATCCGAAACTTAAATTTTGTAATTCCTCGATTAGGATATTCTAAACTAAATTCAACGAAATCTGAACTGCAGGAATATCAACGGGCTTTGTAAATTAAATTTCTCTATTACTGATTATTACCATGAAATAAACCAATCCTTCTGTTCGTACCACGTCACGAACATAAAATCCTCTGAACTTTAAAATGAGCCAATCCTTGGCAGATAAATTATTCTATCCTACAAAGTGTCGGCATACATTCACCAAATTGAATGAAAATTCTTCTTCATTCTCCTCTCCTCTCTTCTCCAAAGTTCAAACTCGACGGGTCTCAGCCTGAGAGTTTCAGGGCGATCGTTCTAAACATGGCTCCGCTTGACAAGGAGCCCACGGTGGATTGGTCGCTCGCTGGAGGGCCGCGCAATAAAATAATTTACACGGCAAGTGCCGAGAAGTCAAACGGAGTCAAAAGTGAAGGAAGGATAATTACCGCGTAATGTCGTACTTTCTCCTCGGAGCGTCGGTGTACGCGCGGTCATTTACACGCGTGTAAAACGTTGATGCTTGGAAGCAGCTTACTCCGACGATATTAATGTCGTGCTAGTAATACGCGTAATGGTGCGAGCGCAGCTGCGTGAACGGGCTGCATGATTTAAATCCCGCGATTAAAATGAATAGAAACCAGCCTGAGACGGTGACGCTTACTTAAACACCTAGTTTTTCTATGGAAAATTTTACTCATCCTCCTCTTAACAATGTTTACGATACCTACGCTGGCGCTTCCTATTGTACGAACTTTTTACTTCCAACCGAGAGAAAGACGTTTAATATTTTCAAAACATCTATAGTATAGAATCGAAGCGTGAAATTACGTATACGGATAATTATTCTTTCACATCTTCCTCGATTATTTCTTCGAGTGCTCAAAAATCATCGCTCACGATCGAGCACTATTTTCCAAACTAACGAAATAATTAAAAATTCAACATCCAACATCTACTACTCGTTTTGTCTCTGGCGAATTTACAATTGGAATCCGCGCTACGCGCAAGCGTAACATAAATCCCGGAATTTCCCGCGTATTTTGCCTTCGCAATTTACAACCTGCCTTATTGCCCTGGACGATACGGGGCCATTCGACGAATTTTTCCACGGCTTATTTACGCTCTTACCATACATCCCCGTATATCCGAGACACGATAGAGAAATACAGTGCAGATCGTGTTACTCTCGGTTCTTCTACCACACGCAACGATAAAACGATAAAAGTCCCGATGATATATTCCACGGTACAAGTGCAGCGTGTTTTTAACGATTCAAGGCGCCTTGGCCGGGCTGGTATCAAACGAAATCGAGCACGTATCAAGAAAGAGATTCGAAACTCGCGTGTCCCGTGCCAACGTTCGTTGCACGTCCTTGATCCACGAAGGACGTGCAGGATCACGGTCGAGGATTTTCATGGTACGTCCGTGGTGAAAAGGCGGTCGGTTTCGTTTCGAGCCCCGCCACGGTGGAGCGTCGGTTGCCAAGCCTGGCTCATTTTGATTGATCGGGCAATATAGCCTGCTCGCCCCCCGCGGTTCGTGCATTACCCGCCGCGACGTGGAAAAATTACCGGATTGAGATGCACTCATTAATAATCCTCGCGTACTCGCGCGCACGCTCGCGCGGTTCCACAGCCCTTCGACTTCGATCTTGAACCGTGGCTCACGTGTAATTACTCGCGAACGACCACGCGACATGGAACAAGCACCGCGTGAACTCTGCTCGTTCCACGAGAACCACGCGTTTCTACGGAAAACCTTGCCTTCTTCGGATTGTTTCGCGCCAAGGACGAGTGTCGAGAGTACGCTGAAGGAGCGAGAGGATGGCGAACGAGTTTATTCGTGACTGGGTGTTTCGAGCCGACGCGCACCTTTGATTTATAACGGGGATGATTGGACTTTACTTGTTACTTTATTGGATGATTGCTGCTTAATGGTAATGCAATTCCGTCGATATATTTCAACGGATTTTTCAATGTACGCGGACCTCCGTGTAACGCGGGGATACGTTTCGTGATATAGGAAATCAAATTACACGAGGCGCTTGGGTCGTTTCTGCATGTGGATGTTTATCGGTTTATGGGAGATTTAACGATAAAGAACCAACAGGATGCATATGATATGCAAGAATACTCGAGATATAGAATATATAGGAAGGTAGACTAGGGTCAAAAGCGAATATTTCAAAATGTGCCGTACCTTGTTTACGTACAATGGCTGGTCATACTTTTCCACGACGTACAGTTCTTCTTCCTCGGAGCTTTAAAGTCGTAGAATAAAATATTTCCTTCGTCAGGATAAATTTTTTCCTTGTTTTGCTACGACGCGCGATGCAATGTGCGTTTCTACGCGCGTCGTTAGTAATTATTGAAATCATAACATAGATATCGCTAGTCATTAGTAGAATTTGCAAGCAATGTTCGACGGAAAGGAGCCTGCATTTTCAGCGGAAAATTTTAGAATCTTCAGCATCCGAGAACAGGTTATACGAGAGTTATACGAGAGTATTTTCTCATTGCGCTATTCAAAGCCACATTATAGCTAAACGAGTTATACAGGAATCCACTATACATAAATCAACACTTTAAGATAGCAAGCAAACGATTAAGATTCTACTAAATACTCGGCATGTAACAAACTACATATTTAGAAAAACGAAAGAAATCACCTAAATTTTACAAATCCTGTAGAATGCAAAGAATAGACTCTTAAGTAAAGGATGGAGGGGATCGTCGAACCACCCCTTGCGGATAAAGCTTATTTCTCAGGTGCGTATAAAACGGAAAGGCAGATCCATGTGAAACTCGATATCCGTTTATCAAGGATCCACTTTGTGGATCCGGTGAATTGCTCCCGGTTTCTTGTCGCCGATCGGAACGTAAAGCAGCCACGAGGTACACGCGGTCCGTGTCCGTGAACGCGAACGTGGATAGTTTTATGTCGGCCCTCTGCCTCCCCGTAATGCGTTTGGCTAAGAACTGCCGTGCGAGCAGCGAAAAGAAAGCGAAGAAAAAGGCGAAATCGGAGGAGGTGAAGGAGACAGCGGGTGAACGGGAAAGCAGTGACTTAGTCCCAGAGAGCGAGCAGGCGAGAAAAGAGAAGAAAAGAAGGACAGAACGGTCTTAATATCCTTTGATTTATCTCGGCTGGGTCACGGCTCCTTTTGCTTTCATCCTTGTCTCTCTTCTTATCTTAGTCGTTTGCTTTCTATCTTTTTCTCTGCTTTCCCTCCCCCTCGTGTCCGGTCACCCCCGTGCAAACCGCAACGCATGGGCGGGCCAATAAGTTTTTAAATAACCATAACTCCTGGTTTTATGGGCGAAGCGGCGCGCGATGGACCATGGCCGATCTCCTCGCGTCCACGATACGGTCAAACTGTAGCGAGCCACTTGTTTGCTTTATCCCCCTTTATATTCGATTGGTTTCGGCACTGATCGCTAGGGAACAATTCGTCCGACGTGGTACCTGCCTCTTGAAGTCTGGCTGTTCCGGTTCAGAAGTTACGACGTCGCGCGACTTTGCTCACTCGTTAACTTGACATACGTAGAATCGGCTGGCTGAGTTTTCGTATTAATCGGCAACCGAGAAATATAAATAACGCGAATATTTTCTTAGATCCACGTATAGGATAATTCTGGAACCGGAGATACTTCAAGCTGAAATATTTGAAGAGTACCTAAGAGTATATTATATCTCTTAATCGTCCAAACAAAAAGCTGCTTCGATCACCTGGACGAAACACGTTCATAAATTCCCATCGACTACCTCGGTTACACCGATCAGACCGTTTCGAATCTTCAGGTATTTACGAAACCATTCGCGTGGTCGTTTGTTTTCTCACGCAACATCGAGGACAGGTACGTAGCGACGATCGAACGAAAGAAAAAACAACGCGTGGGTGAATAGTATCGGAAGAGGAGATGGTCGTAACGTGCACGAATGGCTACGGCACGATACGTCGGGCTAGATTCGTGTAGATCATTACAGAATGGAAGCTAGAACAGCGAGGCGCCCGCTTTCCTCGCTCGACAGACGGACGCATGCGGTCCGCGCGCGTTCTACACGCCGTGTCATGTTGCGGAGGCGCTCCTACTAAGTCACGGGCCCATTGTTCTAGTCGCCGTTGATAGACGATGCTCGTTCGCTACACAACTGCTCGAGAGCACATGCGTCAGAGGTTAGACGATGATGAGCATCCGTTGCCCTTTTCGCTGTTCCTTTTGTGGTTTGAACGATTTTGTTATTCAAATGCACGCGCACACAGATATGGATCGGAGCTCGTGCTTCACGGAGTTTCGATCGGTTCTGAAGGAAAGCTGCAGCTCGGTTTCACTCCTCCACCGTGTCTGTGCACTACTGTTCCTTGGTTTACGTATGTTTGATGCGAAGCAGAGATAGTGGTTTGTTTGGTTGTATTCCGAAACACCGAAGAGTTTATAGGTGTAAGAATTTTTTTAGTCGGATCGATCGAATAGAAGGGTAGATTAAAAATGTTGCGCAAAGCAACAGAAATTTGAGACGTAGATTTTTAAATTTGAATCGTTTCGTGGAAATGTCGAAGGCTTTAGAGCGAAGAGAGATTTTTAATTTAAATCGACGAGGTAACGGACAGACTGAAAATTTCTGATAATTTCCGAAAGACAAGAGAAATTTGTTTTTGGGTACCTTTGGCTAGTTGGAAACTAAATTACCTGTGTCAGAATTGGCTGGTACATTCGCTTTTATTAAAATTTAGAATTAGTTTCTTGTTTAACAAGAGGAAAAGAATTTTTAAACGAATCGGCGTTCATTCGATCGGTATCGGTCGATACTCTTCGACGATAATTTAATAAAAAGTCTCGTGGTTATGAAGTATTCTTACTTTGGAATGCTCCGGAATTCAATTGTTTCGTGACTCGTCACAAATCTACCGAACCATGTCTTTATACACCATATACGGTTACTTCCCTTTCCACCGATATTGTGCCATACCCTGCTACGTTTAATTACGAAGAGTATAATTGATCTGAAGAATACAATTCGTAACAATATAAGGCTCTCTTACCTGAGACCTTACCTTTTAATTTTCCAAGCACGCGCTTATCAATTAAAATTTTATCAACGACGTTATTTAACGACAACGACCGATTATCTTGATACTTCTTTTCATCTTTGGACTTTACGTTTGAATATACGCTTTTACGTAACGCGTTTCTTTTATCAAACCTTTCGCCGTAGAATGAAGCTCGTTATACGATATTAGAATATTAAGTTTGAATGTAATAACGAAGGAACGAGACAATTCTTTTATCGTCTACCTTAGACCCAGAAAGAACAAACGTCGAAAACGAGAAAACGATTGGAATAACCCCTATGGTAGGATCGCTTCCTTTCGAAAATTGTGGTCGTCGAGTTGTCAAATGTATTCGCTATTTCCAAATGTCACTTAAATATCGTGCATAATAGAATTCGACAAACTACAATTTGGCAAATTGTAATGCCATATTTAACTTGACCCGAGTAACCCTACCTTACTCTAGCCGAGGAACGCGTCGTAGCCGCGGCATTAACCGCAGTCATTGTAGCCCTAACGATCCGCGCTCATCCACCATTATAAATCCCGCTCGAGATTTACCATCCAGTCTCGCGGTGTAACCATGGCCGTTTCGAAAGCTCTCACTGCCCTCTGAACGGGAAACACTCGTGCCCCGTCCCCGTCGCTTATCCACCGATCGTTCGAAACGAATTGCAGACACGCGGCGATTCGAGCTTCCTCGCGTTTCCTCGCAACGTTTCGCTGTTCGCGCGGCTTCCTGCTACTCTTCTATGATTTAACCCCGGCGTGCACCTCGGGACGCGTTCGCCGTGCCTTCTTCTCGGCCAGTCGGCATGATTTAAACTCATTGGGTGCCACGACCGTGCGCTCAAGTCCGACACGCGCGTTCACGCATACAACACAACACACGGTCTATCTTGGGCTAGGGAATGCTCCTCGCTTGTGCTCGATGTTGCATCGGGTTCGTGAGCGCTGGCCCCGTATCCCGGTTGCCACGCAACTTGCTTCACGACCCAGCACCACCCACTCATCTGGTAGCAGGCAGTTAAAGCGATCTCTTTTCTTCTCGACCACCGAACTCACGATTTCGGTTCATGGGATTTGAACGATTCGGAGGTCTTGGACGATTTACTTCCATATGGAATACCGTCGTCTCACTTGGATATTTTCGGGAGATTACGATTTTTAAGGCCTTGGATGTGTTATCGTAGAAAAATTCGAGGCAAGAAATTCTTAATTTCATTTAATTCGACGATGAGTAGATTCGCTTGGCGTAGCATCCAACCTGCGTGCCAATAACACGAGTAGTGCTGATTTTCTAACGAGACCAACGACTCGTGACACGATACACCTACCTCGACTATAAAATAATCAGCAACGTCATCGCAAAGCTTAACGTCGCTCGATTTCGTTTACGCGTTCGTAACAATTTCTAATTAAACCGACTTATTGCAATGCCAATTCCGGATCAAAGCTTCGACCCGCGTAGCACAAAAACGGACTTTGCTATTCACCACTCGTTTCCGGCAAGCTTGGCCCGATCATCGTTGGGTCTTTTAATCCTAACAAATCGAATTCAACCGTCTCGCCGGCACGAGCACCGTTGGAAAAAGAATCGGGAAGCACGATGATAGCGACGAAACGATGGCAGGGCTGAAGAAAACGGGCGCGTAACGCGACGTGGGGCAGAAAGACATAGGCAACTGCGGGATGAAGAGAGTCGGACGCGGAAAAAAGGAAATAATAAAGCGAGTCGATGCCAGGTGCTTGGACGGTTGGCATAAGAATGCGTCCAAAAGCAGTGCGTGTCATTAGAGAGCGTGAAAGACGTGACAAATGACAGTCTGTCTGATCGTGAATGCGTATTGGCGCCCCCTATCGTTGCCATTCGTTTGTTTGCGGTCACACATTGTCGTGCCGAGCAAAGAAAGATCAGGCAGGGCCAAGGTACTTCTTCGTTTATCGTTGGAACCTCCGCCGTTGGCGTTTTGCGACTCTTCTTTCCGTCTGTCGTACCCGCGTGTGAGAATGTGATTCGCTATGGATCCTTGGGGATGTTTTGACGGCCGGTTGACGAGCGATTGTCCTTTCTCTCCGCCATTGCCCTTCCCAGCGCCTTTTCGTTTTTTCCTTTACCGCCGTCACGCGGCTAAACTTCCATTCCGGCCGCCTTTCGAGTGGCCTCGATTAACGAGCACGATCTTCTTTTTGCTTCGCGTTACCGTTCTTGATGGATTCCGACGAATATAAATAATCGACGATGAACGCTTAGCAACTCGACGTGTCAGGGACACCGACAGTTCTTCCTCGTTGCAAGAAAAACTATCGATCCAACGATAGATAGTTTTATGTCTTGCACGAATCATCGGTTAAATATAGCAACCATGGTCAGTGAAAACGTCAAATAGAAAATTCGTAAATTGTAGCTTCGAGGTGTCTCAACCCTCGTTATTGTCGTCGTTCCATGAATCAGGATTACCCTATACCTGTAAATACAAGGGTTTCACCATACCTGCATGTTCTTCGTATACTCCGAATCCGACTTAATCCTTCCCTCTGACCACTCGTTCCCTACAAGAAACGTCCTCCGAGAAAGTTCTCGACGCAACGTAACTTCATCGCTCCCCTCCTCTTAACCCGATCTAGACTACCGAGGCAATAGCGAACGAACGGCTCGATACAACGCACGATAAGGGCACCGAGTCTGCCTTAAATCCACCAACATCGAGTACACGATGTCGTCGTTGGTGGCCGGCAGTCATCAGCGAACACTTAATCGCGGCGACGCGTCTAGCGATCCGAGAAGTTGAAAAATGTGCTCGACCACCCTGCTGTTCGACCTAGGCGATCGCCAGGGCGCTATTTCGCAATTACCGAGACGGAAGAAGGGAAGAAGCTGTTGGTCGAGAGCCTACCGTACAGTCGAGTGGACCAGTCTTAGGGCTGCGGCGTCTCACGGATCCATGTTAACACGGACGGTCACTAATCGTTCACGTTTTCGCCATAAGGGCTGATTCACTGGCAGCCCCGGTTCTTTACGGCATTGTTCGCCGTCGGCCCGGTCGGATCGCTATCTTAACTAGCCTCGTGCGCGCCGCGAGCAACTGGTAGCTACCGACCCTGTGACTGGCCAGTGCCGCTGGTAGCTTGGTACCGCTCGTAGACATGATCGTTCCTCCGGCGTGTTCTCCGTCGTGCTCGGCCACGGCCTATACGTGACGGTAGTAAAGTAAACGTTGCCCGGTTCGCCTGGAAGTCAGCGATCCGGAGCCAGGAACGGGGCCCTGGACCAACAGCGGGCTGGTCTGTTACCTCTAAGAAACTCGGAGCAAAGATGCAACGACGTTAGGTATGGCGAAAAACGTAGCTGCTGGAGAAAGAGAGATCGTGGAACGATAGGGGAACAACTCTCGGAGAGAGTACACACAGAGTGGTCGAAGCAGACCGAAGGTGCGAAGAGATGGGATTGGCCGGTGCTACTGTGGCCCCCCGTAGAACTCCTATCGCGAGGATGCGAGCAAAGGTCAAGTTACGTCAAGTTGTAACCCCGCGTCTCCCTCTTTGGTCTCCTCGCCACGAAACAAGCTGCGCGCATCCCTGTCGCGTACCGTATTCCTCCTTTTTCTCCCCTCTTGCCGAGCGTACTCCGCTTCCTCGAGGTCACGTCCTTCCCGCGCCAGACGATTTGCGGTTATGGGGGCCGCGGGGAACCGCGATCGCCCGATTGGGTGCGAAGCACGCCGTTCTTGCGGCCGTGGCGATGGTTAGGGATCGGTTTAGGGGTTGCGGATAGTTGGAGGATTCGGAGATCAAAGTGGTCGATCTGATTTTGCGAATGAATTGGTCGGAGAATAAACAGCCAGAGTCCGTACTATAACGCGATTTGCGAAATAACCGTGAAAACGAAAAGCTTTTCCAGGAAATAACACGAGAGGGAACATTTGCAAATAAAGATCATACAAATTTTGATATTGGAAAAAATTCAGAAGGAACATTAGATTTTAGTTCCATTCGTCCTTTCGATTTTTCCAAGCTTTTTATTTAATTTTCTATCTAATTTTTTATGTCGTAGGTTCCATAAAACGCATAATTTGTATACCACGAAATCTCCGTATCGTACGAAGTTGTGAATCGGTAGTAGCCCGAAAAACGCACCGTTATAAATCTATAAAATTTCTACAAAAAATTCAGAATTAATCATTTTGATCGCTCTGATAGTTCTAGTATCCGTTCTGCAGACTCGTCGCTCTCTAGATTCAATTTTCACGTAATCGATTATTAAAGGCCGACACGTATACACGGGGTAAACATAGAGACGTTGAATCAGATATCGATCTTAATCGATAGCTCATCATCCATAATCCATCATGGACGAGGTCGATCTAAAAGAATCAACGTGTGCCAGTTCTTTTTCTGGCGGTAATTTTCGGATGAAAGCCCCCCGAAGAACCGTTGAAAGGAATACCATTACCGATGTCAGTAAAAATTTGTGAAGTATCGGTATAAATCCTCCGATCATTCATATCGATCCAAGTAACAATGACGTGTGAATAACACACTGTAATTCGGCATTCAGATGTATCAAGAACGGTAGAGTGGCATTTTGCAACAAAAATTCTTATAGAAATTTCCTATATAAAAATCAATGTAAATTCTGAGAAAATCGTTTTCCTCGTGCATCAACGTATCTTGTACGATAAGATCGTCAAATTTCTCTCGTTCGAGGTAAGAGATGCAATCTCATTATTTAACCAGCACATGGTGCCGCGATATTTCGCGAAACGACCGGCGAACAGTTTGAATTTACAATGTTCTGCGGTTAGGATCGTCGTAAGCGGAAATCCACGAGTCTGGGGGCTGTCTTTTTCTTGCGGCTATGCACCGTGACTTTCGCTTGGGTTGAAAACAATTAGACGACCGCTAGAAATTTCACTCTAATGAATAATAATCGATGGAGTCGGGAGGAGCGTTACCCACGGCCCCATTAGCCGCGTTGCTCTGCGTTTCGTTGCTCCAGACAAATTGATTTCGCTTTCCTAAGTGAATATTACCATTCTAATGATGATAGCGTTGTGTTTCACCTGCCGGCCGGAATCCAGCGATTCGCCGCCGTTGGTTAATACGCGTTTCGGCGATGAAATATCGGGACACTCTATCATACACCGTTGCCTCGGTTTTTTGCCACTTTACAGGTTTCGATTCGGTCTTTATAATTCAACGTCATGAACGCTATCGACGTGCCACTAATAAGAGAGATTGAATTCCGACGTAGATTCGTTTCTTTTTTATTAGCCGCTCGTTAATTTGTCTCGGCGCGGATGATTTCGAGCTGACAGCTCGAAAACCGTGTCGAGTTTTGGATCGGAGAAATTACGGGCAACGATTTTCCTATCTCTGGCGTAATTAACGCTTCGGCAGATCAAAGACTATGTATCGATAAAGCGGAGATTATACTCATCCGGTTTCTTCAGTTGAAAAATAGCTTTGGACAGATTTGTTGCACATCGAATGATTAGTTTTTCTCTTATTTAAGTGTAGGTATATAATTTCGTAAATATCTGCTTTCGATATTCAATGTGTTTTACCGCTTCTTGCAAATTCCATCTTCTTCGCGAATATAGTATTCTAGTCTTTAGAAATCCTACAATTTTAATGCATATGTAACAACATTTTATTGCAAATCTTGCTTTAAACATTATTTATATGTATTTTACGCGGCTCAATTTCGGCGTGTGAATTTGCAAAATTGACGCGATGCGCTAACATCGGCGCTACCTCATCTACCCAATCAGCAAATTACTGGGTTGAATTTCTAATAAATACATCATATTGCTTTTCGTATAATAAACGTTACCTAAATGACTGTTTATTGTATTTCGAAGTCCGTTTCTCGTCTACTGTTTCTCTGGCACAATGTACATGGTCTACAAACAACGCAGACCCTAGACGATATCGAAGCGATTTGAATATTGTTTCAAATAATTACAATTCGACTTTTGCCTGGTCCAGACATAATTTACGTATCACGTTTCGTTTATGATATGCCAATTAAATAATTATTAGCAATAAAAAAATACAAAAGCCCTCAAATTGCCGAATTAAAGAGTCGTAATAAGAAGCTGTAACTTCCAAGAAAACCATATGAAAGCTACTCGGGAAATCTGCATCGGGACTTTACGATTTTCAGGAACTGTCTCGTAGTAACCGAAGACGTGGTCCACTAAATGTCATAAATAAATTTTGTTGCAGAAATTAACCAGATGAAACCGCGAGAATTACGGTCCAGCCTCCGAACGCATTCTTCTGTCTTCCATTCCGACAAAGACGTTGTCTCTGCTGTTCTCCCCTCTCTCTCTCTCTCTCTCTCTCTCTCTCTCTCTCTCTCTCTGTCAGCTTATTGCCCTTTCCCTTAAACGGTATGTCTCCTTTTGTTCTCATTATTCATGCTTCGTTCTTCCACAGATAATCCTCAATAAAATTTGAACGACTCTCACCGACATAATTAAGTACAGTTTGGTGCCAACAGATTTACGATTCGGTACGAAAGGATTACGATTTAATTTGACTGGACAACGCAGTAGATATATACGTTGACGAAAATAACCTGTCGAGTGAAATAAATTTTTCCTTCCAAATGCATAGATGAAAGTTGTTAAAAATAGAGATTGGTCTGTAGAATAAGACATTGAGATTTTTCTTCTTCTTGTAGTACGTTTGTTTATTGTTACTGTTGAAAGTTACTGCAAGAATCAATAATCCATTGTTCTGTATTGTCATGAGTGTACTATTACAGTTTGATGAAACAATTATTTCAGGTAATAGAATTCTAAACTGACTTTTATTTCTAAATTCTTCCATTGAACACGTTTTAAATTTCGCTCGGAGGACACTATTTAAACAATTTAGTAATCATTCCTAGCAGTTGATCGACGATATGCCTAAATGCGATTTATTCCAACTTTCATTTCTGTAATCGCGTGCGTTTCGAAATTGCGTTATATATATCGTGATATCGTGTTGTCGTCGAATTCGATCATCAACCGGCAAGTGACGATTTCGATAGGAAATTTAAAATATCATATTTACAAGATCACTTTCGAATAGCCGAGCCGCAGTGTTCTCGGTATTTTATCTGTAATTTTCGCATAACACGGGATAGGTAAGTAATGTGTGTTCGAAAGATGAAGAAGATAGCTACGTGGCTGAGAGTTCAGGTAGAATTTCAGAAACGGCCAGAAGCCGCGGTGAAAGATTCTCTAGAGAACTATCTAACAATGAAGACACAATCTCTCCGCAATTTTTACCGAAAACCTGTACTTGTCCGCGGAAATAGAAATCCAAAGATCGAACAATTCTCAAACCACAATGCTCTATCACGAGAAAAACTTGCGTGATTTCCAACGTCTCTCTCAAACTCCTTTCTAATGTTACATTCTTCAAGATGAATCCTATCGGCTCATCGATATCAAACGAGCATTACAGAAATTTTGTATACATTTTATTATACGTTTCTTTCGCGTATTCTTCGAAAATAATGACCGTTCAAACACGGGGTTTATTGCTCTCTTTGACTGTTGAAATTTTTTTGTCAAGCCGCACGAATGTAAAAACGCAACAATTATGTTGGCGGCACTAGTTAAATAATTGCATCGATGCAAAATATGCGTCGAGGATAATAAAGATTGTGCCATGAAATTAGAAAATAGAAATTCACGAATAAAAAATGAAAACGGAAGGAAGAACGTGCTCGTGGGTAAAATAAACGCAAAAACCATGTTAAAGGAACGGTAATCGTCGACGGGCTACTTTTTGCTGTACCAATAGGCAAGCAACGACAATTTCTACCGAGAAATATATTTACTAGTGTCAGGATAATCCCAGTCGTCGAAACGTGGCTGCGTATGGTAGTAGTACATCGATGGCATAGTTCCTGTTCACGATTCGGAAAGCGGAAAGCGGAAATCTGTGAGCAAGAAGGGTGGCAAACATATCCAGCTGGTACTTTCAGTGCCTCCCGAGGGACACGATACTTAAAGGTGCGTTTGTTCTTGCAACACGATGTACAGAAAAGCTAACAGAGAAAACGCAAAAGGGTCGAACGAGAAAGCCAATCCTCCGCCTTAAAACCAGGTAGCGTTACAGATGCTTCGGAGAAAGCACGACGACAGCTCGTTCCTACTGCGGAGCAAGCTGCGCTAATGCCGGAAAATTTAAAGCCAGAAATCGCTCCCAAGAGAATGCTTCGTTCGTCCACTACAATTTATCTTCGTCCAATTCGACTGGTCGTCGATAAGCTGTGCTTCGAGAAATGTCCAAAAATACGAGAGTAACGAATCGGACGAACCAGTGGGTCTTGCAATTCGCAAGAAACTCTTCCGAAGGAGATGTAATTTTGGAATAGCGAGCAAAGGCGACGATCCAAACGAATTCTCGTCATTGATTCGCTTAAACCAAGCTGCGCATCTAAGACTGCCTCTCGACTCTGGCCTCTGTTAATCCGACACGGTCGATGTTATCCATTTATGGGAATTGTACGCGTGCGATATCGCTGTTGGAATCTTATCTGTAGGACTTTGACCAGCAATCTGGTTAACCGGTACGCAGGTTCGTCTCTAATCCCTGGATTGACCGTGTGCCGAGACCGAGTAATCCACGAACTCACCATGAGATTTTCCTACCGAAAGGAAATATTGGCAAAATCATAATGGTGGTGGTGCCCCGTGAAACAGCCGCGTTAATCCCAATTTAAATGGGATCTGTCCTCGTGGACAAAGGATCTAATAAGAAGGAAGAAGGTGGGCGGCACAGCGTGGGTTAGTAGGAAAATCTGGAAAAGAAGATTGTTACGCTAGGCCACCGTGAAATTGTCAACACAGAAGCCAGAACTCTGGACGAACCTCTTCGTGAACGGGTTCGTAGATGAGCGAAAAACGTTCGTTTTGTTTCGGTACCTCCCATTGACCGCGGAAATTCGAGGAACTTTGGTGCTTCAGGTGCTTGGTCAGGATGCATTGTGTTTCATTATGAGGAAGATTTAGCAACGCCAGGGCTTTTGAATATTTAAAATTTTTTCTTGCAGAAGTACATAGCTGAGTTTTTGAAGTAGCAGGAACGTAAAGAGAACTTGCCAAAATGTAGTTCGCAATTACGAATGTGGTTCTACGACGTGAAATTATCGATATATTTTGGTACGAGATGATATCGCTGTATCTCTAACGCAATATTGTACCGTTTATGACTTGAGAAATAAGCCTCGGGCGACATTTGCGTACATGACCATACACAAATATTATAAATATCTGCCACGTATTTCGAGACTGCCACTTTGTACCTAGAATACAAAGATCTTGCTTTCTGTGCTTTAATTTCACGACGTGAAACGATCCTCGTCTTTTCCTTGTTTTCTTCTTCTCACGAAGCAAAGATTCTGAATTTAGGACTTTCCTCGTCTAAATTAGAAATGTCACGGTGACGAGATTTTTATCATGAGCGGAAAATCGGTATGCGTGATCCGTAGCGCGGAGAAAGGTGCCCAAGAGCGTTGTTTCGACGAAAGTCGGAGGTTAGCCGCGTAAAAGCGGGAAATTTCGCAGCGGTACCTTTGCTCCGTCATTCGTGATTTCTGCGAAACACGATAGTATTCGGGACGCGATTCGACGGTAAATTCGACGACGATCGTACGGGTCAACGTGGTCGTCAACTCGTTCCTGGAAGCGTCGAGACGGCGATTTCGCCGAGTTCCTCGACCACGCGATTACGATATCGACGCCGACACGATTCTCCACTTCGTTCCCTCGTTGGATCTAGTACGCGCCGCGATCCAGCAATTACGACCGCTCGGTTCTAGCCACGGTGTCCGTCTTAAAGCGTTTCCGCTACGAACAACGTTGGAAACCCGTCACTTGGCTAATCGCACTCGGCTCGAATCTCTCGACGATTCGCTGAGACTTTCCACGTATTCTCGTTAACGTCGAGCGCAACGTTTCGGAATGTGGTATCAATCACTCGAATCCCTGCAGACGTTCGTGCGTCGCCTTCGACAAAGGAACTTTCGAGAAGCTGAGAAGTTAGGCCGCCGACTGGACTGTTCCTAAAGCCTCGCACTAGTCAAATTATTTGACTTCGGGTGATCTGATTTGGACGTGATAGGCATCTAACGCGAAATGATCTGTAGAAGATAATGACGCGGGAGAGTCTCAACTCTGTTTCAAACTTGAAAGATGATTTTAAGTCGGGTGAAACAACAAATACGCATTGATTGTTATTTAAGGAAAAGCGACTCGATCAACGGAGTTGAGAAGTCGAGGAAATAAGTTTCCAAGTCAAGTGGACTTTCGTGTTACTCGTAACGGGTACTAACATTTCTTAACTCGGCTAGGCTAATAAATATTTAAATATAATGGAATGGAACAGTTATTCAAAAAGGTCTAACCAATTTTTCATTTTCGGTTGGTTGTATAGTGTCCAAAGTGTACATAACAGCTTTATGCGGCGGCATACCTACCGTATACAACCTACACGACCTACCGTAACAAGAATCGTAAATAGTCAGCAATTCAAACATTCGCATTGGCTACGGTGCCCATGCACTGATTCTCAACAGGAAATTTTTCAACCCTTTCTCAACCCTTTAAAAGGTAGATCCTTTGCCCTGGACTCGTGTTTCGTTAATTTATGGCACTATATAGAACTTGGACTACTTTGTGGACGACCGCATCCTACTAAGAATGCAAAAATCTAATAACAACCGCTCATAAATCTTTACCGTACCATAATTCTCAATGGAATTCGGACTGGGAAGCTTTCTTTCGAGATAGTAGAATCGTAGATAGTAGATAGTAGAAATAGATAGTAGAGATAGTAGAATATATATCGTATATTTATTATATTTTATATTATTATATTTATCTACACGATTTATACGAGGCGTTATATCGATCAGTAAGGTGAGAAAAAAATTTCACGATTTGTTAAAAAGAATTGAGATTATACTGTTTATATTTTTTATATTATATACAAAGTGTCTTCACAGGAAATAGTTTTCGAAAGTGGAACGAAAGTGGACTTTATGAAATTGATTTTTAAAAGTGACTTTTGGATGGGATAAGCTTTAGATTAATGGCCTTTAGGTAGAAGTTACCATCCACCTACGGTCTTTGTTCCGAATACAAACTCCTTTCTTTGCAACTTCTTTGTTACTCGATAAGTTCTGGTAATGATTTATTGTTTTAATTTGCTTCGGTTTAAGACTTGAAACTAAGATTAAAGTTCAAACTAAAATGCATTACAAATACAAACTGCGGAGCCCACCGCCATATTACAAAGCAAGAGAAAATAATCTCGACCTTCGGCCCCGTTCGTTCCGACCCCATTTCACCAAGTGACTCGAGTTTTCGATTTGTTAAACACAACCTTGCACGGACATCGTTGCTCAAAAGACGAGATCATTAAACGTCGCTCGTCTACCAAACAGCTTGGCGAGAAATCTTTTTCTCGATAGAAAAGAAACTGTTTCACTCTTCGATCTTAATTCACCTCGCATCTGTAACCTCGCGAAGCGTCGAACAAACTCGATCCTTTTGAACGGTGTCGGGTGAAAAATTGCAAAATCATCGAACGCAACGCGTTAACGAGAATCGAACGCGTTGCACCGACCGCGAACGTTATAATTTTAGAGATGAATCGCGAGTAGAGGATGACGCAATCACGCGCGACCGGTCGTTCGATCGCGAAAGAAGCCGCCAACAGATTTGAATGTAAACCGCGATGACGACGCGTCTTTTGCGATGTAACGATGATTTATTAATCGGCAGCCGGATGCACGCGTTCAAGATACGACGACCGCGTTTTCCGATCAGCGATGCGACCGTGAACCGATCGAGTTTCATGGAAGAAGGATGGGTCGGTTACCGGTTCGGCTTAGTAGGAAAGAAAAATCACAAGTAACTGGATTTTCCGATCCTATGGCACGGTAAACCGCCTACGACACTCGTACGAGCTTAGCAGCAATATTTGATGTTTTTTGATGTTTATCGGATCGATTAAATCACCGCCGTGTCGTATCGAAAGGACACTTGACTTTGCATAGATTTAAGCCGATTAACGGGAGAGCCTCCGTGTTGGATTAACGTGTCTGCTAACAACCATGATGTGACACGAGACACGCCCGATACTTGTCCCTCCCAGAAATCTCTAAATTTGGTGAGCGGAAATTGGAGAGGATGGAATCGTGTGCGAAAGGTAGCGTAGATTCGGGTTAGATTACGAGACATAAAATTTCCAGGTAAAAATTATTTTATAACATGAAAATTACTGGTCGTAAGTGTTTGCGCGTTCTACATAGAACGTCGTCTTTTTATAGTATCGATACACCAAGAGTTTAAATTATCTATTCTTTTTAATTAGAATACCTTGTGTCGAACGTATGATTCATTAGTGCGAATTTAACTGTAGCTGTCGCTTTTCGTTTAACCGCGACGATCTGGCTTAATTAAGTTGGATAAATAACGAACAGTTGCTCAGTCCGGATATTTACTAAAGAACGAAGTTTGTAAAAAGTCTAAAGAAGTTTATAATGATGTTACTTTGAATGCGATCGTTGTCAAAACCGAATAAACGAGTCGGATAGACCTTGAACGATGAAAGTATCATCTCCAGTCGTAGATTAGAGCGTATGTGACACATATTTTCGTTCGCGTATGACTCATCGGCGACAGGTGGCTCGGCCAAACTGAAATCAGAGTACCTCTAAAGTTACCGGACTTAACTTTTAGGACAAAAAGATCCTTCTTGCGTATTACAGAAATTGCCAGGCCTGGCAAATACAGGTTTAAGGAGAGACGACCTGAATGAGTTTTCACACGACTATTCGGCGTAGCCTGTCCCTATGTTGAGATTCGAAACAAAGGATCAATGTTACAAAGGATCGGCTAATACTCGTGCTTGACAACATTCCTACGCCTAATCTTATTTAACCCGCATTGTTAAGCCAATACAAACTTCTCCACCCGTATACAAATGTACTATTCAACGCGACTGAAAAAGACGCTATTAACTACACACAGATTCCAAAATAAAACTCAACACGTGTACCGCTCGGTTTAGAACTGTCCTGCAATTATTTAAAACGAACTAGACAGCGACATATTACACCACATACCGGAAATACAAAGAACGTATTCGCATTGTCCGTCTTGTTCTCAGTCCCTCTACTTTTTTATACTTAGCCATCTTTGGCGTGGAATTTATCGCGTGAGAAGAGAATCTTCTCTCTGAACGCAGAGACACGCGTGGATCCTCGACCACGTGTTGCGACATCCAATGGTCGCCACTCCACTTCCCACCCAGAAGATACGATCTTCAGATTAATCGAGAGTTAGACCCTAGAGAGTTGGTTCGAGTGCTACGGTCGAAATGACCAGAGTTAATAGGTAAGCGGCGAAGATTCAGTTTTGATATGTTTCATTCGGTTTCTCGTCGCGTAATGCTACTGTTTCACTGGATGAGAATGGACTCTGTGCAGATTGGAGCAAAGAAGTAGGAAACAGACGTAGTGTTCGGATATGTTTAATTTTTGATCGATCGGTTGCAATATAAAATTTCCACGATTTTCGAATCAACGAGGGAAAAAGGAAGAAAACCTAGCTCTAGCAGAAAATTCTACGCGAGATCTGGGAGTAGCGGCGGTGTGTTAAAGACTCGGCTTTCGATCGATTTGGTCAAACAGTGCATAGTCCAATTTGTAGGTGTATCCAATTTTAGCTGAATTTCTTGTACGTTTTTAGTAGTTTATTCGTGATTTTGATAAATTTAGTAATTCGAACGTCAATAGAGAAACGTTCATTCCGCATATCGATTTGGTAATTTCAGCAAAAAGCATCACAGGGAATTGATAGTTTCGGCGTTCTTAGAGAAATGGTAGATTTGCATATCAACTCTGGCTATCTCAACTTTACCAAAAATTCATTAAAAAAATAGAACCGAAAGAGCGAACTATCGATGCTTGGGCAATTCACGCACACACGTGTCTCTCGTTAACGCGATTCCCCTCTACCCTGTCTCGATTAGGTACCACGAAGCGATACATCCTGACCGGTGTCTCGCTCGAGCGTCTGTCGTAAGCTGGCCCAATTTCTATGCTGGCTCGCCTTATAAATCGTCTCGGCTTTTTTACGAGCTTCGCATAAAGCGCCTGGACGAGTCCTCTCGGTAACGAGCGTTTCTTTTCTTCTTCGTCTTTCCTTTCCTCGCCTTTTATCCCGTCTTCCTTTTCAGACTCTTTTCGTCCACGGTCGAACGGAGTTCCGAATTCGAGCGATACGCGCTGCACCGTGAAGTTCCAAGCGTACGTCGTTAAAACGGCTCGAAAGCCTGTCGCGAACACGTTGGCGGTGTTTTTTTATGATTTCCATCGTGTTCGTATAAAAGAGCTGGAACAACGGGTTGTCACTATTAAACGTCGAAGAATGGCACTGCTCTCGACCTCGTTCCGAACGGAAATCGCTTATTTAACGAGCGCGTGTTCCGATTTTCAGGGGATTCGACTCGTAAAAGCAAATCTGGATATTTTAATTATCCGAGACGTTCCGTTATTGGACGACGTGACCATTCGAAATAATCGTATTATCGCGTGAAACGTTTCTTTTTTCTCGAGCTTCGTTAGCTTTTTCCTTGTTGGTCGTATTTCGTTCGTGTTAACGACGCGCGATGTTTCAACGTGTCTTTTAATTGATAACTAGGTGTCGGATTTATTACGAGGCTTCGAAGATTTATGGGACAGTTAAATGCCGCCTTTCAGAATCGGCCAATTATTTAAATTCTGTCGTGTTCTCGTTATCGATCGAATTGGAATTCAAAATTTGAGGAAGGAATTAAAAACGATTCCTAAACCCGGTTTGCTTCTATTGGAAGTTTTGTAAAGGAATATACGTATGTGTGCAGGATTTACGATTTCCTAACTCAATGTCTAGCACGATGTATATTCCCTATTTTCCAATATACAATACGTTTCAGAGCACACCAAACAAAACTTCCATTCACACTCAATAACCCCTAATCACTCAACGGATTCCATATTTGCGACCATTCTGACCCTCTTTAGAACACATCCTCTTAAAATACGACCCCTTCGGTTAGCTGCATCATAACTTTTCCACAACAATTGTCGTCAAATGTTTCGTCCAAGCATAGTAACAGCCGCGATAAAGCCTGCAGCTAGCAATAAAGTTTGCAAATTAAACAAAAAAGATCGAACTTGGTGAAAAATTCTAATTTCTAAATTCTAAAGTCACAAAACTCGCTTCCAGATACAGTCGTCCACTCCGTCAGAAAGAAAGCAACGAGTCAGTGCCGAGTGAATCTCAAAGACCAACCTCTGCCCATCTACCTGTCTTTACGGTAAAAGAAATATCGCGGAGGAAAAGCCAGTTCGTCGATCGTGACAATAGCGAGGTGCAGCGAGGCGTTCAGAAACTGGTCGCCAGACTTGTTTCCGCGGGGCGTCGTATAAAATCCGCTAAAGAGGCAGCGGATGGTCGCGCGAACAGATATTCCCTGCGCAATGGTAATCCTGGGGGGAAATGATCGGGCGTCTCGGGCACGGTGGCCTGCGTCCGCCGTGGTAATTGCCTGCGCTCCTTTTGGCACGTCGAGAGACGTCCCTTTTCATCCCGCGGGACAAAACCGCAACGGCCACAAATCTAACCGCACGGACGCGCAGCGTTCAACGCGGCGACAACGTCGTTCGATAAATCTGCTCTTGGGAGCGCTAACGCGGCCGAATGAATGGCGTTACGGACCGACGAGCATGCTGAATGCTCCATGCTGGCTCGTTGACACGGTAGTCAAAATATTGGAGGAGTTGCATCCAGAGGAGCTGCGTCCATTATTCCTCCACTTTTTCCCCTGTTCTTTTTTATCCTTCGTCGTCTATATTCGGACTACTATCGGGAACGAAGCGTCGAGCAGTTGGCTTTTAGAAGAATTCGTCGGGATTTTTGTTGGGAGAAGCGCGATTAATAGACGATTTAACTTTGCGCGGAATATGAAACGTTGATCATATAATTTTACAATTATATACGAGGAAATCGAATAGAAATTCCGTATTAAGATATTAACTCGTTAACAGAATTCCACGTTTTCTCAGCGTCGATACGTTTTGTTTGCCAGTTTGCGCGATTCGTTAATGCTAGGGAAATATTTGTGACACCAGAGGGTCGCTAGGATGCCGCTACAGGGTGCATTTTGTAGCCTGGAGAAACAATGGGGGACCGAAATGATAGCGGAGAAATTGATCGGCCTGAAAGCGAGGCTGCTACGGGAACCCTCGTACTCGAAGCAGCGCTCGATCGTGCGGAACGATATTCACCGTGTGGTTCCGTGTTATGTACTGGCGCGGTAGTTTATAGTTGTCATCCATTAAGCGTATTTAGACGGAGGGGTTTCTAGTTACCAACAGAACGGGTCATTGCGTCCTGTCGTCGATTCGATCGGGAAAGTAGGTTCTTCCGAACAAGCGAGCAACGTTATCTTCGATTTCGATACGATTGGAACGCTTATTACCTTCTGTTTGTTATAAAAATACTTGGTACGTACAGTATAAAGATTCGTAGAGATATCAGTTACTTAATTTTTCTATAAATTGTCTTGTGCAACTCGGAGAGGTAAAATTGAAATTGTTTGTGTTTAAGACGAAGAGAATTTGTATTTTGTCCTTTTCCAATATTTCCACTTTTTACAGAAACTTATAGGGTTTTATTGCCTGTGAAATGAACTCGAAACAAAAAAATATTCAAAATGACTCGTGTAAAGATGAAGTAAGTCAGCATCGGTGTTTCAAGCGTTTAATAGAAAAAGTTAATGGGAATCGTAGATCTTCACAATGTGAATTTACATAAATAATTCATCGGTTCGATCGCTTTACCTTATTTCATCTACGAAATCGAGGAATCTAGAATGCTAGAAATTGCTCTGATATATAAGATATTACATAGATTACTGGGCACATCGCTTTCTTCGAGGAAAAACTAAAAAACGATTTCCTAAGTTGGTCAGGAATTTTACGATTCTCCCCAGTGAGATACAAATATTATATATGTTATACGATGATCGACCATTTAGGATTTTAAAATAAAGACCAGTTAGGATTATAAAAATATTTGACGAAGAGATTAACGCCCTTCGCTTTATTTAAAGAAACAAAATTCCATTTAAAATCCCATTATAGTTCAGAACAATATGCTTTTATCGCAGGTTATAAGGAAATCTTGAAAAATCACTTAAGAGCCTTGCCTGATACGATTTCCCAAGCGAGCAAAGGAAAGGGATCGGACTCGTGTTTCGTTACGATTTTAACGAAATATCGACATAATTTCACATAACACGTGCGATACATATGTACAGAAATTTCTCTACGATAAACGTGCAAACACTTTGGCGAGTCAGTGTATATCGAAAACTTGAACGACGAAGGCGAAAAAGTTAACTTTTCGAACGAGATTCTTTCGATAAGATCGGAGTCTCGAGAGTGGAGCCTGGATCGAGTATCGTAGCAGGAGGGCAGCTCGGATCGAAAGCGGTAATTATCGATTCGTTCGCGTTCGGTCGTCCTTTACGGGAATTCATTAAGACTCTTTGTTCGCGTGGGGTTCACGGACAGCGCGTCCGATTCTGAAAGATGCCTCACTGCCTGCGTAAACCGTATAGACACGTGGGGGAGGTCCGCGCGAAGGTCGAGCGATTTTCTGTAATTAAATATGCCGGGCTTCGCGAGTGGGCGGTAGGCGGTGGGCAGTCGATTTATCGCGAAAACCGCGAGGACGCGATATTAAATTTCAGATAGGGCCTGGTAGTCCCTGCGCATCGTCGGATTACGTTTCAGGTCTCGTGCCGCCTTCCACGGTCTCGTATCCATGCTTTTGTTTCCAATCCAGCGACAGTTTTACCTCCTAAACCATTAATCGATTTCGTACATTCGATTCGATTTCTTGAAATCCAGCCTGAGATCTTAATCTCCTCGCTGACCTAAGAATTTCGTCAGTTACGAAGCAAGTATCGCGTAGTAGAAGAAACTTGATACTTTGGTAGTTTCAATACTATTTAGAGGCATAGAATTGTATTTATTTTTCTTTTATTATTATTATTCTACAACGCGAAACAAAATTGATAACGAATCATACGGTTCTATCGCTTTCACGAGCGATTAACGTAGACAAACGTCGTTGTCGTTGTCGTGTGTTGTGCTGTAACTGCCGCCTGCTGAGCGTTGCCGCTTTACAACTTTCTTATTGTTATCTCGACTGCCGAGCAACTCAGACGTGTAAGTGTAACGTTTGTGAAATATACATATATAACGATTACGAACCGTGCGATGTTTTTCTGCCAACTTACAACAAAAATAATTACATGTATGTAATAGCATATTAATATGTCATTCTAGACTTGTTATTTCCTTGGAATTTATTTTAACACGCAAATATATATAATTTTTTTGTTATGCTGCCACCGCACAAGCGACATACCGTATCATCCCTCACCTCTATTAGCCATTGTACGTGTCTACCAATTTACAAAGCACACAACGCGTAGCTCTAATCAACCGCTACTATATCCGAAGCTGAAAGGCGGTAGCCATGAACTTAGCGCACATCGGCCACGTTCAAAGCGGAATCTGCCGAACGATTAATCAGAAGCCGACGATTTCGCGGGCGTTGAAAACCGGGAGGAACGAGCACCGCCCGCCCTAGTAGATTCTCCATCTTCACACTGATCGGTCGTCATAAATTTCTACTGATTAAGGGTGCGATACAAAGTGCGCCGGAGAGCGAAGGCTCGTTACGCGTATCGAAAGGAGGCATCGGGTCTATCGTCGCCTAAACGCTGTTCTCACGGCCGATAGAATCCTCTTCCGGCGGGTGCAAAACGCGCACCATTCGACACGGTTCGAGAGCGTGGCACACGTCGTTCAACCACTAGACTCTCATTAGCGGTATTCAACAATTATTCACAGGATGGTAGAGTCGCGAACGGCTGCGCGTATTCGTTTTAGGTGGAAAAGCGACCCGTGACAAATCGAACAGATGTCTCGAGGTCTAGTTAGGACCAAGCCACTTTGTCACCGACACTCGAACGTCACGATCGATGTTAATCACAGATTGGTCGTTGCTGATTCGTCATCTACAGCCCCGCTCCTAGAGCGTAGTTCCTTTCTTTGCTAAGTTAAAGGTTCTATGGTGTCTTTTATTAGGGGATGATTTTGTAAAAGTTTCGTGATCGAGGGCCGATATAGAAAAATGGAGAAGTTGATTTTGGAATGAAATATGAAAGATCAGATCGTATTGTATATTTAAACTTGCGACTGATCTTTTATTATACGATATTCAAGCATCTTGACTCGCTACGCACCAGACATCTTATTGCTAATCGGTTGTTGGCTACAAGTTTGACAATTACCAAACAGATAGAACTTGCGACATATCTCATTCGTCCATAATATATCAAATACGGATCTTGCGTCTTTGAATCGTTATCTCGTTAGCGCAATTTCGTGGAGAATTTTTAACACTCTGGTATATAAGTGTATAATATACTACCATAAAAAACTATCTATATCAAATTAATTGCTACAACACGATGATTTAATAAATAAAATTACCAAGCGATCTGATAGATTACAGCTTTATCTCAATTACGATAATACGAAAGTTTGTATCGGACACGCGTTTTCCACGCAGCATTGTCTCGAACTTTACCTAAAACGTGCACGTGCGCCGTCCGAACGAATCCCGCAACTTCTCGAAAAAGCTGGGTGTCTGCGGGATATCGGTAAAAGGATTCAGCAAGTCGGTGGAATCCCGCGCTTTTTCAGCGGAGGATTCGACCCAGCCGAGTCGTAGATCATTGAAACGTATATCCCGGGGATCGCGGGCTGTACCTGCACCGCTCACGGCCCGGTTGGAAGGACACAAAGTAGATTCGAGATACCACGAAGACGGTGCACTCCCAGTTCCCGTGGGGTCGCGCCGGTCGCATATGGCCGCCGCTTGACTTCCAGTTGCACGGTTTCGAGATCGAAGATTCGCCTACGCCCATTCCCGCGGAAGGATCCTCTCCCGTCGAAGGACGCACGAGCACGTTCGAGATCCTGTTTCCCGCCGATCATTCGAAATAATTCGTCGACCAGCCTGAAATCGATACGCCGATGTACGACGTCGACGAAACGGGTTGGACCTTCGGACGAGGAATTATTCTTGGGGTGATTGCAACCAGTGACCGATAAGTCTCGGACGATCACAGTCGTCGTTGCTTGACAGTGTTGAGCAGTGACTCGTGCTGCTGGAAGAAGGAGCCGAAGATCGTGACTATGCGCCCCCGCGCATCGGGCATTAGTATCGCGATCAGAAACCGCCTTTCTGTGGAAACCAGAGCTCGGTGTTATCGAATTGTTGTAATTTATCGGGTAAAAATTTTCATTCTTTTGGTTTACACGTTTGAAATATCGGGGTCGTAGGATTTTTTAAATTTAGCCAATGATATTGCTTGAATTTTTGATGCTGAATCCAGAATCGTGAAAGTTAAGTCGCGAGGATATTATCAATACCTCTGGTATTGGTCGCAAAAAAAAAAAATATATCTCTTTCGTGTTATCACTTAATCGCTGGCTAGATAGATAAATTTCGAGTTGAAATATAAGAAGGTTATATAAAATGATTGCCATGATACGTTATTATATTCTTAATCTCTTTCGCGGAAGAGATACTCTTTCACGGAAACGATACTTGACTACCAACTGACAATGGCTGAAGAGAAATCAGGTTTAAAACCCAAGATTCGGTTCCGAGGAAGCCCGGAAACTTAATGCGAAAAAATACGAAAAATCTGGAGAGTTTGCCGTTTTACAGTCATAGTCGGTAAGGCAAGATATCCGTTACGTGGTTTCTAAGGAACATTTCATCCAGAAACAGCTCGCAGTTTGGCAGATCGACGATAAATCCGCTTTAACGAGTCCTAATAGGATTTTCAGTAGAATGAATTTCTTTCCGTACCCGAGAGGGATTCCGGTCAAAACGTCGTTAGTCGTTCGAGATCGTCGAAACAGCATGAGCCATTTCTCCAACTGAACTTTCGTGACCCATGATGATCCTTTGACACAGGATCATCGTTATGGTGGGTGTCCTGGGAGTGAATGGTCACTCGAAAACGGGGTTCTTCAATGACTGAACGATGTTTGCCCACAATACCGCCAGTGAATTTCACCAAGATGTTCAAAGCATCCTTTTCCGGGTAAACGAGCCACCTTTCTCGCTCGTATTTCATCCGCTCTCCTTTAGTTTTTGTTTCGGTGGAGAGACGCTACTACCGATTGTATCACAACACATCGAATTTTCCAAGTCTCGAAAATCGGCAAAGGTCGTTATTTATTTTATTCGTAAGTTATTTCGGCGAAACGAGTTTTCAACGAAGACGCGTGTCGCTTGAAGTCGATCTAGATGCGACGTACAATTTGCGTATCGTATTTAGTTAAATTTAACTCTCTTATCGTTATCTTGGCAATATCATCGATATTTACCGACAACGTTATTGGTAACAGCACCTCCACTTTAGGGAGGCCCGTTAAAGGGGAGACGATGTTTTCATTTAATAGAAAATTTATATTCATTAGCGAGTAATTTTTCTTTCCATTTTATATTTCACTTAATGTACTTTTATCATACACGGTGAGAAGTTTTATAGAGGAAATACTAATGAAACGTGTGATTAGATTTCTATTTGCCGAGAGGTTCGAGTGCGTTTGTTAAGTGCTTTCTAATAAAGTTGTAAGAGATTTATGGATTAATTAGAAAGCGTATTCTGATCGCGTTGATAATTCTCTAACGGCACAAACGAACGTTTGTTGTTAATTATATACGAACTGCGCGAAGAATGTAATTTATTAGCGAATCAGATAGAACCCGACGAATATCAGAAAACCCCTGTATTCAATATTCGTTTCTGATAATTCATAA
This sequence comes from Bombus vancouverensis nearcticus, assembly GCF_051014615.1. Taxonomy (NCBI): domain Eukaryota; kingdom Metazoa; phylum Arthropoda; class Insecta; order Hymenoptera; family Apidae; genus Bombus; species Bombus vancouverensis. Next base: position 18,411,098 of record NC_134915.1, on the reverse strand, counting down.
CGAGCCAGGAACGTAGAGGAGGTTTCATCAACTCGACGAGCAGGACCTTCCGTCCACGTCGATGAAAATGTTTCAAACAACTGCTTTAACTGGTATGAAGGATGGCTCGCATAATCAAGTATCTTCAGATGTATTCATTTATAAGAATTCACGGGACATGGATTATTCTATCGAATACTTGGTAGAAAAGTTCTTGTTCTAAGTTGGAATATCAACTGTGAAGCAATCGTCAATTCCCATAGAAATAAATAAAAACGAACATTAACAGCAGTCAGAACGCTATACAAAACCGATCGGAGTCGCTTCTTTGATAAAAAGGGAACTTGGAATTTCTACCGCGAACACACGAAAGAGCGTCGAAACATTCGATATACGTCCAATACGAAAATATTAGATTTCAGTTTCCATTAACAGATTCAAAAGAAATTTTGCCACGGAGCAGCAAAATCACCGATATTCCATCGATCGGCGTTCCACCCGCACGAATGGAATGCGCGTCGTCTGAGCCACACGAGTTTGCTAGCAACGCTAGAGGCGCTCGCAATTAATAACGCGAAACGCGCGCTCGTTCTATCGGAGACCTAAACGCCAGCGCAAGCGATACGCGCACAGGCCGTGAGATCGTCGCGGTTTACGCGCGGGGCGAGAAGTCGCGTCCCGTACGTGTCCCTTTGACCTCCTCGTGCGTTTTCTTGGCTCGCAGGGAACCCGGGAAGACTCTTAATAATCCGCCGCTGGTAATCGATTACCGCGACGACGAACGAACGTCGCGCGATTGCGGCAGCGGCGTTTCACGTACGACCGCGACGACGATTCGCGCGGTGCGTCGTCGTGTCGAGACGTCGTCGTGTCGGGACGTCGTCGCGACGGCTGTGAAACATCGGCACGAGCTGTCTTACGACATTCCGCCGTGCGTTCGATTAACGAGATTGAGTGCCAGGTTTCAGCGGCGTGCGTGCGCGCATGAGCCAGTGCGCGGAATTCAATTAATCGTCGCCGCGTTCTTGAAATCTCGGGAATACCGTAGGCAATCCCACTCCGCGCGCCGTTCCACCATGCCTGAACGTCATAATTCAGTCGCACGGATAGCCTGAATTTCAACGGATTGTAATCACGCGGCTCGATCGTGCCGCCGCGAGATTGATCGCGCCGTGATCGGAGATTCGCGCCGAGGGATTCGCGAATCGTGCATCTTTAACGATACGTGCAACGGCATTTGTTACAAAGATTTAGGTGTTTTATTACGTCTTTATTCGCGTCTCTGTGACATTTTATTAGGATATATTTATGCGATTCGTTGGCAAGACGCATTGATCAAATTCGTAGATTGGAAAGTAGAGTGGAACGATGATACTACGAACGTTAGTTTCACGGGTTTAGTTTAGAGTTTACTATCGTTCGCGCCGTCGAAAACGAACTTGCGAAATTAAAAAATTTGCTTCTGCGAAATATTAATTATTTATTTCTTTCTATAAAAGATGTATTTGTTTGGCTTACCAGAGGCACGATAATTTTCGTGTATCCTACAGGAAAGCTATTTCTACTATAATAAAATGTTACAAAATTTTACTACGAGTGAAAGTGCGTTCCATGCCAAGATGATTAAGAGGTATTTTATTACTGATTTATGAGTTGAGAAATAGGTATGTTATTATACGAAGTTATAAATGCTTTATTTAAACAAAAATGACTTTCTTATAACGCGTACGAAGCTGTATGGATAACTGTACTACTTATATTTTTAACAAGCAAACATATAACTCGCGTGTTATTCTAATCTTGATATATAATTGATATAATTTACACTCGCTAGAAAATAGTACAAACCTAATGTGATTATTACATGGAAACCGATGTTGCATTAGCATACAAGCATCGTTAATTTAAATTTCTCGTTTTTTCTCAATATTTTTTCCATTCATCTATATATATACTATATAAAGTCGATTCTCACTTCAACCCACTTGCATCTGCTAAAAGTAATTTAAAACGGTAGACGTTCGGCTAATGACCGCGGTAGTCCAGGTCATTTGTCAGAAGGAAACAATCGGAAAAATTGCCCGTGTCAGAGATAGGTCGTGGCGTTGACACGAGAATGACTAGAACGCCAGGTTCTTCGGAGTATCGCGACGAACCGTTTCACCCGACAGGATGTGACCGCCTTCCATGTTCAGATAGGGCGATAAATCTCGTTTGCTTCCGTGCCAATGAGCAGACACGTTCTGGAAAGAATGAGTTCATATCTTCGGAGGCAGAATCGAGTTCATATTAGCTCCATCTGCCTCCTCGAGAAGGGCTTCTGCGTGAACGAGCAGACACACAGGGATGAGACAACCACGGACAAAACGACGAGGACCGATGGACGAACGCGTAAATACATCCGGATTATTTTCGGCCAATTGATCACGAATCTGACGTAGCTTGCCGCGCCTCTCGTGTTTGCTACACAGCGTCGGACGTACCGTGCTGCTCTTTCACATCGCTTCTGTTCGCTGTCAACATTCGAAGATATTATTTATGACGATGAAACACGCTATTCTATGAAATCTATAGCCTTTTCTGTTTCGCAGTGTTGAAAGTGTAGAAACGTTTTATAGAAACTTGTTTATTCGCGATGATTCCGCCCGAATTTGGATCTGGGCTTTATCGAGATATGGGAATCGTTTGTTTGAAAAACATCGTGAAGGTATCTTTGTAATACGCGTCTTTATAGAAATAAAAACGAGAGGTATAATTTGTCGGAGGAAAAGCTTTACGAATGATTATTTAAATCGTCAAAAATGTATAGTCGCGAAATTTATAAAATTTCCGTGAAGAATGAAATCGTACGCACGTAAGATTAAAGCCGACCCAGTCGAAAGTTACTTGCTTCTATCAATTTTTCGTTCCGTGATGATACAAACTTCCAACGAAAAAATGACTCGATCAACGAATCGATACACCCTAAATCCAAGATAACTTAAATTCCGTCCGCCTCGAAGACCAAGCTTTGATCTTCGTTCGATTACAAGCTAATGTAACACGATTTAAATATTCTTCCGCTTAGCCCAATCGTACGTAGTCTTGGAATTAAAACTCAACGAAGATAAAACACGAGTTTCGATCGATGACGAAAGGACGATGTTCGTCAGATGTGGTCTTGTGACGCAATTGGTGTGATTCGAAGACGCGTTCCACGATATCGTTCTCGGTACCACATTGGATCCGACATCGACATCATCGGCTATCAGGATCGTAAAAAAAAAGGCGACCAGATCGAACGTAGCGGACTTTCCCAGATTCGTAGCCGCTCCTCGTTTCTTCCCTCGAGCATTATCTCGATAAAATGAAATCGGTCGTTAAACGAGGAAGCGAGATAGGTTCGCTGTTGGAGGGAAGAGACACGACCACAAAAAACAGCGGCCTCTGAAGGATTCATAGGGTCAAGACGCGGGTAGAGGGGTCGAAGGGAACGACAGAGAGGCGAGGATGAAGCGAGGGGACAGAGAGAAAGAGAGTGGACGAAGGATCGAGAGCAGGAGGAGAATCGTTTTACGTTCGAAACCAGTTTCTATGGTTTAATTTCTACGGGTGGACATCTTCTTTAATTTATGGCGCCGTCCAACCCCGGTCTTCCTGCCCTCCTACTCTCCCCTTTGAACGCCTTTCGACATTTTATTGGGTCGACCAGTTTCTGTAACTCGTATGGATTCCACTCTACACCTCGTCCGAAAAATTTGAACGGTGATAGCGATATTTCGATCGCCAGAGAAAATCTTAATAGTAACGAAATTGAAAGCTTACAAGCAACGGACATCAGGCATATATATCGCAGGAGTAATTTCCTTACTCGAGCTTTAAAAGTTGAGTCCTAAACCTTAGAGGTTCCTTCTGTAGAGGACTTGTGCGGTTGGTGTTTGATCGTGAGGTTTAAAAAGAGACGAGATTGCTCGTTGTTGAAACCGTCGAATATATTTAAAAATAATTAAATAAATTAATATACAGACAATATTCGTTAAGATGCTCGTACTAACGGTCTCGTTAAAGACAGTGTGTAATTCGTTAGTAAGATCGCCGATAACTCGTAGATACTCGGTACCATTGTGCCATACCAGTGTGCCGCTACAGTTCCTTTTCCAACGATTATAATCCCTTTCTCAAACCTCGACAATTTCGACGACCAAGCTCTGAAAGAGTTTCACGCGATATTAATCGTAAAAATACGATCTACGAGATCGTGCTTCGAAGCTTCGAACATCGAAACTTCGTACAATCATTCGATTTTCATCGTTTTTCCAGCGATTGCGATTAAGCGATGCGTCCAATTGCCCCGACTGATTTCGCAAGGTCGATTCGTTCCCAGCCACCGGTGGAAGCGACAAGATCAACGATTCCGCGCCTCCGTCCGCGCCGCAACGCTCTCGCCGCTCTCGCTGTGTTTATCGGATCTGTACGTTAATTGAAGCAGCGAGCGGGTAATAGCTATGATTACGGCCGCTTACGTCTTGCTGGCCGGAGACTAAATTATATGGGTGAGTCTGGCGCGCTCTGTGTATAGATAGAAGACGCGCGCGCGAGCGGTTTGCCGCGCTATTGGAGCGAGACTTTAGATCTCTCGAGAAGAGATAGGTTTAGGGACGGTTTACGGTTGAAACTTTAGAAAGGATATTACACTCTACGATAAGAATCGTTCATTGTGATCACGTATCGCGGATGTTTACGAACTAGAAAGTAAAAATCACAGAAACGAAACTTTAGTTTGTCCGATGGTAGATTTTCTCGGTACTGGTACGAAGAAAAAGAAGAAGAAGAAGAAGAAAGGAATTACGTTACACGTGCATTACATCACAATGAAATCTTTCAACGCGTTTTACTTTCAAAACTATAACCAGTGATTTTGACCCGCTCTCTACGCGTTACGTGTCGAGAAACGCGGAAAATCGTAACCAGATATCAAACAGCAGTTTTTAGCTTCATCTTGTCACTTCGTATCGAGTCACTGATTTCCATTTACTTTTCAGTCTACTTCGAGTCATAACCAGATTTCAAACAACAACGTTAAACTCAATCTCGGACAACTGTTAAATTTACGATTTTCATCGATTCTTTACTCTGCATCTTGAAAGACAATGAAGGTCACTATCGGGTCGTAAACAAGAATTTATTTTTATAAAAACTCCTGCCAATTATGCAGTGGACAGCTATGACGGTATACAATCTTGACAAGCCTAGCGATAAATTGATCCGCTTGTCCTAAAACACGCGAGACGATTTAAGAAATCTTATTTTACTAAAATCCCATAGAAAAAGGGTTACATCGATGCGGAGACACGATTAAATGGTCCAAACCCGGTTAAACTTCTACGTACCTCTGTTGCGTCAAATACCTCGATTCAATTCCAAACGCGGATCGACGAGTACGAAGCGATCCAGCAAATTCCACGAATTCCTTTCTAAAAATTGCTAGAAGATCATCGGCAACGCGATGCTAAAGAGAAAGAATCTCTGGCTGGCAGTTTCGCGAGTCAGCTAACGCAGTCCTCCTTACACAGCCGGTAATCAGTCTTCCGCGGCGGTATCATCGGCACGGAGCACGCGGAACGCTGTTGCTTTGGCGAGCTGAGAGTGGAGGAGTGTAGTATCGCGCAAAGTGGGGAACCGATGGGAGGTACCTGAATAGTCAGTTTCGAGGAAGCTAGCAGTTCAGGATTGGTTAAAAGATCGGGCCAGGTAGGGGCCCATTGGTGGGTCAGGGAACAGGCGTGTACCTATGGGCAGGTACGACTGTTCTCTGCCAACGGGGGAAAATCGAGTTACCGACGGGACTCCGTGGCTCTCCTTAGGCGCCTTCGATGCAGTCGAACAGGTCGCAGCGATCACGAAGCGCCAGTCCTCTCCCGTCCATCGACGTGGCCGCACCGTGACTCGTGGATGTTCGAGAGAGACAGACAGAGACAGACGATAAGACGTAGAGAAAAAAAATTTAGATCGGGGACGGCCGAGGAAAAAGGGAGAGGAAGACGCAGAGAGACGAAGAGGAGACGGTGCGGTGAGCTGGAAGCCACACTCGGATTCGCGTGGATCATCGAGAGCAGAGCAGAGCACTCGGGGGCAGTCGAAGGATTTGCATCGAGGGAACGGTACAGAAATAATCAGACGCGTGTCGTTCCGAGGGGGTGAAGCCGATCGCGTGACACAGTCCCAGCAACGTGTAAACGACCGCGTTTCGTGGTTACCGCGCTTCGACGAAAGCGAACAAACGCGTGCACGGTGTCCGGTGCACCACGCCACGTGACCGATCGTCGCTGAACAACAACATTTTTCGGGCAGTGTGTGTCGAACAAGTTCGGACGATCTCGCGAGAAACTTGTTCGGTTATTTGCTCGACGAACATCGATCGACGAAGGTTATGGTGTGTAACGTGTGAAAGAGGACTCGAGGACGATCGAGGAACAAGGTTTACGTTTGTGGTGTACTGAGGGACCGGTTAACCCGCTCGTGTGGATATCATCCGACTACAAAGGTAAGTGCAATCGATTCTACTGCGCGTTCCGCGATCGCATTTCCTATGCGGGCATCGACGTCGTTCGGCGCGATCCACCGGCGTTGAAATCTCCCACGCTTCCATGGTAGTTTATCTATGTTCGTGATTCGTGACTGTAGAAATTTAGTGTTTAAATAGTCGCCGCTTTTTCTCCTATACGTTAATACGTATGATAGTTTGTTTCGTGCAAAATTTGTTCGATACGCGCGTACGATCTGCCGCTCGTTCACGTTCGTAAGGAATTTTTGACATCCTGCAAGGAAAATATGACGTCCTAAAACGAGAACTAGAAGTTTGAGTTTCGTGTCGAGAAACTGTAGGTACACAGGTACGGCGAGAGGGGATGAAAAAAATGTTCGACTAATGATAGTTGTAAAAACTAGAAAATAAATCACTCGCGTTCAGCCAGTAATCACCGGCGTTTCGTCAATCTTACAGTCCATTCACCGCTCCATTTATCCCTCGTAAATTAAAGTCTACATCCAAAGTGGCTGCGTTGCTCGCGATTATACCATGGCGTGAAATTGATAATGCAACCTAATAGCGGCCTAAGTACGCCTGGACCGTTAAAAATACCCCTTCGACTAGTAAATTTTGATTGGAATATAATTTCGAAACCGTGAGACCGCGTGCTCTACGCTTCACCGGTGTTATCGGCGAACGAAGATATTGACGGCTTTGTTCCTCACGCTCCGATCTTTCAACCCATGACGTTTATTCCTAGTTCTTCTAAATTTAATTATGACATTTCTCTTTCTACGATACGAACTGTAAAACGTCCAATTAGATTAAAAATTTTCAGCTATAAAGCGCAAGGTCTATCAGGTGGATCATGAATTCTTCTTCGAACAAAATTTCACGACTCGTTTTTCTTCCAAACTATTGCCATTCACCCAATTCTAGATTCTAGAAGATCCAATGTAATTTAGAATTTTTAGGTGCGACAGAGAGGTCCTATTAGATGAGCAGTGAATTCTTTTTCGAAACTTTTTTTTCAATATATTTTTCTTCGTTAACGTTGTTCCAATCGTAATTAATTTGTAAAACTAATTACAATTGTGACCTCTTTGAAAGCTTGTCTAAGGATGTCTGTAAGAATTACAATCGCTTTTCTTTTCTTTTTTGATACTTCTTCGTTCGTAAATTGGCGAATATAAAGCGAAACGGGACGTATTATCTCGAAATTGAAAAATCTTTAAAAGTAATGAATCTGACTTTTCCTACCGTAGAAACCGTAGAATACCGTAGAAACTTTAGAGCTGTCATTTTTCTTTTATAATATCGGCAATGCGGCATCTGACCTATAATTACCCTACTTTATTGTCTACCGCTCCTTACGGTCCGATTTACGGAACATTCAATGGAACAAGGGACTTTCAGTTACAAAGCATATATTACACAAAATTGGTCAAGAGCTATTGTCCAATTATTATTCTAAATCTATCCTTCTTGTTAACATTGAAACAATTATAGACCTTTGCATTTTGTACGTATTATCTTTTACGATTTAATTCAAAGGTGTTCGTTTATTATCGAACGATTATCAACTTACAAAGATGTACAAAGACCAAATACATTTTTATTTGATTCCTGAAATTGATTTGTGAGTTACACAGTGAGCAGGAAGTATAGCTGGCATTGGCGAGAGAATTTAAGCAACCTAACGCTTCTCGAAACAAACTGAACGTCCCATTTCTATTCCTATCCTGTCGCGATAAGGTCATCAGCCGCAAACTCCTTTTGTATCCTCTCTTCGAGTGTCCTTTCTTCGCGCTTTCGAAACCCTCGCCAACGATAGAAACGATGCGGTCGGCTGGGGTTAGTCGTAAATGAAAACATTATCGTCACCCCTCGTGACTGCCTGTTGCTATAATATTTGCCTACTGGTAGACAGTGAAGTAATTCGAGTCGCACAAAGGCCGACACGTTCGTCGTGGAATAAAGGCGAGCAAGAGACGTGGCGGAAGCGTACACACACGCACGTGTACGACGACAGAGAAGGAAGAAGAGCGGAAGAAGAGCGAAAGAGAGACGAAACGAGCGGAGCGTTACAATTATTATGCATAGGTGCCCGGACCAGGTTCTCCCATGTCAAAATATATTTATTGCCCCCCTCCATTCTCTACCTTTGCCCTCTCTCTTTTTTTGGCCTGGTTGCGGTGTGTCAGCCATCATTGTTACCCTTTCATACGGTTATTACCCACTTGTACACCGGGAGAAGCTCTCGACGGCCTTTGAAAATAAACCGCGTGTCGCCTCCTTTAACGTTTGCTTTTGTGTATTTTAAAGGAAAGAACGGTAATTCGTAGAAAGAAGTAATTCGCTGCGTATCCACGCACAGTGTTCTCGAGGCTACGATCTTGCGGATTACGCAGCCTTGGAGCTGGTTTTTTAGGAGAAAGTCCGTAAAAAACTGCACGTTGCTCGCGGTATATTAGCTAGTGAACTTTGAAAACGACCGTCTCATCGGGAGAAAGCGTGAATATAAATAATAGCTTTAGGATTTCATCGACGCCAGAGAATCTGCAAGCAACTTTAATTCCTACGATGGGATATTCCGCTTTTTCTTCTCTTTTTTTTTTTTTTAAGGACAATTAACGGTTCGCTTCCCTTGGTCACGATCTCGTAAGCCGCCTCAGAATCGTCGATCCTCATTTGCATGTCAACCCTTGGTGACTGGGGTTGTGATCTGACTTAACGCCTTTTCGCCTTCGTTCGTGCACCCTTCCACGTTTAAAACCGTAAAACTTCGCACGAATTCGTATTACACGTTCCTTTTTTGCCGTATTCTCTGGCGGGAAACGCACATGTCCAGCGATCCTCTAAATCTAAATTCTTCGATCCCGGTCACGTCTTTTCCGAGTTTTATTTGTTCGTTAATTTCATTATTCGTTGAACTTGTATCGAAATATCTGAGAGTATGGAGGAAAATAGAAGTTGAGAATATGGCAGGTTTTCCAGTTACTCCTTATCGCGACAGTACGTCCCCAGGAACATGCGTTTAACGGTACAGAGAGTGGCTCGATTCGGCCGACCCGTTACTTTTCTAATCTGAACCGATGCACTCCGTCCGATTCGCGATAATCCGCGAATTACAGGGAACTACACTCTTCGTAGCTTCCTCCCATTTGCATTTCCAGATGGGGAAACACTGGTAATACTCGCTTTTATCGCGTATGTTCGACGCAGTTAGTCAATCGCTTAGAAAGTAACCGAGAATGTGTTCCAACCTTTTTATTTTCTCTCTTCTTGGACGTCAAAGAAAATAGTTGGTCGTTCTGCGTGCGTACGGGAAAATAGTGCAGTTTTCGCGGAAAAGAAATTTAACGATCATTTTTTTATCGCGAGCAACCTGTAACGGAAACGCGTAATAGTTAACGTCAGGATAATTAACTCGTAACGCGTAATTGACTTTATCGTTATTTTATCGTTGCTATTTTACGTAAAATTGTTATAAAAAATGTATATCTGTCCAAGTCGTGCAAACTTACCGCGGTAGAGAATAAAGTTACAACTTAATCAACTACGAAGCTAAGGGAATGATACTTTTAACAGTTGAAACACACCATACATAAACGAGATTATAATTACAGCAATATAACGAAGATGAATTGATTTCGTAGATGAGTAGATTTCGATCGAGTTCTCGTCGATCGACCATATTGATCTGATCGAGTAGTGAGATTCCACGACGAACATAGAGCATTTGACAGGTTCGGTAGTTTTGTAATTTTCGATTTGCTTTGTGAACGAGCGGAGCACGCTCGAGCTTCCGAGACAATTTCAACGCGATATCCCCGAGGCCTTTAGCGTCGCGCGTTTACGATATCGTAAATCAACGACGATGCGCTTAATCGTCGAATAAAGGGAGATTAAATTGCAGAGACTCGCGACGCAAACGTATGGACCGTTCCGGCGGCGAGAAAAGCGCGCGCATAAAATCCCTGCTCGAAATCGACGAGAATAAATCAACGGAGGCGAACGATTTAATCGAGGTTTACGACGATTTGTCCGTATGTCAAGCAAATTGACAGACATTTTTTTAATAAACTCTGCCAAACCTCGCTGCGGTCTAGGAACTTTTTTTATGTGTCGATTTCGTTTTTTTTATGTTTTAAGAAAATCATTGGCGCGTGATTAAAACGAGGAATCGTGCGACGATTCGTTCTTACTACGTATATTCTTCGAAAGAGATGTGTAATCTGTCTATAAATATTTTCGTGTTGCAAACTGGATTAAATACGGAGAATGATTTGAGTTTTTAGTTAATGATAATTCTGTTTAGCTCTACCGTACTTGATCGTTGTCACGCACATGATCTAATGTATGCACTAGTTGATAGTTGAACTCGCGTGTTCGACGTTCCCTCTCCTGCTCCTGTTTCGTCTGTACTCTTTTTCTTAGCAAGACGTCACTAACTGTCTTCTTAGGCGAGCAAGAGTTTCACGTTGGATCGTGACAAATATCTCGCAAAGTATTTGCGATTATACCGTCTAATTTTCTTACTAATTCGAAATTAATGTTACAAAAGTCAAAGGTAATGTTTCTTATTGTCAAAAAAAAAATGGAAGATTTTCCAAAGGATATTTTCCAGAACGATAGAGCAGACACTTCTAAACTGATTTATTCTTAAAATCATCGGTTTCGATAAAACACGTAGAGATACTTTCCAAATCAAACTACCCTGAACCTTCCTCAGCGTGCAAATGTAACCCGAAAGGCCACTTTTTAATCCATTTCCATCGATGAATATCGTTCGAAATCGTCCCCTCGTCTCGTCGTATCTCGGCATAACGAATTCCATACGCGATATCCTGAAAGAGAATTCCCACACGCGGCAAGGGTTGGTTTCCGTCGATTAACTTCGAGTGGCTGAGGAAAATCGTTCGAAGAGCAACGAAGGTATATGTATAGACGGTGTTAAAAATTGGATCGGTCACGGGCCAAGGAGATGAACAATACTCTGGTCGGTCCGTCAGCGAACCTCTTCTTCACGAATACGCATCCACGTCGAGAGAAAGAGAGAAGAAGCCTGGTTCGGCCTCGTGGGGCTAAACTGTCGCGATAAATGATCCTACGGAAGGTTATTAATTGTCTTTGACTCCCAACCGGGCGCTTTATGGATCGCGAAAACATATTAACCGAAAAGAAGCTGCCGTCCTCCCTTGCCATATGCTCGGAACCGACGTATACACGTAGCACGCATGCGAGTGTGCGTGACACGTCGTGGATTCGAGTGTCTGAACGCGTATACAACGATCTGGAGCATCATTTTTCAAGGACTCGATCGACGTGCCAGCGAGGCGCGGCCATCATCCATCAAACCGATCGTTAAAAACGCATCCAGGCCGATACAAATTGCGCGACCTGTGCCCGGCCGTATTCTCAACACGCTGCAGTTTCCCTTTCGAGTCCGTTTTCCTAGATCTCCATCCCTTTACAATTCATAAGATCGTAGATGTTGGGCAACCTGCGGTGACGGAGAAGACTTGTCGTATTTCTTCGTTGGTCCGGCAACAACTAACTAGTAATCGTGGCCAGGTTAGAGTTTATCTTCTCGCGAGTCTCGTCAGCGAAGGAATTTCGACTCCTCCTAATTTTGAAATTTGGAATTTGTCCTTCTAAGAGTTTTATTTTTAGAAAATTGTATACGTAGTTCAAACTTTTCTTGTTTACCGGTAATGTAGTCATAGAGTGGTCGTGTTTCAGAAACGTTCGTACAAGTCCTCGATTTATCATTTGGAATTCTTTGCTTCGCGAGCGTCTTATTTTCAGCAAATTGCTTAATTCACGATAAAAACATGTTGTTCGAAGATTAAACGTTCTATCCAAGTGTTTCATTTTCCATGGAAAATACTCGTGGAAGCCTCTATAACGAAACGATACGTTACATATAATTGGCAAATGCGAAGCGAGGTGCATAGGAATTTCCCTTGAGCAGAGGAACACCCATCTTCCTACGATAAAGGTAATCTAGAAGCCGTAGTAAACGACCTTGTTGGAAGCTGGCGTTAGCTGTCGCGCCTCGGGTAAAAGCGACCGAATCGTCCCGTTTGTTCCTCCTAATTGGCGATAAACGGACATAATCGTCGGTATATTTTAACCAGGCCGCATGATCCACGCGCTCGTGGCCGCGCGCGCGTAACTGCGCCAGAACGATAAGATCGCGAGCAACCGTCTCTCCGAGCGGTGACTTTCGTGCGAGAAATTCCCTTGACGCAGTTGCTTATACACGGCACAGTACGAGCCGGTGATATATCGACCCGTTCTTTCGAGCGGACTCATTAACTCATTAACTTAGCGAGAAAAATGGCTAGCCGTATATCAAACGGCAGCCCGGTAATCAAGCGGTCATTCTTAACGCGGCCATAAATTCGCGAATTAATATACCCGCCAATTAATTAAATCGCGCCACGCTTTCTCTAGCAAAGGCTTGACCGGTAGAATTGTAACAATCACGGTCCCCTGTCAACCGAGTAATTACAGTTCACGCGACCGAAGAACTAGTTTCCTTCGGCTCGCTCGCTCGCTCGTGGAAAACGCAATCGACGAAAGATTATTCGAGACCGTTTAATTGGACGATTATCCTCTCGCACGCTTTTCGTTCTTTGCTTTTTGTCGCCTACCCAGACCGCGTCCCACCTCTGTTACAGTCCAGTAAAATTAATTCCGAGGAAATGGAACGAAACAGCTATGGAAACGACACGCGCCTAGCCACTTTATGGACGTTGATTTCAGTTCTTGGAACGACCACGCGAACGAAGGTGTCGATCTTTTGGTATTCTCGTTTATCGTTCTTTCTCTCTAGAATTTCGAAATATCATCGACTTGTTGGATTTTGGAAGAATGAAATATTAGTGATTCTGGATTGCAAATACGTGTAACGGTAGTGAGAATTTATTATTCGTGTATTAGGAAATTTGAAGCCTGTTTCCTCGTTGGAATTGACTGAGCGAACGCTGCTACGAACAGAAGCTGACTCTTCGAAAAGCTTAATGGAAACACTTTTACTCGGTAATAAATGGACAACGCTATACATATAATCCATATATAATCCATATATGTAATTCGAAGCATAATGATATAAAATAGCTATAATCATACAAAATTTCAACATTCACCATCGAGACTCTTTTTTTGCATAACAATTTACTAGTTATAGTAAATTTCTTTTCCAGAGTTATAATTTTCCGTCGAGTAGCATAGTTGATCGATTATCTCGTCTCGTTCGGAATTTAAAAATTTTTCATCTAATATGGAATAGCTAGAGGAACTTGTAAAATTTCAATTGTTGAGTCGCTAAACTTCTTGATATTCTCGGTACTGCTGGCTCGTATCTTTTAACTTGTAAAATTTCGTCAACTATTTAGTTCTATCTACGAGATGTTCTTACGATATTCTGTCACTCCCTTTCATCCTTTCGCCACCATTTTCTGCTTTCTCCGCTGCTCCCCAAAGAAAAAATACAAGAACTCGGTTAAGTAAAGGGTTACTGTTCGGGGTGAAAGGACAATGGCAGGAAGTCAGCGAAGGGATCGTCGAGATAAAAAACTCTCATAAAGGGATAAACGTCATACGGGACTCGAGTTTAATGGCGCGTAAACGTTCGACGTGCCCCTAGACGCGCGTGGTGCGTCGCAGGACGAGTGGAACGATGACAGGAGGGGTTCTCCCGTTCCTGACCCATACGTTGTCCCTTTTTCGTCGATCGTTGGCGTTCCCGTTGCAGGAGTTGGAAAGCTACCTCTTGGCACGGTAAACCGATATCTGGAGCAGGTCGATCGACTTCATTAACAAACGAGTGCCAAGCAAATATTGACTCTACTCGTGGAAACTAGGGTACGAGGTGTGCGCGCGTGTACATACACGAGCCAGCCGCTTCTCCTCGAAGCGTTTTGCCTTTGTGCAACATCCGCCGGGACCAATGAGACGTCGATGGGCAGATTATGGAGTCGGTCTTGTTGCTTCTCTCGATGCGGCGCACTGGCCTCGAGTATTTTTGCATATAAATGCGCGGGAACGCTCCTTGGCTGGTAGTTCGCGCGTTATCTGATGCTTCGTGCCCGTGATAAGCGTCTCCTCGCCGATGTGGAGCTCGAGACCGCTCCGAGCACTGGTAACCGGAATCCTTTACCATGGGAAGAAATTTCACGGAAGGTGGAGCAATCGTTTCCGTAAATCCCCTCGCTCGGTCTATATGAATATTAATGCCGGAGGTCGCACGTCGATGACTATGCTTTAGGAAATTCCTATTGTTTCGCTGACACACCAGGGGATTCCTACTATTGTCGTGATATCTAGTATCACGATTCTCTACTCGATATTAGAAACGATATAAAAATCTTCCTTCGTACAAGGATCATATATTTCACTAGACGGTAGTATACGCATTATTGTAGACAATTACTAGGAGCTCGAAAATTAATGAATTGACAATTGGTAAGTTGCAGATTACAGACACCTGCAATAGCTTTTGCAATGTTACAACTGAAACGTTGGATAAGCAATTGCGTTGCGATTTGTTGCTTATTTATTAGCATCATCTAGGAAAATTCGTCACTTACGATTTGCGACTTGTAAATTGCAAATTAGTTCGATCGGTCAAGATGAGACGACGTCGAAGAAATAATTGAATTTCTGACTTCTTGCTTACGTCGTCGTACCGTGAAAGGGTTAACCGTAAACATGGCAGATTTCGCGAGACACTTTAGGGCAAAAAGATCGATTCTTGGCAAAGTAGAGAACAGCCTTGGCCCGAATCGGGGTCAGCTCGTGGGATAGAATCGATATCGGTCCGTGCACGCGCGTCCAGATCCTTTGTAAAATCAATAGGCTCGGCTACTTAAATGGTACCGTTCGCTGGTTATAGTCACCGGTCGGTTACGGGCCACGGATACGGTTACGAGAAGGCTGAATCGATGCGCTCTGTGATTTACTGTTAATCGCGAGACCACTGTTAATCAACGTCTGGCTGCGTGCACGCCACGGCTCGAATATTCCTCACGCGGTTGCGCATCGATGGAAACAACACGTCCCGATATTAGCTCCGCGCCCCGTTTTTGCGCCGCTTAACCTTTCATCCTCCTTGTCTCTCTCCTCTCTTTATGAGCGAAAGAAAGAAAGAGAAAGATCCGCTCGCTTACGAGCCCGAAAGCTCCGCGAGCATTCTCACGCGTTCCGCTCGCTGTTTCTGGCCGCCTTGAAACGGAATTATAGCCGGCGCAGGATTGTGTTTCGATTTTGTTGCTTCGAGCATTCCACGAGGCTGTCAAATGTCAGAGTTCGAAATATTTTTGGAGTTCAATTATCTATGTGTACGCAGTGGCTCATGAAGCTATTTGAACGCTTACCACGGAGAACTTTTACGTAAATGTCGAGTCTGTTATATAAAACATATCGAAATTCGGTTGGCCCGAGACACGGTTATATCGGTAAAATTTGAAATCAATTTGCAAATATTTATACAAGTTACGAGACGAGTTTACGGTGATTTGGTAAAAGAATATCGTACAGCGCGAATAGCCGTGTGAAATACACAATAAGCGCACAAGATGTTGCCATTGAGTATCGAGGCCTATTGATACGATGGGTAATCGAACGTTTAAATACTTTTGTGATCTCTAAGAAACATATAGCTACTTTCACAGCTTCCACGTACATTTCCTGGTTTGTTTTAAGCTCTATCAGAGCTACCAATTTATAACCACGCGCGGTACTAATGAAATCTCAAAGTGTTTGGTATGACACACATAATATACGTATAAAGGATTTCTATAAATATTCGAACACTTGTGCGAGAAATAAGCGAAGGTTTACTTTCTTTCGAGCAATCCAGTATTACGTTTAGTGGAATAATATTGTATATCTACGGATGGGGATTTCAAGTTCTTTTTTCTAGGTAATAGCGGGAAAGATTAACGAAGAAAAATCCTATGTGACTTAATGAAATCTACGTAATATCGTTAGGCTGTGGTGAAGAGAGATAAGTCTCGTTGATGCATACAACCTTTAGATGGTATAATATATTGCAGCTTTTAGCACGTTGCTCGTCAAATGCATCGTATTTTATATCATCAAATGTAATATAAATAATCCATTGCATAACCGTCCTTTTACTGCTCGCGTCTTACTTTTGATGCATCATTCGCCGGTGAAATGTCCTCTGGTAATAAACTAGCGATAATTTTTTACTTTCGAAAGATGGCGATTTGATCGAGGCTAATCCGCAGCGTGAATCTTCCAGGTTTTTCGTGAAGCAATTAACGTTAAAGCTATCGACCACTAACGTATGAAACTCGTGCTAAAGGAATCTAGATACAAGCTATACGAAAAAGTAAGTGATACAAGGAGAAAAGGAAACTTTATTCGCGCATCAACTTTACAAAAAAGTGATGAAAATTCAGAAACGTTCTATGAAAAATGATAAATTAACAAATCGCTGCTAAAAGGATACTTTTATCGAGGAGCGTCGTCTTTAGGCGATTTTACTTACTGTCCGTACAATACAGTTGCAACTTATCCTCGGCATCTCGAGCGATTCGTCGTTTTCCTGAAATCGCTCTAGCTTCATCGCTCGAACGTCGCAAGAAACGATTCCAAAGACGCAAGAAACTCCTCTAACCGTTTCAAACAGCGTGTTCGAAGGCAACGACTTCCGGCATAATGATTCGAAAATGCCTGGACGAACGAGTAGGTCATTGTCGTGGCACGAGATGGTCGCGTCGAAGAAAAGAGGGAAAAGGAAAAAAGAAGAGACACCTATAGCTCTGTCCGTTTCTCCGCGGCGAAGGAGAGGAAAAGAGGATGGTCTCGGCTCATCAGTAAACGGAATGAAAGAAAGAGCGGGCGTCAAACAACTGCGTCGAGAAAAAACTTGGAAACCTTAACGAACCTGCGAGTCGACTCTTCTTCTTCTCTATCTCTCCCTCTCTCCTCGACCGTCTCCCACCCTTCGAAGCTTCACAGCGTTTCTCCGTTTCTCTGTTCGTCGTTTAATACCGACAGCCTACCGTTCGCGGGCGCCAGCTACTTTCCTTTAGAAGAACAATCACGAGCAGACGATTAGAAGCGGCTCGTGTCGCGGCTAGACTCTAATTACGCTCACTTTGAATTCTCGTTAAGACGAGCTGGCCGCAAAAACGCGTCTTTGCCGAGATTAACTACCCTTCGTTATTGCGATACAATGCTCTTCACCGCGATACCAGATTTCTTGTTATCGAATGGTTGCCAGTGTAATCCTCCACTGACGTTCGTCGTGAATCAATCGTGGTACAGAAACGTTTAAAAAAGGATCGACTGTTTAAAGGCAATCGTGTTTTCCATGGTTCTTCCGAATATAGTCATTTTTTGAGGAACGACACACGGTTCTCCGGGAGAGGCCTGAATAATTCTCTCGAATTGGAAACTTCGACATCCCCGTTGAATTTCAAAAAGCTAGTCACAATTATGTAATTAAACCTTTTTCAGCCGGTATATTAGAAAACGCTCGGTTCGGTGTGTTTCGCAAGGCCTCGCGTGTCGGTCGAATGATTTGAGCCAGCCATCTTTGGCCGAGATAAACGTGGTATAACGACATTAGAGGAAGCCAGGTGCGTTCGAGGCCCCTCATAGGTAAGGTTCCCTTATCGGATCATCGATGGTCTAATTTTATTCCAGTTTTACCCGAGAAACGCGACCATCGCCCTGACACCGAGTCGCGCGCACCGGCGGATGGCGATGGCTTTTACCGAGATAGCGCTGATTTATGAACGCCACAGTCCTCCGATTCGACTCACAGTTGTTACTGGCAACGGATCTGTGCGTGAAAAAAAAAAAAAGGAAAGAAGTTCCAGTCGAGTCGACTGGAGTTGACGGAAAAACTGTTAATGGTCTTCCGTCAATCTCGCGACGAATCGCACGGAGAAGGGGCGTTTATTAAATAGAAGCGACGATGAATGGGCGCGATGGAAACGATAGTTCGTAGCGCAGGCTGCTAGGGCAAATACAAACTGTACTCGAACCGAAGTCAAAGATCACGTCGAACGAAACAATGCGGGAATAAAGACAGGCGCGATGAGAACGCGAACGAAATCGATCGTCGTGAGTGGAGGATGCCTGAAGCATTAGCGCAACGTTGAACCGTGTCAGGGGCGATAATGGTCGTAAAGAAAGCGGCTCGCGAAGGAGGGAGAATAATTTTTCAAGCTCTCCTCTTCCCGGTAATCCAAATAGCATTCGAACATCCGTAAGATATTGTGGGAGGAATAAAAATCGAAGCGAACGCGGAGAACCGGTTCGTCACCCCTCCCTCTCCCTTCCTCGCCCTGTTCTTCCCTCTCGTCCGTTCTCTGTTCCACGACTAACCTCCTCCTCCCCGCTTGGTATACGAGTCGGCCTCTTCGTCTCTTTATCTCGCCAAGGATGAACCGCGCTAACTGACTGACGCACCGCTATCCTTCGAATAACATAATTTCTATAATTGCAGATGAATCAAGTGTGCAAGGTCTGTGGCGAGCCGGCCGCCGGTTTTCATTTCGGAGCGTTCACCTGCGAGGGGTGCAAGGTAAGGTATCTGTTTAATCATCGTATCAACCTGGATTGTAAGATGGCTTACGCTACTGAAGGGCTTCAGCTTCTTATACATAGCCGATCCAATTATTTTGTTCTTAAACGGGACAATTAAATACAGTAACGATATCTGGTTAATTTTTTGCTAATATTGTCATTATTTCGTAAATAACGATACGAAAACTAGTAGAAATTTCCTTTGTCTTTCTATTTATTTACTTTCGATCGATAGCGTAAGAGACATTAGGGGAAATAACATATACAAAGAAGAAAGATAAATCGCGTTAAAACAAGGAAATTGAACTTACGAAATTCGTGTTCACTTACGAACTGTCTTTGTAGCGTTAAAAAAATTATTCGATAGGAATCAAGATTTTAAAATAGTACTGTGAATATTAATCCGGAAAATAAGAAAATGCGATTGGACGATAAATTGGCGCTTCACCTACTCGTTAAAATCACCGGCGAAAGATCGAATTAACAGCAATCTATGGTCTC
Organism: Bombus vancouverensis nearcticus; assembly: GCF_051014615.1. Taxonomy (NCBI): domain Eukaryota; kingdom Metazoa; phylum Arthropoda; class Insecta; order Hymenoptera; family Apidae; genus Bombus; species Bombus vancouverensis. The sequence goes on along the minus strand of NC_134915.1, from coordinate 18,391,531 downwards.
CGGTATCGGCTCGAAGTCGCGCCTCATCGCGTTCACTCCGATTTAAAAAGGCGGGAAGTTTAATAAGCCGTGTCGAATCGCGACAGGGAACAACAGGCACGTACACGTCGGACTATCAGCGAGGAAGGTGAGAAAGTCCCATTCCGATGGATGCGAAAAACGCTCGCCCGGCTCGAATCCATAAGTGGACGAGAGAATCGAGCGCGACTAATCGATTATCTCAGATCGTCCTCCTTCGAGGACGGTTTCGTGGGCATAACGCGATTGTCTTCGAAAACGTGACACATGGCGGAAACTTTTTCTCGTGTACCATACGGCTGATAATCGAAACGTTTCACTCTCTTTCCTATCGACTCTATTTCTGATCGACTCTTGACAAACTTTAAGTTTTAATATCCGAAACAAGCTTTGATATAGAAATTAGTAACTGACCGACGGTTTAATAATTCTTTTTTTTTTTAACTTTCCATTCCACTGTGAGAAATTAGTACTTTCTATTTCCACATTTGTTTATGGAAGAAAGTTTAGGAAGTTTTACCGAAGTAAGAAGACCTACGATGAAGCGTAAATTCGAAAAAAATTTCGAAAGCCGGAGACAAACGAACGATGGAAAATTTATCCGTGAATTTCGCCGCATTTCGCGATCCCGTGGAAACATAAATGTCTCAGGTTTCGCTCAGTATGCAAATAGCCGTGTAACCAAGAGGCGGTTTATTTTCAATAAATAATTTTCCAGGGAAAGGCTCGTAAATCGAGCCGTAAGAACGGTGCCGTAATGTAAGGAAAAGTCAGTGCAGCTTTGCACAGATTTCACGTAATTCGTAAAAAAGTTCCTAGTGACGACTGCGCCGTTACACAAGTGCGACAGTTAACACCGAGCTAAACGTTTGTTCCCTTCGATTTATCTAGCCGCTATTCCAGAACGAATTTCGTATTACTTTTCTTCAGCCTCGAATTTACTTTCTTTGGAATTCTCCCAGTATATCTGAACCCTTTGTCAGAAAAACGACATTTCATGCGCGCCTGATACAATTTGTAATAACGGCATAGCGATCAATAGGAGAAAATCTTTATTACGCGTATCTCAATAGTAAAAGGCCTCCGACAAGAGTGATACATATTGATACAGGTGTCACGATCATTATGAAATACGGCCTCCAACGTACCACACGATGCAAATGGACGAGTCTACAAATCCACGTTAATACAATCGAGAGCATATTTCTTTGTACCGTACGTTTAAACGATTTTCTTTTCCTTCTTATTCTTCGAGCATCTATTATTTCCTCGCTGCGAAAGGGTGAAAAATGGTGACCTCGCGGAGACGACAAGCGGCCAGGTTGAGCCGTCAGGCAAGAATAGCGGAGAATGGTTAGAGCAAAGCGGGGACTGCGCTTTCATCGCGATGTCCTTCGGTGTTCCCGCGGCGGCAGCGATCGATAAGGACCGCGAATAATATTCAATCGGTGGATTCCTCGGCGCACGTGCGCTCGCGGGAACTCGTACGAGTCGAATCGAACGACAGGACGAAGCCAGTGGAGTCTCTCTCGTTAGACCGCGGTTCTCTCCCTCCGAAGGGTGTTGACCCTTGCTCTTCTCGTCTCTCTTTCCTCTCAACTCCGTTTCCTCCCCCCTCCCCTTCCTTGTCTACCGTCCCACTAATGTGGTGCACCGTGGAATATCGGTACCGCATACTAAGTGACCCATCCGATAGTAATTGGACCTCATTAAGGCAACCACGGGCCACGGGCTGTCTCTGTTTTCTGCCGCGTGCGTTTACTTTCCCGCAGACCGAGCCACCAGATAACGCGTTTTAGGTAAATTAGACTTTCTCTCTCTCTCTCTCTCTCTCTTCTCTCTACTCGTGGGATCTCTCTAGGATCGAACGAACCCAGGGAAAATACGACCTACACACGTGATACGGATTTATGTGTGGATACCTATCGGTGGTCTTTGAAAGCCTGCTTGTCCGCGATCGGCCTTTTCTCCTCGCTCGACCTGTTACGCGCTCCGATCCATCCTTCCTCTTACGGTTTTCTCGCCCGGGTTCTACGCTGGATACCTCCGAGATAAGACGGCGACGCTTACATGTTTATTAGTGGTTTTCTAGCGGAGAGGTGTTCGAAGTTCTGGGTGTGGTTTTTGGGACAGGTTCGGTTTATGGGTACTCTTGAGCAATTGTGATTTGGTCATCCTACAGCGTCTTCACTTTGCTATTGCGTTAGCGTATGTATATTTCGAGATTGCTTTAAGCGATTCGTGTTTAACGATTTGAAGGAAACTTCTACATTTTTTAACGTATCGCGTGGGATAAACTGCCGTACTTTTTCATCCATATAAATCGTTCTTCAATCTGGTCTTGGACCTCTGGTAATTAATCCTTCGTGGGTTAACTAGGTCGTTGACGATCCACGAGAAATCTCACTCGAGAATTCCTTCGAAAAGAATCTTCATTTTTATTCAAATAGATTCTGAGCACTCGACTTAACGAACGGTTGTATGTGCGGTAGTGTCTTGCTTACAATCTCAGCCTGTCCCCATCTTTCTTACAAAGCGCCAAATCCAAATTTTCTGTTACTCCACGATCCAACAATCGAGCATTCCGTCAATGTGTTACGTATTTCGCCATATAATGTAATTAACGAATCCCACAAATTTGTCAGATTCTTTTGGAAATGCAGGACGGTAAAAAAAAAAGGAATAATAGACTGAACCATAGCTAACTCGGCTGACCATGAAATTAGAGAAAATACATTTACCTATAGGGCGGGGGGGGGGGATTAACTGTACAAACTACTTATCCTTCCTATCACAATACATTTATGTACTACTTTCTTAATGTTTCTCGCGATACAAAAACCTCGAACCACATATTACGACCTCGTTCTTTGGTGAACATCATCGCAGGCGAATTTTTTCGACCCAGGTTCCCGTTAGCGGGACAAATCGCCGTTCGCCGAGTTCCCGGGACCTTTTTCCCGCCCCTGATCCAGCATCGATCATGTCAACGTTCCCCGGAGCGAGATGAGAGGCCGGCGCTCTCGATCGTGAAAATTTCTCATACGAATTGAATGTTTAATTAATGATGGTGGATCACCGCCGTGAGATCGTATGAAAAACGATATACCAGCCCGGGGAATTAATATTATCATCGTGGCCGTGTAAGTATACACGGCAGCCACGAACCCGAGAGAAATACCGAGCTCTGGAACGTTTGCTCTCACGGCGTTTTCGATGTTATCGCCGGGATATATAACGGCGCCATCGGGGCCTGATATCGAGACGCGAGAGTCCAGAGGTGAGAATCAAAGGCAAAGAAATAAAGGTCCTGACGACCCATCTTTCATCCACATCGACGCGACGACCTCTAAGTCGCTTTCGTTGGTATGTGTGTTCAATGTGTTCGAGCGCTTCTGAGCGCTCGAAGGGAAGTTTGTCACGACGTTGTCGTTTAGTTGGTTTAGAGGGCTTGAATAAATTACATACAGCGAAGCTTGAGATTTTTATCTCGTCTGTTAAATATATACGATAAAGTTTTTCAGATTTAGTAGGATCATCGGAATGAAACTATTTTTTCTCTAGATGAAATTTATAGTAATTAATGGCGATACGATATTTCTAGATGCGTAAGAGATAATCTTCCGTTCTACATCTTAGCTTATCAGATTTACTAATAAGCAAACTTTTATGTCACTCGGATAAATTTGCCAATCGACGAAATGAGTGTAGCAGTCGGTGTATAATAATTTTTTAAATCCCGAGCAAAGTAACCTTTAACCATTACGCGTGACCATTATACACGGTATTCTCTAGTGTCCAATAACACTCTCCAGCAAACGACAAAAAAAAGTCTCAAGTGGGAACATAGAACCAGGTACGACTTCGCGCGTTCATAAAGAATTCCGCTTTTCCATTTATAGTCCAGTGAAAGGAGAAAAAATGAGGGTCAACTTTGACATTGTCGGTACGAGCGTCGACAAATCGCACACGATCTATCTCCACTTTTTACTTCTATTCCGTTTCAACACAGAACGTCGTGCGTCTCCTTAGAAACTCCGCGAGTGAGAGAGATTCTCCATTCTCACGGAGCCCAGAGGCGTCTGTCCAAAACAGTGTGTGTATGTGTGTGTGTGAGAGAGAGAGAGAGAGAGGGGGGCGAAGTTCGGGAAATATTTGAAATAATTTACCGAAACGCGCATTACGGGAGCGAACCAAGAAACGGAGAAACACTCATTAGCATACTAACGACTGCCTCGAATTCTTGGCGCTACATCGAAGAACAGGCTCCCCTCGTTCCTTCTACACCTCTTGCCACCTTTTCCGCTTGGACTTCTTCCATTTTTGGTGACATCATGTTCTCCGGATGTGTGCGAGAAGCGACGTATGATCCAGTCTTCGGCCTCGTCTGACTGATCGGTCGCCTCAGTCCAAAGTCCAATATTTTCAATGAATATTATTCATCTCGTGCGTTTTTGCGAGTAGGGCACTATAGATAAAAGATTGCAGTTATCTCGATATTTGTACGTTAGGTTTATTCCATCGCTTGCCATACAAGATACAAAAAGTATTTGGACACCATTCTATCTGCTACAGAACTTATTGTATGTGACAATTAAGTCTTGGACTTAGCTCAAGATCAATTGATAAATTTCGTATCGTTTGAAAATACTTTCGTACAACTCCGAGAATTTGATATTATAAACATAAAATGTAGTACCTGACGAAGAAACGCTTCGCTCAGTGAATAAGGATACGTAGGTGCAATTATTTCTCGTATCCACTGTACGTGTAAAAATTTGTTATCCAAATCTTCATCCTACATTACGCAATATCTGTCATGCTCCAAGAAAATTTGTCCGATCAACTTCAAACTCCTCTGAACTGTCGTCAAACAGTGACTTATATTTCTCAAAGCCACTCGTCGATCCTTCGTTTCGTCGTGTGCCATATTCGCATCCAAATTCCACAACCGTTCGGTGTCGATGAAAAACGGCAGCCATCGGGTTGGTCAGTGGAAGGCCATTCGGTCGGTTTCGAACGAAGAGGAGCGCAGAACGCGCGCGTGAATATTAACGCTCGTGACCCGGCTTCCATCCTCCTGCGCTGCACCAATCTGCAAGGCTCGACACGCTCGTTAGCGTACGGTCTCGGCCGGAAGGGGAGGAGAATTCGGGGATTCGCAGCGCGTTCTCATGCAAATCGTCTTCGGAGACCATTGTTTTCCGCGGAGGCGATTATGCGCGACCGACATCGCGACAAATTTTTCGCTCCGTGGCCCCGACGAAACGCGTACGCGTGATTCACGTTTTGGGTCTCGACGCTCGTTATTCATCGCGCGACAATGGAGCCGCGACGGATCGAGGACGCGGAGCCGATTTCGTGGCGAAATCGCTTTTCACGCCGAGCTCATCGATCCTTTCTTTTTTCGAGGCGGATCCAGTTGCGGTCTGTGGCTCGCGTAGCCTGGAATTCCAGCCACTTCCGCTGGAAGTACTCGAGAAAGCACTTAGCGCCTGGAAGTGTCGAGTTTTCCGGACGTGAGAAGCAAGCAGTGCGTTTTATGCGTTTATTGCACAGAGTGGACGATTAGGTAGGTTGAAATGCTTGCCAACAGTGCTTTAAGGTGTCAACCCATTAAAGGCCGACGTTGCGTTAACGCGTTTTAGTTGCAATATTTTTCAGTCAATTTAAGTAACTGATATCTATTTTTTATAATATTGTTAGGATAAGAGAGAACTCGAAGAAAATTTTTAATATCTTTCTTTCCACTATTTCTTCTTGCATCAAAATTTTACGCTTTTATAAAGTTTGAAGAAATTCAAATATCGATAGCATTATGACCGACTACCTTTCTTCTTTCAATCATGAAAATCTTTCCCTCGTAACGATTCGCGGCAATAATTTTTAATCTATTAATTTAAATCCTACCGTGTCGGAAGAGCAAGAAAACTACAAACGTTAATTGATTATGAATTCGTAGCATAGTGAGTTGAGTTTCGTCGATTTACTCGAATTACCGTAAAGTAAGGCTTCTTATCGCAGCACGTCCCTTCATTTCTTAAAGTTCAAGATCTAATTGTAAGCAGAATTTTGTTAAAAGATCTGACTCTAACACTGATTACCAATAACCAAAAATAATATCCGCTATCCGTAACGTCTACCGATAACCAAGAACACGTTGACCATTCGTAATCGTTATTCCCGACCTTAATCGTTTAAATTAACATACTAACGCTCGTGTTATAACTTTTTAAATTTGCGTTATACCCGTTATGACCCGTGGAATAAAGGGAATCGCGTCGTGGACGATTCATCTACGTCGTAACTCGCGAGGCCGTGGTGCGGAGTTTCGTAAACCGACGTCGACGATACAATTGCAAAGGCGCACAGGTAACGTCGAAAGTCGCGGCGTTCCAGCTCTTTGCGTAACCGGTCGGCTTGGTCGCGGAATCGTTACGATTTGCGACGAGCGTGTACGGAACGAAAGGAGAGGCCGATTCTCACCGGTGGCTCGGATAAAATACGGCACGTGACAGTTCTGTTCGAGGGACTACCGAGTCGATATATTCTGTCTCTACTCGACTAGACACTCCCAGTCCGAGCAATAAGGCAACAAATGGCTAACAGGAAAAAGAAACGGGGAAAAAAGACGAAGAAAAAATCGAACGAACCGGTCGACTAATCTATCGATCGTGACGTGACGAGAAACGCTAATCGTGCTCGAGTCGCAAAATCTACGTGGAATTCTGTGACAATGAAGATGACAGGTCGCAGAGAAAATTACGATACGCCACATGTCCACTCTTTGCAAGAGTAAGATTTTTTAAGTACAATTTTATCACGTTAGCAAGCCGTTAGAAACGTATCGTTTTACTTATTTTTAAGTTCAATCACGCGTTTCTGTCAGTCTTTTCGATACTTCGGAGATGCTTACCTACGTTGCGGATATTTATGCATTTATGGGAATGTGACTATTCAAAAATATTCAAGCTACAGTAGTCGTTATTGTATCGTATTTAGAGGGCGAAGCAAATCTCTACTTGTATCCCATTTCTTCGAGCGTGTTCAAAAACATATAAATTTGCATAAAGGTTCACAGTCTAAAATAACAGATGTACAATACTATATCGTATTATTATTGAAATCGATATTTTTGAAATTCCTATACATATATTGACTCAATTATCTCCTTTTCAACTGTTTCATAATAAAGTACATCTTTTTAACCACCAAGTAGAATCAAACTCTGGAAACCAGCAGAAATAGATTTATCCTTACGATGTTCGAGTGGAAATAAAAATGGAAATTGAACATTTCACCCGATGTTTTCTGGTCCCTTGCCATTATTGCCACTCGAACGAACGAAGAAGCGTTCTCTTTTGCGCGAACGTGCTCCCCACGTGTTGCATAAAGCGTTCTGGTAATCTACTTCTTCGTGATGTAACATACGTACGGGTAACGTACGCGAAGTACTACTTGGATCCGATTCCATGTTCTATGGATTTTTCTTTTTCTTTCTTTTCTTTTTTTCGTTTTGCGAAAGAAGCTTGCGCTGCATTGTTGCATAAGATTGCGTATAATGGGAGAGCCTCGATCGTTTCTGGCGGCGCTTATGAATGGGAAATTTGATCTAAGAACGTTCGCTCGATGGTGATAAATCTTTCGGTTATTGAAAATACAAAGGCAACTTGGCAGGGAACACTGAATTTATGAATATATTCAATTACGCGATGGTTGATTTATGGCGTGTGCATGTTGTCTTAACAGTGCCACTTTTTGTGCCACGACGCTAACAGTATGTGTTTTCTGTAACCGATTTTAATCAAACTGAGAAAAACCAGATGAACGAGGCGAGCAAGAACTTCAACCAGAAACAGTATCGAAATAGCATCTTAGCTTCGCGCAGCGGCGATATCGTAACCAACCACGTTCTACCGAAGTGCGATTATTTTTAGTCGAAAACTTTTGTCAATATCCCGCTTTGGCGATTTAGAACATTAAGAACATTAGAGTCGTATATGCAGGCTGACTGACCGACAATGTTGAAATTAATCGAAACGTTTATATTCAACAGTTAATTGCACGTAGCTAGTGACAATTAGTCGTTCTGAATTGCTTCGATACTGGTTCAGTGATGATTTTGTATGAGATTTGTGAATGTGAAATTCGCTGTAACGGTAGATAAAAGTATTTAATTATAGTAAGGGTGTTTTCCTTTCTCTTTTATTTGCTTATACGTATATTATAATTGTAATTCGCGGAATATACACAAGCAAAACCAACACATCGACGTAATGTTTCTTCGGAAAGATCGCTGTGATTCGTTCAGTTTAAAAGATGCGTTAAAATCACGGTAGAAATCTCTCTTTCATAAAATGTTTCTCCGTTAACTTACACTGTTTAAAATCGTACGTATCGTCATGTGAAAAAATACAAGAAATTTCGCAAAAGTCCACATAAATAAGAAGCAAAACCATCGAAATTATCTTGCTCATCGGCTTCACGTTCTTTCAGCTCCTCGTACACCTGGACAGATTCATAAAGGTCGCTGCGGTTCGTTCGTTCCATTATGGAGAATCGCGGTGCCTGTTTATCAAGAGATCTATTTGCAGCAGCGGTATTTAGATGGTCGGCAATTAGGCGACGTAATAGCGGCAGTTAAGAGGCACGATGCGCGAACGTAGTTGCGAACCGAATCACCTTCGCCGCGGTGGCTTCGAGGAGAAGGAAACCGCGGAAAAGTTGCGACGGTGGAGGCGGAAGAACTCGGATTCCCCGCGTGTGTTAACACGCGCCACCTTACAGCTGACCAAGCGTCGTTTTATGAGGGAGTTAATTGTACCGGCGGAGATATAGCGGCGAGATTGGCTCAGTAATCGAGTTTACGGCGTTGTCGAGGGGGACGCGGAGAAACTGGAATGGTCGGTTGCATTCAATTTCGCCAATTTCATTTTGTTGCGAATCGCGTGTCTTCTTGTTCGTTATTCGTAGGCTGTGTAGTAGAATCGGTATCTCTTTTGGTTACGAACGAAGCTTGTTTATCGTATGGTAATCCATGATACCATTTACGATATTAAGCAGCAGCTGAATGGATTTGAGCGAGACGTAACCAGGTTCGTTAAGTTTCCTTAGAAACTCAGTTGCATTTATTTAAATGGACATTGTAAAATGTTACGCATAAATATCTCGTATTATTTCAGTAAATAATACTCTTTCGTCTGGACCAGATTCTCGATGTAATTCAAAATAATCGACGCGTATGATACGAAGATGATAGAAACAAAATAATCGACGAATAAAATAAGGTAGGTAAATTAATCGCGCCGTTCACCACAACTTAAAGAACGTTTCAATGATAGAGAAACGCAGTCGGATCGATAACGATCCAAATGACGAAGCACGTTCGATCGACAACGTATCGATGGAAAAACTTTCCATAAATCACGATCTACATAAGATACTAGACATTCGAAATGTAGAACAAATCTCGCATCTACGTTAAACAACGAAAATTCGTCTCTCGTAACATGTTGAAAATGACAACCGCGAATATGATCGCAAGCGACACGAAACCTCGACGGTAGATACATAGGACTGGCATAAAACGTATAACGGGGAGGAAACCGCGAACCACGACGCGTCCCTCGTATAAGATGGCGATTTACGAGCGGACAGGGTGGCTAGCGTAGCTCAGTCGCGTTAAACTTACCGCGAGCCGCCACCTTGCTTCTATGTGGTCCAAATCGCGGCGACGTTCGCTCTGTGCGCTTCTTTTACGAGCCAATAAATCGCGATCTATCGATCCGACGCTGCGAGCCTGCTCCCTCTTTGCCTCTTTCGAAAGCGTAATATCCGTGACATAATTTAACACCTGTCGTAATTTACGGTCGTTTTACAAATTACGATTGTTAGTTAGCTAGTTCTCCACGCATCGAAGCATTCGGATTTTGTAACGGAACCTCGAAACCGATAGTTTTCGGTAGCTTCACAGGGAGCACTTTTCGTTTTTGCCGGCCTTTATTTAGAGATAATGAGAGCTGTGAACTTTAAGGATGATTATGGTGAAGTGTCGATTATATTCGGTCTCTCGTTAGGTCGATGTAAATGCTGCAAGATGCGTGATCATCGCGAGAATCGTGGTATCTGTACATAATTTCGTTTTTTATTACGTATAATTTTTGCTAGACTATGGAAGGAGATGTTTCAGTTTTTTTTATGGAGGATTAGGATAAATGTATTTCAAGGTTCGAGCAAAGGCTTTAAATATCGGCAATCTGAGTACAGATCATTAAACCATCAGATATTGAAAGATGTTAAATGTTACGGGTATTTGATTACTAGATATAAAGTATCGTTGATTTATTGGATACTACGTATATTTCGTTGATTTCACGTTATTTTCTATCATCTACGATATTTTCCCTCTACATTCTATATATTAATTCATTTGATATCAATTTCTGAATAAAAGATGATACTTGATCTTGAAACTAACACTAGTTTCCAATTACGCGCAATGTTCTTTGCAACGCTTTTCCTACAGAGATCTTCAAAGAAATCAAATTCAAGGAATCCTAACTATATCGTGAAATTCTTTACACGACGCACACGACACATCGCCAATTCCGAATCGATTAAACTCAAGATCAAGATGATCTACTCGGAATTCTAATTTTATTCTCATTAACAATCCAGACATTATCTACAGCCAAACGAGATTATATCGTATCGCAACGAAACAAAATTATCGATAGACTGCAGCTTTTTAGATCTTCGATCGACGATTTTTGGCGCTTAAGGTCTCGACGAAGGTATCGAGATGGCCCAGTTCACGCCTAAACGTTGTTGCCACAGACCACGCGCCCTTGAGGATGTTCATTTGGCATTCAGAGCGACGCCCTGCGACGCTCACGTACCGATCTTTTCAGAACGATCGGGCTTGCGCAAACGCGAAACCACCGATTGACGCAACCTGCGAATTCCTTCCAAACTTGCCGCTCTTGGAAGTCCCTAGACCGAATCCAATTCGCGGGAAAAAAGGAACCGGCTTCTGAACGCGACGCTTCTTTTTGGCGTCTCAAAAGCGAACTGACGAAAATCGGCGACATTTGCTGGAACGGAAACGACGTGTGATGAGTTAGGCGTGAAATCGTCTCAACTTCTTGTCCGCTGCTTGAATACCTTCGGTACAACGATTGCGTGCTTCGTAGGTCCATTTGCATGCGACATGACCGAAGCAGTTAATGACCTGGATGGTTTCTCGTAATAGTCTCTTCTTCGTGATTTTATGATAATTTTAGGAATTAAGAAAATTAGGTGAAGGTTGATAGGAGTTTAGAAAGTTTAGGTGTTTCTAAATTCGCATTTTTTAAATATCGGTCATGTACGATCTTTTTTTCGTCGTAGATGCTCGACAGAAAATCAACTCCTAAAACATAAAACGTTTTAAAATACTTAAATCGTCTTAAATTCGATTTATCGAAATCAACGAATTATCACGATCGCTAAACGAACGTTTTGCCTCTACAGTCGTATGTCTATCAAAATAGCCTGAATTCTTTTCATCAAAATTAGATAAAAATTGTAATAATCTTCATCTACGATTCACAACGTTTTTCCTATTTTTCTCTTCTCTTGTGTCCAAATTATTGACCGAAAAAGTCTATCCCCAAGATGCTATACCCTGTGAAATACCCTAAACTGCATTTAAAATCTGAAAGTGCCCAATTCAAGGAATCGATAACCTTCTCCCACGTTGTTTCTGCTTTCACCGGAAATACGCAGTACAGACACGCGGCTGTCTGCTCGCAACCTCGTAAATAAACGCCGGTCTCGGGGTTGCGTCGTCTACGTTGGCGGCGACCCGTTGTCTGCTAAATCTGTCTGTCTGTCCGCGAGACAATCGTCGTGTCGCCGGTGCTCGCGACCACCGGTGGTTCTCGTAGTCACGCGAGCTTAGGATGAAATATCGAACGCAAGGCTCTCGTGGAAAGCGTTCGTCGAACGATTATCACGCGGAGATCGAGATTCACGCGAGCAATTTCCGGATTCCCGTGGACGATTCACGATGCCTGGTGTACATCATCGTGGATGATCTTTCGGCTCGAGCTTGGTCTTTCGTGAACCAGGTAGAACCATGTAACGAGGAAACTCGCTGGTATTGTTTTCTCGAGATTAGCTATATCGTGGCACGTTACCGTCGAATGATTCCACCTTGGTGAACCGTTGAAAATCTACGTCGTTTGTTCGTTGGTCTAGGCTTTGGTGACTCCTGAAAAGTGAAAGCAGGTTGCAATGGATTTAGAACGTTGGTGGAAGATTCTGGGATAGAAAGACTCGAAGATACTGAACGTTTCCTTAGGAAAGTCGAAGACTGTAAGTTTATGGATGGTAATCTCCTTGTTAATATTCGATGGAAATAAGTAAACTTGAAATTATTTCGTGAATTAAATTGCCAGTGAATCGTAAATAAATTTTTATTGGTTATTATAAATTTGTCTCTGGAGAAAGTATACGATCCTTCTTATAGCGTAAAACGTAGAAGAAGCAAGTAACGTGATACAATAAGGTAAATGGCGATCTTAAAACGAATCATAAATCGTAACAATGGCGTCTAACTCAACTGCTTTCTATATGCGCGTTAAAAATATCTCGTGTCCCAATTCCACGTTTCAACCCCAATCGATGATAGATAACGCGAGTGTTACGCCATCGCGACACTCGATCTCGTGGACGCGGATATTCATTATCCACCCTTTCCGGCACGCCAGGTGAAATTTGATCCGGAGCGTTCTTTCCCTCGGAGACATAATAGGGAACGTAGGTAGAGAACGATCGCAGATTACGCTGGGATTAAGCAACGGTCCGGTAGCGGTTCGATAAACAATCGGTGGCAAGTCCCCGAAGCCTAACGATTTATCGCGCGCGTTACGAAACAACTCGGCTCTGTCGATCGTTCGACATTTTCCATGCACTTTTCTCATTCCCCACCATTGAATATGATCAAAGCAATTAAATCCATCTCGCGAATAATGGCATGCGCGCGGCCTTTGCGCCGCGACATCTGCGGCAAGACATTTTCCACGCGCACGCAACGAATAAATCACCTAGGTGTACGCTATCGATCACGATCCTAGAACCTCCCAGAGAACTCTCTCCGATGTCTTCTGACTTTATCCTTTTCGGGTAGCGCAGACTTTTCCTCCACAGATCTCTCGCGTCCCCTTTCAATTCGGTACATCCATATTCTTTCTCCAAACCACTTTGTCGTCGTCTCGTAAACCGATCGAATTTGAATATCACGATCCTAAATCGGATACGATTAAGCCAGAATCATCGGGTATCTTGTTATATTATTTCTCATATACAGCGAGATACCAAGCGATTCGAAGGAAAAAGAATAACTTGGCAGCGTGCGATCGCCAGAGCATAACTTTTCCATCGTTGAAAGCAACGTTTTCTCGCGGCTCGATCAACGGCTCGAGGAAATAATTCTTCCCTTTATCGAGCATCGATCCACCGCACGGTTTCTTCTCTTCGCTTTTTCTCACGTATACTAGTCTCCAGCTCCGTATATCTCTCTTTCTTTCTTCTCCCGTGTTTCTTCTTCGTTTCGAACAGAAAACACACAATTCGCGTGCTGTACGCTCGACACGACGCGCGGCTCGCTCGATCGCGCTCGTATCTTTCTTGGCTATTGGAGCGCGATTCGCCATGCATCAATCCACACGCATGCTGGGCTATCCGAGGCTCGGATCCGCGGAACACCGTTCGACTCCGACGGCTAATGTAAGCAAATAGCTGGCGCGCAGACAAATTCCCCGCGGCCATATCGGGCCCCAGGAAAAATCGCTGACGTACGAGCGTGCACGGAGCCATAAAGCGCCCCCGGTGCAAGAGGAGCTTTCCAGACAGCTACGACGATCGAGACGATGGCGACGAGCATTGAAACACTGGCTCGTCTCGCCGCTGCAAGATCGATGACTTCCTGAAGCGGAACGCTTCGCGCACCGAGCTCCAAGGAGCTTCGAATGTCGCACAGAAGACTCTTGTAGGATGGACTAGGCTGATTTCTATCGAAAGACGGAGGATTTAACGGTGAATGGAGGAATCGGGGATGTGGAATATCGATTATATCGATTTTTGCTTTTTCTCTTTAACTGTGTAATTTTGTGCAACTGGAGATTGATCGGTTTAGAAAGTGGTATGTTTGTAAGAAACGTATTCTGTAGAAGATTTTTCTTTTTTCTTGTCTCTGTTTTAATTGGACGATTCATTTGTTTATTTTGCCTTTAATATTTTTACTTTCTACCGGAGCAACTATCGCAACGTTTAAAATCATCCTAATGCTATTTCTATGTCATTGTCAGTTTCACAAGTATAGCGGTGAAGAAGGTGATCGGTAAACTATAAAAGGAATGTCTCGTTATACCACAAACTTTAACGAAAATTCACACAAGTTGTTACTAGCAACACGATGTATTACACTTATTAAAAAGATGAAGTAAAAGAAGGCTTTGATAACTTGCTACGTGAATTTTATCAGGCTTCTATCGTGCACGGATGCTGCATTCAATTTTTCCCTTTAATTTTTCTATACGTATTTACATGTAGCGATAGAAGTGAAAATATGGTAGGTAAAAATAATCCAGTTTCAGTGGAAAAATAATAATAAAAACGGATAGAAGAATTCTGGGAATACACGATATTCTGTTACTATTCTTAGAGTTCGATCGAATCGAAGAATGTAGTCGATGTGTCATAAATTAGATGCATGCTCGTCGTGTTAGCATAAATGAATGCAACCTTTTGCCATTTTATCGCTTCAGATAGAAGTAATAGACTGGTGATAATCAATTGCGGGCCGCCTAATGTTATGCTTGGTACGTAAAGAAGTATAAATTATGATGTTGCCGTGCACGTGTGCTCAGACCAGGAAGTACGTTGGCGCGTATTGTTCTTTAACATACCGTGAATCGGAAAATACGCTTTTAATAGCCTGTTTATTCAATAACTTTTTGCTCAACTTCATGCTACAGATTCTCGATCTTTGAGCTTCTAGATCGGATGTTATGTCATCCAATAAAGTACTAAATAACAGATTCGTCAAAATTCTAAATTACTATCGAACGTCGATATTATTTTAACTGTAAATTAATAATCAAATTCGCAAGTGAATCGATGAAACGATTAAACTTTAAAATTCAACGAAAACTCGTTCCAAATATTCTGACAATCGCTCGTAAGAAGAAAATATATAAAAACTCCAAGAACGAGTTGTGCGATAAAAAGTTCCAGTTCCTCAACTATATTAAGAAAAACTAACGTACCGCATAGCGTCGCATTCTCCGCGAAGCGATCAATCTTGAGGAGTTTTTCGAGCTGTTAAATCAACACGTGTCATGAATTTCCACCATCGATCAAATTATTAATGATTCTACTGTGAAACCTAGATATTTCTTAGAAAACAGAGTAGTTCCATGTTCAGGTGTCGTTCCGTTGAAGTACGTTTCCGTCGTGCGTAGCGCCAGCTAAACGAACGTACAAAATCGCGATGAAGCATCAGCATACAATGACGGTCGTTCATTGTTCCTGCAGTTAGGAACTGTCGACGCGCGATCTGCAATTCAATCTGCTACACCGGCATGGAAGCATTCAGTGTCATAAAAGCGCGCGAAACCGCGTGAACTGCGATGACGAGGCATTAAAATCCCTGTAACACTTGACGCTTTCCTATGATCGGCAAGGTTTTTTCCAGCAAAATACTTTTTCACGAGAGAATGTTAATTCGTCACGCGATAAAAAAAGTATCGAGATCGAAATAATCGATTAATCAGTTGATTTTATTTCTTGAACGTTTCTTCGTTAGCGTTCAATTTTTTAGGAATTAAACGATCAATCTTAATGGAGTTTGTCTTTCGTACAGATCAGATATACCTCGGATTAGAAAAGATGTAATCATGTTTATGTATGTCGAACAACTTCAAAGATTCTCCGCTTTTTTCTTATGCCTCGTCATTTCTTATTCATGAATCGTGTGTAACAAAGATTTATTTCTTTATGAAAGAAATACAAGAGGTTCGATTCATTCTGTCATCAGGTTTAAAGCTTCGAAACAATCAGCCAAGTAGGTCTTAATCTTTTCGTTCAAACTATTCTTGTCAAGATCCAATTTTGAAAGGAGAATTTTTTCAAATCTTCAATGATTCTCGTATTTCTTGTGTCGCTATTTTTTATTTTTATTTTATTCTTTTGCCACTAATTATATGTATGCAGCACAGGTTGAGACGTCGAGGAATTCGTTTAAAAAATACAATTTTTAGAAACTTACATTTAAACGCTCTTCCATGTGCCTTGATCCACATGTCGCATTTATACGTAATATTATTACATAGATTTTAGCGGCTATGTTCTAAAAGGAATTTTCTACTGTCCACGGTAGAATAGTTCCTGAAAACACCGTCCTAAGCAAATCCAAACGGAGAAGCAAATATCGAAGCATAGGTAGAAAATTGTTCTACATTTAAATAGCCTTCGTCTCTAATTCAATTTCTCTATCGCGTTCCATCGAACTCGAACGATGCCGCAATCACGATGTCCGATCTACAACGCGACGCAATGCTCGAACTCGAAACGAAAACGAGAGTGGCACCGGTGTTCAGCATGCAGGACGCACGTCAGCCAAGGTCTCCGTGGCGGCATGACGTCAGAAACAGTCCGTCGGTTTTCAGCGATCCCGTTTCAGTTGGGTTTCCCTGGCTGTTGGCCAAAAAATCCTCTCGATCTTCCAACGAAACCGCGCTTAACCGTCTTTCTCCCAAATTCCTTGCTGTCTCCTGAAAACAACAAATTGGAAAGAGATATATATCGATGGGATAGAAAGTACTATTTTTCGAAGAATTTGGGCTGGTTATCTTCATCTTTCGTTAATGATTTTAATATTACTTATGAAGTTAAGCTATTCTAGTTCTTCGTTAACGTTAAATAGACGCGTGAAATTAGGGCATCGACAACACGTAACTGACAATTTTATTTTTCTCGTTTTCAAAATTCTTACTTTATTAAATATAAAGTTACACTTAGGCTATTGCGGTTTCGGTAATATCATATAGATATGTAAAATCGGACGATAAGCAGCTGTTTCATAACTTTGATACTTTTTACGATCTCACATTTCAAAATTGAATTTTCAATTTCACTTCCGATCTACCCGAAGATATAAACGGAGATCGGTCAAAGGCTGCTGAACGTTAAACAAACTGAAATCTTAACGAGGAGGAATCAATCGTTGGAATATCGATCGTGCCGCGAGGTCGATCATGCGTCGAGCGAATCGAGCGAATCGAGGCGCTTGGATAAAAGAGCGAGTACGAGGTACGTGTTATTCTCGCGTGGCAATCGTCATCGGGACAGCTAGAAATAGCACCGCAGATCTAGATAAATCGTTACGTGGAACGGCCTCTATCGTTTGCTAGACAGCCAGAGGAAAACGCGATTTCCCGGCGTGACGAGGGCTTGGGTGATCGATCCGTGGTCATAAACAGGTGGTACCACTAGGTGCCAGGCCACGGAATTCAGAGCGAGCGAAGCGATGCAACGACTAGTCATCCTCACTGGGAAAGTCATGGAGGAAGGAAACGTGAACGCGAACAGATTCGTTGGGACGAGGATGACGCGTGTTCCGCGAATCGCCGCCGCTTGAATCGCGCGCGTATCAGGGTCACGATGCTTCGCTCCAGTCACGCGCTTCGAATTGCGAGGTGGGGAAATACTCGTCTCGTGGTTTCACGCATTCGATTGTGGTTTCGTACGTTTGCATCCGTTTTGTGGATGGTTGCGTGGCTGGGATCCTTCTCGTTCAAGATTCCGACGAGATTTCGCGTTTCTCGAATGAAAATGAGAAAAAATATGTAGTTCGTGGCGATGAAACGGCATTTTTCTTGGCGATGCTGATCAAATTTTGAATTTGGATTGGGTTTTGTCAAGTGACTAAGACGTGACCTCTGGTTACCGAATAGCGGAGAATTTTTCTTTCGTCGGATTCCAACGAGGCTTTGAATTTCATTTCTTCGAATTTCGTTTATTAAAACCAGCAGTATGGATCGACCGAATTTAACTAAACGCGATTTTCATTTCTTGGCGAGAAAAAGATGTAGAAGAGACTTGGTATGAACCGTTTATTCTTCGGCTGATCCAGCGGAATGAGGTTCTAGCGTAATTGATTATCGTGATGTATTACTGCAAAGAGGATCGGAAATTTGAATAACGCGCACGGTACAGTGATGTCTATGTTCGTACATTTATCAGCGAAAGTACAAACACGAAGAAAACGATTCGTGACATTTCAGACGCGAGTAATTCGTCACGGGATTACAAAATTTTTCGATACAAATACCCTAATTCTCCTCTCCGTGTAGATACATAAAGATTCGAATGCCGAACATCGATCAAAGCTCGTGACAAATTTCCACCGTTAATAAGTATTAGTCTCGTGTTATACAACGAGCGTACCGATTAAGCCATTTCCTTTAATCACCTCCGATTCAACGTTTACATAATGCCAGTCTCCATCTTATTGTTCATCCACAGGCGCGTTTAAAAATCGACACTCGTGTATCTGGTGAAAATTACTTCAACCTCGAGGCGGATACTCCCCTCTAATCGCGTTAACTCGTGACGTCATCCGTCTGTCGGCTCACGAAAGCAGATGTTTGCAAGCTCACTTAGCTCGATCGCGCGACGTCGTACAATGTTTGAAAACGGCTGACAGTGTCTGGCCGGAAAAAAATCACAAGTTCGATCATTTTCTATCGCCCAATTTTTGGTTTGCTTTTATAAATTTCTAAGTCGTTAAAGATGCTCGCTCGAGACGATCCGGACGTTAGGCGAGCGAAGATCGGGAAAATTCACGGAGCACGCTCGAAAACGAGAGTACTTCGGTTAAATTGACCAACATGTCCATCGAAAATCGAGTTCCCAGAAACGTCGTTTCCCTTTCCTTCTCTCTGCAACGAAGCCCGCTAAACTCGCTAGAGGAGCGTGTTTACAATCGGTGACTCGAAACGGGCGCCGACTGCCGGTCGACGTTCGATTCCCGTCACGTGCGGGAAACTATCGGCATGCTCGCGTTTTTTTCATCGATCTGCTCGAGGAAATTGTTCCCGCGGCGAACACGCCGTGCCAATCGCATTCCCGACGCCGACTCGAGGAAACGTTGCCCGTGTTCGGCACACGACGAAATTGATCGACGCTGTAAATCGCCCCGCTACCGAGACGTGGTTCGCTAGCAGCAATTTTCGAACCAGACTGAAATGGCAGTTCGGAAAATTTGCGGCCGATACTTGGAACTGGACGACCGGCGATTAATACGAATATGGATGCGTTCGGTATATGGCCGAACGACGATTTCGAGTTAATAACGAGGGTCTGCGCTCGTTCTCGCTCCCTGTAGAAATGGAGTGCGAGGATGACTGTACTTTTTTGAATACGCTTTTGGAAGTGCTTGACTTTTAAGCAGTTGTCGGTAGTTTAGACTTTTTGTTGGTCTGTTTTTATCGAAGCATAGTTTATCGAGCAGTTATTTTGTAATAGACGAACATTCCTCTAAGTAGAATTTAATAAGTAGAGTGAGATAAGTAGCATGGACGAGTAAAGTTTAATACGAGTTTAATTCGAAGAATATACGTACTATTTTTTATACTAAATATTTTCAAATTTGATGTTCAGGTTTTATCGGTAAAAGAAACTAATCTGGAAATGTATATGGGAGGAAGAAGTTGCAAACATATATTTAGAAAATAATTAGTATACAGTATCAACGTAAACCATCGTAAACATATTTTAAAGATGGTTCCAAATACCGAATTTCTTTATGTTATGTATAGTGCAAATACGTTGTATTTTATTATACCTCGTTATGTTATACCCTATATATATTTGCATATTTGTCTTAAATTATGTCAATACAATAACGATAATCGTGTCTCATTACGGTGCTAGTAAAATCACACAGTATATTCATAAAACGTGTCTATAAGCGTTGGAATCCCTTCGTGAGCAACTGTACGTAGGATTGCCCGAGTCTATACGAGAAACGATCTGCTGCATTTTTCATCGACAATTTGTTAAGCTTTCCCGCGCTCGGCGGCCGTTCACGATCACGGACAAACGTTTTCCCCGGCGGCGTTTCTATAAGGCGTTACAAATCGGTCCGAGATTCCGGGCGTGCCTGTTGATTTGCGCTAATCTCGTGGCCTGTCCATGACGGATTTGTCGCGGTCGACCCTAAATGGCTCGCTACGACAGTCGAGGAACGTTTTCTACGCCGATTCTGATTTTCTGGAGTACGTGATTCGCGACCGGACCAGGACCAGTCAAAGGGGAAAAAAGAAAAGAAAAAAAGAAAAACGCTTGGAAACGCCACGACTCACACGCGCCTGTTACGTAATCCTTCCTCGCGAATCCCGTTGTTCACCTCGTTTGCTCTCTACGGTCAAGATACACAAGCCCAGCAGCTGACTCTGATTGTGAGTCGCAGCGACACGCAATCACCGCGTGAAACGCGCTCTCCAACCCTCGCGTTTTCTTCGAAAGAATCATCGATCGATTTGGGGATGTAGGTTGTGGCAGGTTATGAAGGTGGTAGTGTTCCTAGTTTCGTAAACGTTCTTATGGTAGTGCTATTTTACTGCCAAAGTTAAAGGGAAGTGTCCGGAATAAATGTTTTTCGATCTCTTATAACTACGAGAAAAGATGTGCTATATAAATTGGACTATATATCGTAGATTAATTTCCTTAAGTATGTATATTATGGAACTTAATTTAATTTTTATACAAGAACCAAATTGATCTCGATACTTCAGAACCCCGATACTTTCAAATAGATATTCATTATCGTTTCTAACGTTCGCTATCCCAAATTCCACGACACATCTACCACATAAAAAAATACTCGATATCCTACGTACTCTGGATCGTAAATATCTCCGAGCAAGGAGAATTTCGTAGGCGGAAGCGATCGGTTCGAACCATACTATCTCTCGCGTGCACACGGTGGCATCGTGACCTCTTTCACGCAGTTGCGGTGACAGCCAGGGATCATCTGGCATACGGGAGGCTTTTCGAGCTCGCGCCTGTTCATCTAAGATCGAGAGATTACAGCCCGAGGTACCGCTGGTCCGTTTTCATCTCGCGATCATTACCACTTTATCGAGTGTACGCCGTTGTTCCTGAACCTCGGCGATTAATCATCGCCATCGGATCTGCCTCCTTGACACTGGAATCCTTCGATTCCGCGTTTCTCCTCGATCATCGCGCATGGACCTTCTGTTGGACACGTGTAACTTTGCTTCCCGTTTACTCGTCGAGTCTGTTGCAGTCGTACGAAGACAGACGAGAAAGTGCTGGTTGGTTGAAAATATACGTGAGATTACCGGTAGTCAGAGTGATTCACTGATGACGCACGTTCGAGTAATCTGGACGCATTATCGAAGTATAAATTTTAGGTCATGGATCGATACGGTGGACACTTTTTCTGGATGATTCGTCGATCCGATTTGGAACAGGTACCGCTATGAGAGCTTTTCGGCTTCGAACGGTTACCAGACCGCCCACGTGGCTGCGTCAGGTGAGGAACACAGTTAGAGCCTTTCCGGCTTTCGACGACACTTGGCTCGCCGTGTTTCTTTCTGATTAAATTCTAACTCTGACGTTAAATACGTATTTATGATCTTAAGATTCTCGAAGACTCGAGCCTCGCGTGTACGTCAAGATTCATTGTATTTTATGTTAATCAGGAATCTGTTACACAACTTGGTTTTTAAATTTACTGAATTACTGTTTTTATTCTTCCGATAGACTAATTCATGTCATTCGCTTTTTTTGACAACTGTATATTCATCGTGTGCTTACGTAACGAAATACAAAAATTCATGACAAGTGGAGTTAATCGCTTTGGCTCGTTATAGAAGCTTTACTTCTATGAAGCTTTATATCCATCCATTATATATTCTAACGACTTCAACAGATATTTATATCCACTATAAATGCCTTATAGAACGGTTTAAAAATACCTAGAATAGAGATAACAGAAAAAATAAAAGTGGAATAATTCAAAACATAAAGGAAAGAAAAGTTGTACTTGGCGCACGAGAGATACTCGATTAGCGACTAGTCGAGACCCCGAAGCGAGCACCAAGGTAGAAGGGTCGTCGCGTCGTAAATTAGTTCACGATGCGCCGCTTTCCAGTCGGTTTTATCGTCGGCCGACAGGCGTTTAACTTTACGACCAGCCGTGCCGCATACAACGCTCCATCTTCGACGCGCCACCCTGTCCACCCTTTCGCGGATCCTGCCTCCGTTGCTCGACCTTCCACTCCTAGACAGAGGCATGCTAATTCTTGTGACACGCGGAACATTAAGGCCTGACGTGTAATCCGCCAGAGAATCTGCGCGTGGCCTGAACGAGTCCAAATGGACCTTTATATGGCGAACGGTCTCTTTTGATATATAACTGCTTAAATCGTGATTTCCGCGTTTAAGTCTGGACAATTTATCTTTTATGAGAAAGTCGGAGAAAATTCGTCTAAAAGATTTGTATACTTTTTCGAGTGCTATCGAGCAAAGCTAACATATAGTTTGGTAGAGCAGTTTTTTGAAACGAAGTTTTGCAGAACTTCTTGGCGAGCATAAGATGCTTTTAAATTGGGATACTCCATCGGTCGAATTCGATTAGAGATCGTGCGATTGTCCCCGATTGCAAATATTTATTTCACTTTTTATCACTCTCTCAAGATGTGCTTGTATTTTGCTTTCAGTACAAAGTATAGCGCATAGGATTTCTTGTTGGCTATATTATTTACAGAGAAATTTGAATCCAATATGTTGTACTTGTTAATTAATTTAGTCATTTTTGCAACGTAACACGTTTGGTGTAGCACCAAGCCAAATGTAATCCATCACTGCTTATATTTTGCATACAGAAATATCTTCGTCGAATGCAGACAAAACTGCATTTTTTTATTTTATCAAACATTGAATCCAAGCCTCGTTCACACATACTTACGATACCTAGCGCGAAACTGATGCGTCACGTATATGACGCACGGTGGCAAACGTGTTAATAGGTGAGTTCAATACGGAGAATTCGGTTATAGGGAAAAGCTATGTGGCGCCAATCTGTTGAATGTAACGGATTAAGGACTGGTATTACTAAAAAGAAGACAGATCTTGTGATCGGCGAAAGATATTATTGTAAATAGTAATATAAATTCTATAATGATAAAATGAATAAAATCTTCGATACAAATACAATTGAAAAAACGAGACCAAATTCTTGACTTCTAGAGTACGTGAAACAATCGATCAATTAGAGAAACTTGACATTGCTAATAAAATTTTGTCAACATGCCGTAGTATTTCATCTTTCACGATACGAAAATCAAACCAAGAGCGAGCTCGACACCGCTCTTCAAGCTCTTCATTTCCACATCTCACCATTGTTTTCTTCCTTCTGTTCGTAGTCGTTCTTCGGGCGCACCTATAACAACCTGGGAAGCATCTCCGAATGCAAGAACGGCGGCGTGTGCGTGATCAACAAGAAGAATCGTACATCGTGCAAGGCGTGTCGCCTACGAAAGTGTCTCGTGGTCGGGATGTCAAAGTCAGGCTCGCGGTATGGTCGTCGTTCGAACTGGTTCAAGATCCACTGTCTCCTCCAAGAACAAACGAACGGAAATCAAAATATGACTCCAGGAGCAGTTTCGCCGTTTGGACCAAGCTTTCTACCAGGATTCCTTCCTCAGGCTCAAGGACCTCAAAGCGGGGTATTCAAAGATGGAACGGATCGTACTTCACCTAGTCAAGAAGATTTAGCCCTCCAATCGCATCTGTTGCACGTGGCGATTCTGAAGCAGGAACAAGAAAGGGGGAGCAAGTCTCCCCATCCGGATGACGTGGCTCTTCAAAACCATCTTCGTCTGTTCGCCTGGCAAAGGGAGCGTGAAAGAGTCGGTGAAAGTTCTCAACAGCCTCCGGGTACGCCACCTAGTACAACACCTCCGCCATTTTATAGACAACACCAACAACAACAACAACAACAACAGCAGCGACTTCCAGGCTCTCCAATGTTCCCAATGAACTTCGCTCAAAGGGATAGCGTTTGCGTGCCTAGCAGTCCATCGGACGCCCTCAGACCGTACCTTCCAACTTATAAAAGGACAACGGACACACCAAGTGATAGTGGAGCGTCCTCGGTGGATGGTGTCGATGGTCAAGATACCGAATCAAGGAGTAATTCAGCACTGAGTTACTTCAAAACCAGTGCCGCATCACCGACCTTATCCGAAAGAGATTTTCCACCTAGGAAGATCAATGCTACGGTTACATTGACGACAGGATACCATCCTCATCAAGGTCTAGGCCTAGTGTATCCTCCACCTGGTTTAGTCACGCCATCAACGTCTCAACTTTCGCCCAGAGGCGGCGACCTGCTTCTGGTCAGTCCCAGTCCAGGTGGTCTAGCTGTTGAGCAAGACGAACCGATAGATCTTAGTGTCAGATCGAGCAGAAGCACTCCGGGACCCAGTCAGTCGTCAGAAGAGGCTAGTAGATTAAACGATAACAATAGCGATCCCGATAGTCCCGCGAAAGAGGAAGCCACGACAAAGAGCAAGCCCTTGGATCTAACGTTAGGTGTGAAGAGGCCAGAGTTACCTATATCGCTATGAAGCTTCTGGCGGTTTGATAGACCCACGACGCCTGGCCTCGTTCAGTTCTTAAGCACCTTGAGTTTCGTTGAGTTCTCGCTTGAAGAATCGAACGGCCTAGTCACTTAGCTGGTCTGTCTGAAAACAGAAAAATCGATATTACAGGATGATGATGGATTTGAGAATGGAGAAACGGATATTTGAGAAAATTAGATGAGATGGAAGGTTGTAAGAGGGCGATGAAGTTGTATAACAGAAAGTTAGGAGAGAGTTAGGTTTCGCTAAGGAACTGCAACGGAATGCCGATAACACACCACAAAAATGTGTTCAAATTTGTACATAGATCACGGTCCGACAAGAGATTAATTTATTACGACCGAGGACATTATCATTGATTTGCGTATCGCTTTTCTTTGTTTTAGGCCGCGAAGGTTGTATCACATATAATTAACTGTATAAAAAAGGTCGGAGAATCGTGTATATACCGGCCAGTAGTGAAGTGCCTTAACATAATATATTTATATTTGAAATATTCCATATTGTATATGTAAATGTATACATAGAACAGACCGCTTTAGGATATTATCTTCGTTCTACGCACGATTCATCGTTGTAAATTGTATTCTTCTTTATGGTTGTGAATGGTTCGCATAGCGAAGAGTGTGTGGGCGCGGAGAGAGAGAGAGAGAGAGAGAGAGAGAGAGAGTGTGTGTGTGTGTGTGTGTGTGTGTGCGCGAGAGAGAGAGAGAGAGAAAGAGAGTGCGAGAGAGAGGGAGGGAGAGAAAGAGAGAGAGAAAGGCAGAGAAGAAGACGATTGGTAACGATCACATCCGCGACCCTGTTACAACGAAAGGCCAGTTAATAAAAATGAACGAGGGAAGCGACGTCGCGTCGGTGCATAAAACAAACGATCATCTTGTAAATAAGCAAAAGGAGGGTGGGGGAAGTATAAAAAATTATACGTGCGTTTAAATCAAGAGAGGGGAGACTCGGCTACGATTGAGAGTACGCTTCTGCTATGCTTCAGCTTGATGTGCGAACCTCTCGAATCTTCGCTTAACGGGCCACAACGTTTTTATATTCTGACGTTCTCTCCTCCTGATATTCCCTATCAGTTTATTTCTTTTATTTTGTACATAGTAGCATGTAAACGGTGAACACGAGCGGCCAGTACCTAAACTTTTAACGCGAAATTAAATATTTTTTTGTTCAATCCCTATGAGGTGTCTTACTATATCTCCTCTTAGGTTTTCCTCTTCTAGTACCCTCTCTTCCTTTGGCGTTTGTTTCCAACAGGAACATGGCGTCTACGTTGTTGTATAAGTAATTCTAGGATTCTAAGATAACAGCAGTGAGCTGATGTGTTTTTATTATGAGCAATTATGATGCAATCTAATCGATTCCTGTTTTTATATTCATGTACACTACTCTGATCTATATACGAAACAATATACCCAAGTAGGAATTAGTATTCTCTTCTCTAGTAACACGTTCAGAATTCAATGTTCGTAGCCCTCTGGTGTTGGCGGTTGGTACCCGCGGATCGCCCGGGACGTGTTGCGCCGCGTTGATACCTTGACCTGTCGGCGTCCTGTTGGTACCGATCCGCCACACTTACATACGACTTTCTTTGCTAGATTACTTATCTGCAATCGTAATACTGCATGATCGAAACGTCATATATAATTCTTATTCAAAACTTGCTCATCCCATTCTAAGAATGGAGATTGAAGTTGCAAATACGCTCTATGTCTGCCAAACTTGTCACGATATTCCAACATTTTTCTTTCGATCTTGCTCCTTGCTTCGACGAACAAAAGAATTTTTAATATTTGAAGAAAAACTTTCGCATAAGATCTCAATCTTATTTGGAATGACGTATATCAACAATGATTTTTTCATATATTCCCGAAATCTTCAGAAATCAATTGACGATTGGAAAATTCGATTACGTTCGGAAACGAGTTAAACGAGAATAAATCTAATTATTGGTACAATTGCATAAATCGAACTCGACGTTAAGAAGAACGATAAAAAGTTTCATATGTTCCGAATATGTATCGCGCTATAAAAAAAATAGCTAAAATTGAAACTTATTTTAAAAAACATACTTCGAAGAAGGCAGTCCACACAGGGAACCCTTGGCCTCGATAATTGTATGAAATAAAAAAACGAAGAAACGAGGAATCATTCGATCCTCAAAAACACGAGAGGACCACGAAAGACTCTGGAAATCCAGCAGCCGATCCACGTATCAACCTTGAAGGTGATCATCGGTGGTTCGATTGCATCGACTAGCAGCGAGGACACGGTCGATCGGGTATATATAATGCGGTGAGCCGCAGTCGCCATTAATCAATTGCAGCAGGAAGCGCGAGAGCGTTGCAAAATCGTCGAGTTACGGATACCTGCCCACGCGGCTGACCTTGCCAGGTCGAATGTTCCTTCCACGTCCGGATAGCACGCGATCGCCTCGCTGCTACCTTCTCGCGTCCGTGCCCCTCTTCCGCGGTTCTTTGCTTCGCTCCACGTGACACATCGTCTTCGCACGAGCCTCGATCATCGATGCTAATCGACCGTGTCTTCTTACACACGTTCAAGCCGCTCGATAATCGTTTTACGTAACACGCGAAAGTTACACGACGCGATACGTCGTACCAAGAATTTGTAGAATTTTTTTAGTGAAATGTGAAAATCTTCAAGTTTTTGTTTCTTCATCGTCTGAATCGTAGATCTGAGAATATACGGATGAAGCATAAATTTGGTTTATGCTCTTAGACGAGTGGAGTAAATTTTCAGCTCCACTGAGAGTCACTTCCTGCGTTTTAACGCTTTCTTTCTCTGTATATGTGTCAGTAGCTAAATCTGTAGACACAGGTAAATTTAATTAACACCCCTGATGTCCCAATAACTTTCTGATGAAAGTTCAGCATAATCTACCTCGATATGCGACCAATAATAACTTCTTACTGTGACGACATCTCACGTCTTTATATTCCTAGGTCCTAGCAATAAATTCGATTAGGATCGTATTTCGCGGAAATGGCCATAATTCACGGCGTCATGACTCGTACGAAGGGAATCATTCGTTTCACGCTGTAATGTATACGGGACACGAGGGGCCGCGTTCCGCGCGCGCGGTAGGTATCTCTCGAAAAAACTGGTACACCCTGAAAAATCGTAGCTACGTCCAAGTCGATTTGTTCAACTAGCGAACAGTAAGCTTCCAGCACATGTATTCAGCAGTGGTATCTAGTTTGTTTTCTGGTAAACTCACCGGGGAATATTACCTAAGTGCTCGAGATCGGTTTTGTTTTATCGTATAATAAATTTATTTACGAGAGATTTGGTAAAAAGAAGGAGAATGATTAAGATTTTATCGAGATGTATCACTTCGAAAATCAAATTCTCCAGCTCCTTTTTGAGGATCATATAGCAAGAATTTAAAAAAATTCTATAAAATCGAATCTATATATTCGAATTAATAGAACGCAAAATTCGTTTCTCAAACTACTTTGTTCTTCCTTCTCTGCCATCAAATCTTATTGAACTCAAAGTCCATCATTTTAACTTGCGTGCGTTACATCTAAATTATCTTAAATCAACCTACATCCATCTCGCTCGTAAAAATTCTGCAAGCTTTCTCCAGATCATCGGGCGCTCCAAGAGGAGTAAAATTCACTCCAAACATACGGATAATGTCTCACGTCAGCGTAACATCTATTGGACCATGTAGATCACTGGATCTGGGATAACAAACGGCCGATAGTCGAGGCAGTGCGTCAGTCACAGGCGACTGGTTGCTGCAGCAATAAGCAATCGCTTAGACCCGTCATGACTCTATGCATGAGAGTTGGCCAATACTGGCGCACGCGGGACGATTCCGCGGCCTCTTGCCGAGTGAAATATCGACGAACGGTTACCGGTCAACCATCCGGAGATCGACACTGCCCACTTCAATTCGCGCTGCGGGAGAAACTGGAGCGATCTAGATGAGGACGAGCCTTCTGCGGTGATCGAAGATCGGGTCTCGATCGAAAGGATCACGTAGATCACGGTGAAGAAGATTTGCATTCTATTTGCCTCCTTCCGATTTAACTTGGAGGTGAGTATCATTAGAATTAACTGCAATTTAGCGCAGGAAAAATTCAATTATCTGTTTAAGAAGATTGTGATCAATGAAAATTTAACGACAATAAATGAAAATTTAAAAGTACTTACCATTAAAAATAAGATTCAGTAGCTAACAAAATTGATTTGCAAATTTAGATTTTGTCACATCTAACTATCTGTTTAAAAAGAGTCAATGAAATTTTGATCTCAACAAGCTATGTTTGAAATAAAAAATTAATTTCCCAAATCGCCATAATCACTGAAACCAGTTCACAGCAACTACAACATGATTCGACAGTAACGAATCCTGCAATAGGTCTGAAATTAGAGACCAGTGCGTAGAAATTCGTTATGGCCCGATTAACCTGCTCGACGACGAAATGTTAAAGATTGGCTGCCCGTCCAAATAGAAATTCTAAGCCAGATCGGTATTCCATACAGCGTTACGTCTCAACGACCCGGATCGATTAAGGAGAAGGAACGTGGTCGTTGATAGGTTCATCTGCACGAAACAAAAACCAGAAGACGCGGAGACGACGTCGCATAGTCGGGATTCTTAAGCCGGTAGCGGTAACCGGAAGTCCTTTAAGATGCACAAAAGGCGAGCGAGCGAGATCGCTCGCGATACCTTTCCGGTGGCCGTTTCTCTTTTGCGTTTCGAGGGAAGATCTTCTCTCCGAAAGGAGAAACTCTGGTTCGAATACGAGAAAACGGTGAACATAGCGCACCAGTGGTCGATGTCAACAGCTCTCCAGGGACCTGGAAGTCCAACGAACACGGGCAGCCAGCCATTGATCGATTACTTACTCTTCTACGCGGGTCGAATAAGAAGTGGTTCGCTTTGTGTATACACAGCCTGCTATCTCGTGTCTCCTTCATTTTTTCCTTTTCCTTCTTTTATCCCCCTCCTCTCTCCTCCATATAGCATTTCCCGGTTAAGAGAATTAACGACCGGAGCGTCTTAAGAGAGAAACGGGAGAGGAAAAGGACGAGTGTAATGAGCCTTAATCGATTACGATGAATGCGTATACTCTCGTAACGACTGGCCACCACGGCGCTGAGTAATGAGCCGTGTCCTAGAGCGAGGATTGCTTTATACAGGCAACGTTGTCACGTGTGCGTTGGTCGATAAGCTTCGGTTGACAGAGACAATACATTGCATACGGAAAAATATGAAAATATTCTTTTGCGAGAGTATTTTAAAATCGAAGTGTTTGAGACGAGAAAATCAAAGAACAAGGAATTCTCAAACAAATTTTCCAAGTTGCAGCGGTCTTAATACATTCAACATAACTAGACTGCGAATTTTTGTGCAAATTCATACTTTTATGAAGCTATGCAGAGATATTTTATATATCTTTACATGTCGCGCGTGTTGAAATCTTTCACAAACGCGTAAATATTCGCGGTGTACCGATAGCCTAACATGCGAATGATTTAATATTTCGCTGGTGTAGTCAATTGCTCCGCATGTGAATCACGTACACCGGTTTGTATTATCAGTGGACTGACTAGTTGTCAGACCACTGCACGAAGGTAGAAGTGCGCGAATTGTAGAGTACGGTGCATAAAACGGTGTTGTTATTAGTTTGAGTCAAACTCACACTTTTTAATCTTCGTACTACCTTTCATTGTACCTGTCACAGATCACAGTCGGTTTCTGCATCGTGAGAAATATCTTGCGAAAATAGGATGGTCAAAATCAGAAAATCACCTATTCCGTACGATCTCTTCGAACATCCAACAATTTCTTACAAAACCAAACACGCAACCATCCCAAACATTAGCAAATCTTCCTTCGACCGTCAACAAGTCCAAAACCCACGCAACGTCAAGTTCCAATCCGTGGCACAGGGATCATCCCGTAAGGAGCGACCGACGAGCGAAGAATCGACTCGACGAGGAGACGCGTCGGTCGTCTCCTGATCCAGATTTCGATAGTCAAAAGGGACGAGGCTGGAAACTGGTCCAGCGACGCGTGGTACGACTTCCTGCATGCCCATATACGCGTCCTCCAGTCGCGTACGATCCGGAGGAAGAGTAAACGAACGAAGGACATGGCGGAGGAACGAAGGGGAAGAAGAGGGAGCGGAAAAGAAGGAACCGTGGCGTGCACGGAGAGCGTTAGGGGTTAACGAGGGCCGATCGTGCGATCGTTCGATCTTTCCCAAGAGGCAAGGCGGCCCAATTAGAAGGCACGTAAAAGCCGGGCGCATAATCAGCAATTTGTATTGTCGAGGGATAAGGCTACGTTCTTCTCTATACATATCTATCGGTTTCTCTTTCTTATTCTTCGTCCTCTTGCTTCGTCTATTACAATATACGTACATGGTATCGTTGCGAGAAGGGACTCGCCAGCTAATCCCTGTTTCTCCAATGGCGGAGACCACTTTGCTGGAATAACTTCATACGCGAGACGAGGCCAAGCTATCGAGTGGTTCGAGAGAATACGTGGGAGGAGAGTGGGGCTAGGGGATGCCACTCGATTAAGCTATGCAATCGCCAATTATCGGCAATTTGATCCGGTTATAACTCAATTTATAGTAATTGGGCCGCGTTCACGGGGTATCTCGTAACCCTCGCGGTCTCTTCTTTCTCCCCTCTGTGTTTCCTTTTAGTATAAACGTGCATCTGTATGGGCACTGTGTGGTTGAACGGGTTACCGCTTGGTACCCATGAAGCAATAGCTGAGAGAAATAGTGGCGATAAGATACGCATTATTGTAATGCGTCCACGGTATTCTTCGTCCGATAGATATATTTTCACCCTGCGTATTAGACAGAGTTATCGCTATCGATCCTCTTCCACGGATTTTCCATGCGACGCACAGCTCACGTTCCTAACAACTTTGCATTATTTGGATCATAAATATATTTTATTAACCTGAACCTTAAAATGAACGAAATTAAAGTATTAAAAAAGTTCGAAAGTTTGAAATTCGTCGAATGAAATCTCGCGTTAACGCCATCTGAATGGATCGAACGTTATATATCCTTAAGTGATTATAAAAAGACTAAACAAAAATATCAAATTCGAGGACTGATACGTCATCTGCTGCCACGTCGTAAGAGCATGCTCCGAAGGCAAGTGAAACATAAGACGACAGGTTTCGCGATCAAGAGATCTTGGACGGGTCGCTTTTAGCGCCTCTCGATGATCGTAAATTGGCGATCGAGTGGCGTGAACGTGCACGCGGACGTGCCGTTCGAACAACCGGAAGAAGATGCTGCGGTGCGTGCTGTGGTCGGCCGTGCACGCGGCGGAACGTGCGGTTCCTTCCTGTCGATAGCAAACCGCCACTTATACGTGGAAAAACGAAACGTCTTATTACCAGCAACCCGTTGCTCAAATTTTTTACCAGATTGTAGCCTGCACAAAGATACAACTGGTGGTTTATCGAGGCTAAACACGAGACCGAGAAACTAGTCGTGTTCACGAGTGAACTCGATTTAATGATCTTCGTGGGTTGGGACGAGCTTCGTGCGATTAAAAGCGAGGTAGAGGATCTCGAATTCAGTTCATACAGGATTTTAAATTCGAGCAAAAATTATTTTTCGAAGGATGAGCATTTTAGGAAATTTACGAGGTTCTTAAAAATATCGGTGTGTACCCGTGTTTCTCCGATCATTTCCTTTATTTACAACATATTTATTTAAATTATATTTCAAAGAACGTCATCGATTTATGAATTTACAACTCGATACTACTCGCTCTACTCATATTTTAACAAACCTACGCCTTCCTTAAGAACGTCTTATATATTGATGATATATTCATTTTTATTAACCCCTTCGCAAACGTTACATCGACGTTCTAAAAGTCAAACTCCCAATTTTAACACGCGAAACCGACCCATTCGTTTTTATACATTAACATAATATTTACTAAATATACAAGCATTAATAACAGAAAATTTTTGTAAATTCGATTGGATTTTCGGCTGGACCAAACGATCGAGTTACGCGTGCCAGAAGTATCGATCGTCCTTGTTCCTCTCGTGAACCTTCTGGCTCTCCTTGTCGAGCATGGTTCGTGTTTCGCAAGCTCGGCAGGCTGGCCGACGGGATCGTTATGTCTGCGGCCGGTTCGCGCCCGTTGACAAATTTGACAAGACACGCAATCGATCGCTCTTAACCGGCGCTAATCGATACAGCGATCGGTTCATTAGGCGGATCAGGCTCGTTTCTCCGTGCGGCCGGAGCGGATCGAGCGCAACAGATATTGGCTTTTCGATCACGTCGGCTCTCACGGAAATCTCGCGATTGCACCGCGCGCCACCGGCCTTCCTTCTTCGACGATCTCTCGCGCCTCGATCGATACCCACGATCCAGCTACGTACCGCCGTTTTCCGTCGATCTTTCACATGGAAACAAGGTTACGGAACCGTGGAAAAGTCTCCAAGTTGGATCGAAATTGGTAGTTAAATGTGGCACGAGGTGAAGCTTGTTGTCTTGCTTTTAGATAGTTTCTTGGTTATTTCCTATTGGGTTCGGATGCTGAATTTAACGATAGAGCTACTAAAGTGGTGGAAACGATAGATCCGAGGATTTTTATCGAAACTGGACTTACAATCGCGTGTCTTTGGAGATTTGAACGATGTTTGTCAAAATGTATATGCTCGCCAGTTCAAATAAGTAAATGCAATTACTTTTCACATAAAATTTGTATAATCTGTAAGAGATATGTTTGTGGAATTGAACGACAAAAATAATACTCATAAAGACGAATGATTAATAAAAGAAAAACGTTTCGAAAAAATGGCCCAAAAAGATTTCGTAATCAAGGATGCACAATGCGGACAACCTGCGTTCTACAAAAAAAGAATACAAGGCAGAAAAAAGCGGAATCAGACGGAATCATCGGGCCAGACGAGCAGAAGGAAGTGAAAGACAGGCGCGCCAGGGAAGGAATGCTCATCTCGTCGATCGACTTTCGATTTTCTCCCCGCGCCTAATTGAGTTTCCTTATGAATTCGTTAACGACTCGCTAGACGTCTTCATCCTCAGTCTTCCTCCCTGTGTTTCAAGATAGCCACGCTCGTGCTTCGTTCACGAAAGATCGCTAGGTACGCAACGCATCTTCGCGCGGAGAAACTTGATCCGATGCGAAGAGAGGCAATTATTAATGAAGATCCGAAGGACCCGACGCTCTGCCGGAACATTCTTCATCCTATCTTACACTTCCTGATCCGATCTCGTCCACTGAGCACGCGTGTGCGTGCTATCGCACGGGAATCGAAGACGACGCTTTATCACGGGGAAACGCTCGTGCGACTAATCCGGTCTTCTAGCTGGAGATGATTTTCCTAAATTGGACGACGTATCGTTTGCAGTTTGTTTCGAGACGTTGCATAGAGATTAGGATCGTTATAATGGTGTCTTATGCCGATTAACTCTTAACTAGGAACGTTTGTATTTTTGTCATTATGATGATTTTGTTTATTAAATCGCTGTACTTTCAGAATTATCTTTGTTAAACGATTCAAGTTTCACTTCCTTATCAATCTCCTTGCAAAGATATGAATTTGCATAAATATTCGCAGTCTAATTATGGTAGTTATGCGCTACGTAAATAATTGCTTAGGACAATGGTAATAGAAGACATATAATTATATTGATAATTATCGATCGATTTTTTTGAATTCTTGAATCAAAAAGGACAGAGAAGACAGTGTCAAGGAAAAAGTTCCAAATTGTCTCAAACCTTCCACTTGCTTCCATCTTTCCACGTAAATCTTTCTCTTAATCAAGAAATTATACGAGACGCTAAATCTTCCTGCTTAATTAAAACCTCCGCCTTCGTTCCCTCGATCTTCTTTTCAGCGACAAGCAAACATCTCTCATCCAGGTACGTACAGCATGTCGTGCGCAGTTTCTATCCATCGCTAGGCGCGAAGCAATTTCCCTGAAACCCCATTAACCCTTCGGAGATGAACGACGATGTGGCTGTAGACGGTGGTGGGACAATTTTAAAAGAGGGATGAGGATGGACAGGCTCGGCAGTGTAGGAAGGGGAGAAAGGTAGAAGATCGCACTTGTCGCTTGCCAGTTCTACGGTGTGTCGGATCGCGAGATTCTAAAGCCGCGTGCTCACTGAAGCAGCGACGAGCAACTTCTCGGTGTAACATAACAGTAGATACAAAATTTTTAGGCACATTTTGTTCATAACGAACCAACGTAATCGGAGGGACATTTAGATTTTCTTTCAAGACGACATTTGTTCAAGAAGATGTAACTCTTTTAAAAATAGCCGATGAGTTGATGCAATTTTATGGAAACCAAAGGTATAATTGTCAAGGCGAGCAGTATCTTAATAGGAATATCTTTCTATGTTGAGGACGACTATATATTCGGCTCTAAAATTAAATATACCGACAGGTTTGGTAATATGAGATTGATTCGCAACAACAATAGTAAATTCTAAAACTGCTTTTAACATGTTCTTTCTCTGTAGTCTGCACGCGGAACGTCAACGAAGAGTTCCTCGTCGTTGCTTCAGTGAGGACGTAGCTTAACGTAGTTGGATGTTTCGTAGCGAACTAAACGAAGAAGGAAAGGTGTATAGAATAGCTAAGGAGGAAGAGGTAGAGGAAGAAAAGGAAGAGGACCCCGCGGGGTCACAGCCGCTTATGTAAACCATATAGAAGCACACGCTATCTAGCAGCGCGCCGTTTATCTAATAATATTATGGTACAACGCCAACGGAACCCATAAGAGGCGCTCGAGATGCACCGGCCGTGATGCATATAGATACACTTACGAGGGCTGGGCTTATGTGCCTCTACAGGATAATACTCGTGTTCATGGTGCGGCTAGCGCAAGGTGTGCGAGTCTCATGGGGGTGTGTGAGCACTTGTAGAGATACTATCGGAAGATATACCGGATAGAGGGATATACAGCGATATTATCGCCCGGCGAAACTAATACGCTTTTCGCGGCGTTGGACGGTAATCGAGGCAATGTCTCGCCTGAGTCGACTCGCGATCGATTTTTCAGTAATTTTAACAAATTTTGCTTTAGATTCGTAGCTAATACACCTTATTTTAAATTCATCGCTTTATAATTTTCGCTTCATCTTTTCGAACTTAAGCTTTTACTTTCGAACTTTTACATACGAGTATATGTTTTATACGTAGCAGACTACGTAACGAAACGATTGGTTCAACGATCAATCGATGATTTCACCGTCGAATAATTATTCATTTTCGTATTAGCCCGACCAATATCCAGCTAGAAAAAAAAACATAAATTAATTCCGATTAATTTTCATAATACGAACAACACACTCGACACTTTAAAATTTGCTTAAAAATTAAGTACTTCGGCTGTTTACGTAAGTCAACTATACAGCCAATCCACCATCTACTAAAACCCCACTTATTCGCTCGACGAATCAGCATGCTCTCGGTATCCGCTAATTCAACGATCCAGTCGCACCCACTTTCATCGTCGAATAATTATTCATTTCCCCGCTAGCCTCAGCCAGCATCCAATTCCCTTATCCAGTCAGCTTTTCATTTCCCAATTATCCTAGCACTTCCGCAAGAAGGAACGGCCGAAGGGACTGGCCGCGTGAGATCCAATCCGCGTTTCGCCGATCGTTAGCGTCAAAATTACGAGCCGTTCTATCAGAGGCGGAGGCATGCGACTTTGTAACCGAACCGTTGCGAGCGCCGGACCTCTCGCGACTTACGAGCCGCGTAAATTACACGTCCGTGACCGTGGCGGCCGCAATCCTCTAAGTCATTACACGGGAACTTACGAGCGTCAAAAGTCCGCTGTTGCGAGCCTTCGCGCGAGTAAAGCTCGTTCAGCCCTGTCCCAACGAACTATAGTACGACTCTCTAACGCTCGTCGCGTTCTTACGATCTGTGAATCTCCTCGGGACGATTCGAAACGAGCCGCGGGCAACGCGATTCGCGTATCGCGGGTTTATGAACTATTAAGTGGCGTTTGCCTTGAATGCAACGTCCGAACGATCGTCTGCTCGATTAGAAGATGCTAACATCGCGGAAATCCCTTGATCGCTGGCTCTTCCGTAGAGATTTGCAGAAAGTTTTATGGAGATGTGATATATTTCTGTGATAAGGATTGAACAATTTTTTGGGTTTCTTAAGATCTGCAATCCTTTGACACTTTTAAGTAGATTGATTATGGGAATGACGTACCTACCAATAAAATGCTATAGTCCTATGGTTACAGCGCTATACGGTAAGGATATGTAAATAAAATGAGTTTGAAGAAACGTAGAACTGCATGACGTTTAGAAAGTTAATAACGACGGAACGAAGCTCGTAGCGAGACTTTGTATTTTTCGTTGCAGAAATTTATCTGAAACGCGAAGAAATTTAGAAGAAAGCTGGATATCTTTGAGAAGACGCGCTGTATTTTCTCCAACGAACTACAAATCTTTGAATTAAGTAGTTTATTAACAAGGATCAGAGGTTTTGTGGGGCCAGATAAGTCAAATTAAAGCATTTGTTTTTCTTCACTTTCTTGTGAATTTCACCGAATACTTTCATTAAATCCACATTAGGAAACACTTCTGGTTTACCAATCAACCTGTCTACAAGTACCAGATTACAGATACTTTCTTTCATGTTACAACCAAATCAGATCTGTTTAAATCCATAAAGGATGGATTCTGGTATAGAAATCAGGCAGCTCGAGCGTACCAGATATGAAGCTTTTCCTGAATTCGCTTTCAATTTGTATCCGAAGAACGAAAATTCAAACCTTTTAAACAACAAATAAGAATGTATAAAAACCGAATTCTATCAATCCAGTCTTGCTTGCCATAAGAGTCTTCTACGATAGTTGTGCGCCGATAGTTCACCATAGTTGTGTCAATAGAATTCAAGCGAGGTAGATGGACAAGAAGATGAAAGCGTCGGAAATTTAGCACAAGTAAGTACTTTCTTTCTTTACTAATAGACAAATAAACTACTTTTTAAATTCAACATATAAGCCAAATAATCGATTTCCTTTTTATTTTATATAAATAACATGCGAGAATAACTAGTTTATGAGTTCTATATGTTCTATATGGTTATGACATAAGTTATGACTATATAATCGCAATAAAATTGGACAACCAGCAAACACCTCTTCCAAATCAAGAAAAATGTTCCAAAAAAGTGTTCGATTTTCGAAGTCATTTTCCGTAGCTTCGACCTCCTCTGAATATTTTGTTATACTTTACAAAATCATGCACTTAAAAATCACAATTCTACCAAAAAAGATATATTTTTCTCTTTATATGCGATATATAATACGTATAAATCTACCGTAAACAAAAATTTAGGTATATGTACCCAAGTTATTCCACCAAATAATTCAATTTACGCGTCCGAAGTAGAGTTCAAGTACGCAACAGTCTACTGGTATGCAACAGAATGCAGCGCACAATAGAATACACGAGTGGAGTAGCAGGTTCTACGAGTATACTGTTTTTCTACATTGTAACGAAACGGAACCACCCTGGGACCAGCTGTAGACCACACAACCGGCGGCAGCCTGTAATCGTGCTGATCCCAGAGTGGATCCGGATTATAGCCGGCAGCGGGCCGGTAATACCGATTCCGTTAACAGACTTCCCGATAGTTTCCGAGCCGCGTCGAATTTCTCTGCACGCGCGTTTACGCCGCTTCCACGCCACGAGCAGAACGTCGCCTTTTTTCCCGTTGCTCGCTCCGGGAATGGCGATCGGCCACGCAACCGGTAGCACACGCGACGCATTAATTCCGCCATTTTTCTGGCGTCCCGGCATTAACCTTTAAAGTAGACGGCGTGATCGCTCGCAATCACGCGTGCCACCGTTTCGAACCGCCTATCGTCCCACTTAACTCCGAGAAGCCCTCGTTCGCATTACTCCCTGTTTTTCGTTTTTCTTCGATTTCATCCGTTGATGGTGTACCATTCGAAGGAAGAACCGGCGAACCCAGCAACGAGGTTGCGGATTCTTGATGACTTCTGCACCGCGCCGATGTTAAAGACGCGTGGAAGCATAATTTAGACTTGTTAAGTTTCGTTTCTTCGCGTTTTTTCGTTTTTTGGGAAGAAAAAGACATCAGTTTTTATGGGATGCAGGTGAGATTTTTATGAGTTGGATTTTAAATGGTGATTATGTTGGATTCAAGATCTTTTAGTGCTTTTTTTTTTTAGTAATTATTCACACGAGATAGGTTTTGTATTTGGTTTCGGGTTTGCAAGGCGAACATTATTGATTTTTATACATCGATAATAATAGTCAACATCTGGCAGATATTAAAATGCGAACGAGACGCAAGTGTAAATTTAAATGTCGGTATAACTTTTTGTAATTCATCTTGATAATTAAACGATAATCATTTCAGAATAATGTGTTTTTTATCTCCATATATCTCTATTTCCTACTACTTCACCCTTAATATTTTTTGAACTTGCAAAATGTTCTGTTAATCGAAATATTCATCCTTAGAGTATACAAAACTTCAAAAGTCTTCAAACAGCGAAACTTAAAAAGCCTTACAAATTTTTAAAGGGAAAGGAAGAAAGAAGAGAGATAAAAAATTGCAAGAATCTCATCTTACACCCATCTTCCAGACGTAATATCTCGTCTGGAACAGGAAGAAATCCCGTGGAAGGATAGTATACACGCTGCATATCGATCCGTCGTAAACGTAACTCAATTGCACGGCGTAAAAATAACGCCGCGAGCCGGAAAGATCGATGATCCAGGGACCGAGTCGCGCCGCGCCTCATCTTCACGCATGAGCCTCGAAGTACGGTGGATCGAAGGAGATTAACCGACAACTCCGCGAGAGGGAAACTCTCAGACGAGTATACTCGGGCCCAATTCGAGCCGGCAAGCTTAATTACGCGCGTAGCCGAGGCTCGCGACTTAATTTATCGCCTGCCTGTAACCTGTAACTCGAAATCGAGAACGATTGAACGTCGACTATGCCCTCTCTAACGACTTGCTACAGCTAATTGTTCCATCAACGACCATTCAATTAGCGACGGGCTTGATTTCATCGACTTAATTGAACGATTACGATGACAATGCCCCATGAAATCATTTGTGTGGAGGTGTGTTAGAAGGGAGTCTGTTGGGCGGTAAATTGAGCCAGTAACGAGTTTATATATTGACAAATAATCCTGAGAACCTCTTACAATTAAACATTGATATATTGATATTGTGAGTTATATCGTAAGTAGATGTTTAAGTTCATTCGTCGATTCGTTTCGGTTTCTTATACCTGTTATCCCTATACCTTGATATCCTTATTCCTGTTCTATCTTACAAAATACTTGAAGAAGGAAAAGAAATGATTTAGTTTGGAAGTTATTACATCAAATTTTAAACACTGCCGTGAGTGGTTCATTTGCAAATTAGATCCTTTTCTCTGTATTTCTTTCATTCATTCGCCTAACAGAAAGCGCTCGTTTAATCGTACGACATTTTAATCGTTTTAATCGAAGACTCAATCATAATAAAGCTACAACTTATTCAAATAGCTTCTTACCAAGTAGTTTCTAAGAAAAGAATTCGATTTTACTTGAGAATCGAGGAACCGCTCGTTGTACGAAGACTCGAAGCAAGTAGGAATATCGAATCGACAAGAGACAGAAGGAGACGCGATAACAGACAATCCGCGATTAGCAAACGCGTGGATTGGTCCGGTATCGTCGATCGGTGGCTTCGATCCAGGTGATATTTCAACGGTGATCGGGACCAAGTGGACGGTGAAACTCGATCTTGGCGATCGAGCACACGGACCCCCATCGGGAAAGCCCCTTTGAGAAGCCGGCAGCGCCGGTGGACGTATCGCGAAGGTTCGTCCCGTTTGAGTGATATAAAACCGGCGTTCGCGAATAAATACTCCATTGCAGGAGCTCTAGGGCCCTAAATATTCATGGAGCAGAAGTCAGCTCGCTCTCCTTAAATTCTTCTTCCGTTTATCCTTGTCTAGCCAAGCTCGATTTCCTCCTGTTTTAACCTCGACTGTGGCCGTGGCCAAGAACGTCGCGTTTGTTACTGGAGGACTTTGCCACTGCTTCGATCGCAAAGAACCTTTGTATCCTACCGATCTCATCGATGTTACGGAAACTCCTCGTTCTATTAGGATCATCGCTTCATTTGTTCTCTCTTGGTTACGATATGTTACTGTTATTTGGCAGTATACTTGATGTACGTGTTAATTGCAGCGTTTCTTAACTTTTTACTTTTGACTAAAGCGAGGATATGCCGTGAAACTTAAAAAATGACTGTCTTGCGTAGATTTCATTATACAGGGTGGTTGGTAACTGGTGGTACAAGCGGAAAGGGGGTGATTCTACGCGAAAAAAGACGTCGAAAATATAGAATAAAAATTTAAAAATTTAAAAACTTGAAAATTTAAAAATTTGAAAATTTAAAAATTTAAAAATTTGAAAATTTGAAAATTTGAAAATTTGAAAATTTGAAAATTTGAAAATTTGAAAATTTGAAAATTTGAAAATTTGAAAATTTGAAAATTTGAAAATTTGAAAATTTGAAAATTTGAAAATTTGAAAATTTAAAAACTTGAAAATTTAAAAATTTTAAAACTTGAAAATTTGAAAATTTAAAAACTTGAAAATTTGAAAATTTGAAAATTTGAAAATTTGAAAATTTGGAAATTTGAAAATTTTAAAATTTTAAAATTTTAAAATTTTAAAATTTAAAAATTTAAAAATTTTAAAATTTTAAAAATTAAAAAAATAACGTCAATCGAGACAACAATCTACAGTGCGATCCGTTATAACGAGACGCGATACAGTGCACGCGTACCGAGCGAAAATTCAAAGTCGATTTTCTCGAAAACAAAGCCTCGAACGAAAAATTTGTATTCCATATTTTCGACTTCTTTTTTCGCGTAGATTCACCCCCTTTCCGCTTGTACCACCAGTTACCAACTACCCTGTATACAACTATATATTTATTCAACATTCGGTTAATATATACTTGTTGCATGGTAAATTTTAATGTACCTGTGTCGTCGTATAATGTAGTGATATGTTTCGGTAGCTTATATTTTCGGACGTACTCATACAAATTCAATAGTGAGTTAATTGGAAGCTGATGAAAAATTAGTGTCAATTAGATTGATTCTACTCCTCATGGATGAACATTTTCATCCAAGATATTGACATTTCGCGTGACGAGTTAACTCGTTTACGTCTGAACAGACTTCTAAAACCTTTTTAGCTTTTTAGGCGATCGTCTCATTCGTGCAAACAAAGAGTCAAAGCTACTTTAGGATAATAAATGAGCTTCCTGTAAACATAGCACGATTTCCCAACTTTCTCGTTCTTTTTGCCAGCAGCGCGCATAATTCGACTCCTCTCTCGTGTTTCACGGCGAGCCAAGATGTAAAACGAGAGTCATCACCGACGCCGCAATCGGCACACCGTGGCCGCAATTATTGTCGGAAAAGTCAACTCGTCCGCACTTGAGTACCCACGATCGATGCGATCGCTTTCGAGTAAGTTGCTCGCGAGTAACAGACGGCCACAGGTGCGTCGCGATTACCGTGGAAGCCGCGTTCACCGCGTTCCGAACGATCGTTGCCTCGTGCAAGATCGTACGATGTTTATCGCGCATCGTTGGAATAAGAAAAATATAAGAATTTAAGGATCGCAACAAGGTTAAATAATTTCGATAATCAGAAATAATTTCATACATAGTTTCATTCGCACTCGGCTCTTTTTATCGTTCGAGCACCAGCTACGGGGACTTCCGTACTAATAAACCACTTGCATTCTTTGTATAAATACGATAAAGAAATCCAACGAATATAGGTGTCCTCGATGCCTTTCACCGAGGCGAATGAATGCTAACCCCGCGAAAGAAGACGCGTGCACGCGCCGCCAGATGAAATTCAAATTTGCAACCAGCCATCCCATTCGAAACTACTAATTCCACGTCATTTTACTGATGGACGAGACTGTTCGTAGCGGCGGCGTGTTTCATCATTCGCCACCTTCGAACCCGGCAACGAGACAGCTCCCTCGATACCTGCACGCAACCGTCCCGCTCGATCCATCGAGCCGAGCTCGTAAATCTACCTCGACAAATAGAACCCCGTTGGCACAATGAACGCGGCGAATTAACACGTCGCCGCGCGGCCCACTTACAATCGGAGAAATTTCGTTGGTTTCCAGTTATAGTGTGCCATTGTCGACGTGTATCGCGGAATCGGGGATAATTATGGATGCTGCGAGGTTTGAATTTGTTTGTAAGCGTTATTGAGTGGTGTGAACGGTGTAAGTAGAATGATGGTGACGCGTGGTATGTGGAAAATACGTTATTATTACAAAGTATAGCGTTTTGTTA
The DNA here is from genome assembly GCF_051014615.1 of Bombus vancouverensis nearcticus. Classification (NCBI taxonomy): domain Eukaryota; kingdom Metazoa; phylum Arthropoda; class Insecta; order Hymenoptera; family Apidae; genus Bombus; species Bombus vancouverensis. Next base: position 18,348,377 of record NC_134915.1, on the reverse strand, counting down.
GTTTGAATGGGGTAATGGCAGTTTCTACTAGATTTCTTTAAGAATCCTTTGAATATGTTCGATTGGTTGATAATAGTACGTACTATGGTTGTTCTATGTCTGGTTTCAACGGATAAATCTACGTACTCTTCTGTTTCATCGTGATATTCGGATCCCATACGTTGTGTTACGGTATGCTCGCGTGCTTGTTCAAACATGTCCGAGACAAATCTACGTACTCGTTAATCTCACTGTGATAGTCACACTCCACGTTTATACTTATAATACTTGTTTATATATTATCTTATATTACTAATAAAACTTATCTATTTCGTTACATTTTATTAAAACGCCTTACACGTTCTCCGCAATTCATTCCCTAATCTTCGTAACCAACAGTTCCCAAATTGCAAACTACCTGACCCAATTTCCAGCGCTGACTCATCTCCGTCCAATTCCTCAACCTAAATTCTACTTATCGATAACAAATAAGCTATCCTCCTCCGCGGCGAAATGTCGCCGAGTTGACCTTTCGGATCGACCCGGTTTCCGCGATTTCTCGAGGTTTCTAGCCGCGGAGAGACGAGCACGCTCCACGTAGACGAAGAGGACGGCGCTCCGAATCGGCGGCGCGTATCTTCCAATCGGGAAAGAGAAGGATCGCGGTCTGCAAGCCGATTGTCAGGGAATTTCTCCTATTCTGGGAGTATCCGCGCTCGGGAATCCGCGTGGACGCTTCCAGCTTGGGGCGGTCGCGAGTTCTCTAAATAAGGTTGGCTGGCCTGGCGGTGTTGCAAGGAAATAATCGGTGGACCGGATAATTTATCGCGGTCAGCTGGGGCTCTTTTGGTCGTACTTAAATCCGCTAAAATCGCCGATACGATCGAAGTGACAACAGTTCCGATCTCGTTGAAATCGCGTAATACGAAGGCTTATTAACCGCGTCTCGTGATATTTTAGCCGGTTTATACCGTTTTTCTTGCCGTTTTCTAGGGCTGCCTCGTGCGTCGACAGACATATTAATGATCTGGGAAAGCTCGTCTGGTCCAGTACGAGACGATCCTTCGATCGAGAAACGATCCCGCGAACCGTAACGACTCCGCAGACGAGAGAGAATTACGCTGTCGTAAACGCTCGATTAACTTTTTACGCTTAATTGGACGGACCTCCCTGTTCTTTTACTTCTGCTCGGTGTGCAGTCTCGATTAATTCTGTATTTTTATGCACCTCGTATTCTGTTCGTGAAAGTATTTGTGTATCTTTGTACACAAAATTGAGACATTGAAAATGGTAACTCTTTAGCGTTTCTATTGATTTTCTATTCTCTGGATAGAATTCCGGCGATAGAAAATTTTTCCTGGATAGATTTTAATCGAAATCAGTGATCAATTTGAAAAACGTTGTCTTTGCCGCAGAATTCTTCGCGAAGTCGAAATAGCGCGATACGTAGCGTGTTACATATAGTAAAAAATTTTATTTGGTTTTTATTGGAATTCTTTTATTCTTCTAATTAATTTGAACGAAAGATACAAGTTGTGTGAATTGGCTATTTACGAAGATTGGAAAATGAAATTTATTATAAATTTTGTACTTTATAATCTGCATTTCATTTAACATTGCACCACAAATCTCGTACTCGCGATTATGCTGTTACAGCGGATGTATGCTGCGAACTGTATTATAGCGGTAAGCTTCGGGTACAAATACCTTCAAACGAACTGCAGTAAAATTCCTTGTTAAAGAACGTTCTCGATATAAGCTAGGACCTCTTTGGTCGTCGTATCAGAAATCAGGTTCCGCTGTACATAAAAATTCTTTCAAACGAGTAAGAACTTAACGTATCACAGGATACAGGAATTAAAATCTGTTTGAAATTTCAAAACACACTACCTCGAAATACTTTAATTCCCAATATAAACCACGCAACAGCATTCTTCGAAAGACTCACACCGAGAGGCAAGCTCGTATCTTGGGCTTCCCGCCTGAGCTATCTCCGGATCGGCCGACGATCTTTGATTAACTTGTAATTCCCCGTTGATTCTCGGCGATAGCTGAGGCGACACCCCATTCACCTTCTCCTCCTCCGTTCCGTCTCTCGTTAAAAATTCCATCGACCTCCAAAAACTCTCTCGATATCATCCCAAGCGAGTAATTGAGCAACGACTCGCGTTCACGTCACTCCTCGATCGGCGGCGGCCTCTTGTGCGATCGAGAAAGGCGCAACAGGAGAGAGAGAGAGAGAGAAAGAGAGAGAGAGAGAGGCGGCGGGAGGGTAGGACGAAGTTATCGGAGGCGGTCGATCGATAAATTACAGTCAAGCATATGAAAGGCAGCGAGGAAGGACGATGCGTGTTCCCGATCGTCCGCGTATCTGCCACCGTCGCCGCTGTAATAACTTCGCGGACGTTTATTCGCGACAGCGATGGATTCGTATCGCGCAAATGATCAATGATAAATTGAGTCACGATCGACGCGAGTGAGATAAGAGGGGGAAAGCGGAAGAGGCCAGCTGACTCTTTTCGTCTCGAGGCGTCGCTCGATGTTTTGCAGCGTCGAAAAGGCGGAATCTGTCGCCGCAAAGAGGCAAACCTGTGTCGGTCCTCTTTTTCGAGGGTTCCTCTCTAATAACACGTTGCCGACGTTGCCCGGCCAATATATTAATTACCGCTCAATATATTAATTATCGAGCCTGTAATCTCGCCGCTACGCGCCGTCACGCTCGGTCCTCCGCATCACCCGCATAGCTTTCGCGGCCATCTTCGTATTATTCAGAGGCTTTTCGCGCGCTTTTTCTTCTCGTGTTTCTTCGGTTTCGTTGGCTTCTCGATTGAGTTGTCTCTGGAGATTCGCTTCGCCTATTAAATACTGAAACGACCGTTCTGGATACTTTATATATTATATAGACAGCGGATATTTGTTCATGTGTGTGAAATATAAAAATGTAAAAATGTACAGAATACGTATAATATGCAAAGATACATAATATGTCTAAAATAAAGCGATAAATGCAACAGATCTCTGTATAGATGTCGCTTTCTCGGCTATATCCGATAAAATTATAGGACGCAATTTCCTTTCATCTTTTTTTTCCGGTGACGATCCATTTTTTTGGATAAAAATTGTTTCACGACGTGACTTTTTCTCTGCGTTCCTTACTAACGCACGTTACTTACTTAAGCACCGCACTAAAAAATTGGAAGTTTTTAGATCGTTTATCTATTCAAAGCACTACTCCGTGTTTCGTAGATTCCAATGAAAACCGATTGTCTATTTATGCCTAGCAGCAGAAACTGTAAACCGCAAGGTGTCTCGTAACAATTACGCGTGGAAGCGATTTCTTCTCTCCTGTGAGACGAAACGACACGCTTGTCTGTGGAACTCATTACACGGTTGTAAGGATTTTATGTGGGACGAAGTTAGGGTAAATCTCGAGCTTTTTCTCTCATTAGTCAACCACGACTGGCCGACGACAGTCGGGATAATGCACGCCCCGAATGGAACACCCACGTGTGCACGGAGGCGAAGGATAACGATTGCACGCGTTCTAGAACCAGCAACAGGCAACGTATAGAGGTGGAGAACGGTGTCGTCGTTATCTTCGACATTAGCTAATTTGCTACCTTTTTTGCCGTGGATGCAGATAGTGGGTGGATTCGAGTGAGATACGAGAATGTTACATCTCTTCCGTAGACACAACGAGATAAATGGGGATTTTCAGAGTTGGAATATGGTCATTTGTTGTGAAATTGTGAATAGATTTGGTTCGTTCAATTTTATGAAATGTAAAATATATTGAAATTTGAAGTTCTCGTTTAAAACGATCGTTGACGAGTTCGATGTAATATTTTATTTTAATAACGCGATAAATTTATTCCGTGTGACTAACGATAACGGAATTATCGCCGTGACGTTTAATTTAGTTCATTGTAAACCAAACATTTATCGAAGATTATTGGTGCAAATCAATTTAGATTAACTTCAGACTCCGATTAAATCCAACTTTATCAAAGCCATCTGTTTCCACCATTGATAACATTTTCCCAGCAATCCTTTTAGAAACTAATTGGTTAAATCCAATTTATACCCGCTTACGCTCGAAACTTTCAACATCAAACACACGAAATGATCTCCAAACTGCAATTAAATCATGCCATTAGATCCGGCAAACTCATAAATGTCCACAGCGAGACATACCTCCGATCAATCCTGTAAAAAATGTCTAACATTAAACACAAAAAATCTCCAGTCTTCGGTTAAACTGCCGATATTCTAGCAGAGCCTGCAGTATCCAGTTATCCACATTCCATTGGTGATCCCTCTGACCCAGGTAAACATCCGTTTTACCCAGATCTCCGCGTCGATATACGAAGCTCGCCGATTGCGTGGAAAACAGAGTGCGGATCGTGGTCGAAATCGCGAAACGCGCGGTTCACGAGGAGCTGGCATACCGAGCAGGTCCTTCGATCGAGCGAAACGATACTCGATCGGAATTCAAATGAGACGCCGCGCCGTTGGCTACGTCGCATACCGGCGCGGCCAGATATCGATTCCCGCGTACCGCAACAGAAAGACATCAAGATCGCGTCATCGTACGGTGGTCTTATTAAATCAAAAGGTGACCGATCGCCGTGGACGATAACGAGTTTACCTGTCGACAGGTGGATTCGTTTCTCGTTCGTTCGATGGTTGTACAGAAGCGCTCTCGATCTCGATCTCGTGCCAGATAAGAGAAGGTTTAAAAAGAGAGGAGACGTCACGAATGTCACGCACGCTGCCTTCGCCGCTACTTGTAACTATGAGTGATCAACACGAACTGATATAGTGAAACGACGTGATTAACAAGCTCGATCGGCGGAATTATGGTTCGATCGTGTCGTCGATAGATTTAACCCGGTGATCCGCATTATGACGATTAGGCTGCGGATACACATGCAAATTGATATTTTTACAAACGTGATTAATTTGTCAGTTTCTCGATTTCATCGCATAAATACACGATCGATGTTTAGCTTAAGAAGAAGAAAAAGTGACAGGTTCGTTCGGTCGTCGACACTGTCTCGTCGATCGATAGTGCGAGGTGGTCCATCAAATAGAAAGAAAATCGAGGTGATGTGTTTTTGCAATCTCTGGTATTGATAGATGATGCCAACGTTAAGTTTGTAACCTTTAATTTACTTAATTATACCTTAGTTGTGTAACAGTAAAAATATTGTAACAAATTATAGAAGATCTCTCGAGGTAAAAATTTGTGATATTTAATTTTCTCTGGAATGCTAATTGATGTTTAATTTTGTGTTCGATGATATCATCGTCGCTATAGATATCGTCCTCCACGATATCTCGCAATCGACTGCTAGCACAATTCACGTTCGCCTTTGCGTCCGCGAGAAACAATCGATCGGCTCGCGACGTAGCTGCAGCTGCTGACACAAATCGGCCCTGGCTACCGGTAATTACCGGCTATGAGAATCATTTGGCGTAATTGATGGTTTCTCGTGGGCGTCTTAAACTTCAAACGCTAACAATCGCACTCCCATTTCACTCTTACAGTATGTATTTCAATTTTATAGCCACACATATAACCGATCGAGATTAACGTTTCACTTTTTAATATTTCGTTACACACACGTTTCGATCAAGACATATTTTGGTAACGTCGTATTTAAAAACGGGGGACTCTGATGCTTTTTAAGCAACCGATAATAAAATCTCGACGATATATAATTTTATTAGCGAGGTGCAATATTTTTGTAAAAAAGGACGATAGCGGTTTCTTTTACAACCGACAACCTGCCGCTGGATTATGCCTAATAAGAACATTTTTACTATTGCTTCTACGTTATTTACCATACATTTTAACCACTATAACTCATTTTTATCTTCGGTCTCTGTCATAAAATCAACCTATTATCGTTTCTCCACTGTACGATCTCATCGGACGATCACACGTAACCGACGAGACAGGTCCAATTTATTGTTTCAGATTTTACCGTTTCTTAGACTCATTCCTTTTACGAGCATCTCTAGACCAAAGGACCTTCGCCTCCAACTATCGTCGCGTAGAAATTCGTTCTGTTACTCTTACACACCATCCTATCTTCTTTCATAAGGTTATTCCATCTGCCACGATTAATTAAACTGTAGAGTGTATGTATTTATGAGAATTTATGAGAAATTTGGTATAAACGTACGAAATATCCAAAGTGTAATATTTCCCATGATATTGAACAGGTAAAACAAATTTGTGCCTAGATCCCACTTTTTCAATTATATTCATAAAAATCTAAATTTCGATAAATACTCGCACTCTAGTCATAAGATATTCTTCTATAAAGTTTGATCGTTAAACCATAGGAAACGCTGTACTTTCTTTTTGTTTCTTCCATTTGTGATTCGCTGAAATCAGTTTGGAGGATCGAGCAACATCGGTGGTCCATCTGGATTGACCGGACCAGGTCGAAAAGTCATCCGTGTCAAGAACGAATCGGACGATTCGAATGGAATGAAAAGAGAACAGAAAAAGGTAGGAAAAAAAAGGAAACAGGGATCGAGGTTGGTTCTTCTCGATGGCGGATCGAGCATCCGGCAAACGAAGCGATTTAAATGTATCGAGAATCTGTGCGAAACGATCGCAATCGGTCACGACGCCTCCACCTGCATTCCGATCTCGACGCAATAACGTCGGGGAGATTCCTTTGTTGCGTCGATCGACTGGACGTATGAAACGCCGAGGAATCGTTCTACGTTCCCGTTGATGGAAGGTATTCGTTGCGACATTTCAACGTAGGTGGAAAATGTTGCAGAAATGACTATTCTCCGGGAATTGCTTTTTCTTTTTACTGAAACGTTTCACAAATTAGTTGGCCATCGTGTCATTGCGATGCCATGACGTTCGAAGTACCTTTATACCAGTGAATGGATTGTAGCGCAGATTTTTTCAGAAATTCTTAGAAACTTGCGAAATATTGTATTTTTCTTAGATGATTGTGTGTGTTACATCGATACGATACGAAGTTGATAAATTTCTTTACGACTTATATTAAACTTATTTATAGTTTCCTATGATTATAAGCATAGTAATTGATCATGTTACATTCATCAAGACGTTTCATGTTAAAGCCTCCATCTGAATTGCTCATTCGCTCTGCCGGGTAATATTTTATACTCTTTTTCTGAAATACAAAATTTTCATAGAACGACGTTCGAAGAGAATGTAAAAACGTTGATATCGACTTAGCTTATCGAACAGACTCGACGTGGCAATTCAAAAATTTGATGTTTCAGTTCGACCTAGTATCACCGATCATGCACATTCGAGTCATCGTACGATATAAAAATTTCGTTACGAGTAAGTACCGATCTTATGCGTCATCTTCTTTCCGTCATGATCCTCGAAACAGTACCGATACTTCACCAACGATTTGATTACATCAATCTTAGTCCATCGACAACGACGAATGACAAGCACAGGCAATCTCGATGCACACGACGAACTAGATCAACTCCTACGATGTTCACACGCGATGGCGAGACACTGGCCCAGATATCTGTTCGGCGTAACGTCGCGTCGCGTCGCGTGGTTAGAATTCTGCGAGGGGCCTGCAAGAGCGAGGACGAGTCGTGATCCGGCGCGCGAACCAACGTAGGTCGGTGAGATCTTTTGCTTTCTAATCATCGTCAAGGTTAAACCCCGTTGAACCTGCTAGCTCCTGCGCGATCTGGGTTCGAGCAGAGAGTCTTCGAGAAGTCCATCTTTTTCCTTTCTTCTTCTGCCCCTCGACATCCTGTGCTCCGTCGCGTATACGTATTATATACACGGTCGTATAAGGGTACGACCTTAGCCGCGGGAATAAGACGTCGTCGACCTGCTCTCCCGGGCCGCGATTGTCTCTGTCGGCCGAGTTGCGAGGATATTTCTATACCGTTAAGCGATTGGAACTCGCCTCGTTCCATTGTTTCGCTTGCAACTCTCCTTCTGTGTATCGTATGCACGTGCACACGCGTCACCGAACTCGCGCTCATGGTTCACAAGATTCTCCTCTCTTTTATGGGTTAATTACCATCGACCGATGGACTCGCCGATCTATCGGAAAATCTTGAACCGTTCGATGAAGAAACTGGTGGATTATCGTGGAATCGATTGGCTCTCGTGATAAATGTCGACGATTGATTTTTATCGAAGCCAGAGACTTGGAACTGTTGGGGATTACTTTTATTCTTTAAGTAAATGATATATCGAATGTCCGAGAGGCATATGGTAGTTCTATAGTAGAGTTCTACAGTGGATTGTTGGTTTCTGTTTCCTCTTTTAGTTTAAACTCTCATTCATGAATGAAACTTTCATTTTCGTTACTCCTTACATCTTACCTTCTTTCGAAAAGCAATTTTAAAATTCGGTATGTTTTCGACGTACCCTGTATCGCGAACATTGTCTCGATCGATCTCGAAAGTTCGCGAAGAATATTTGCTTAATGAATCTGGCTTATTTTACACGATATCTATGACAACAGAGTTTTGCGTTTCTCGGAGCGTTTGAAGCATCGTCCCCTTTTCCGCGTGACGCGGAAACCACCCAGGTAGCCGAGCATAAGCAATCCCCAACACGGCGTACCGAGCGAATAGGTGAGAACGAATCCAACGAATATGTTCGTCGTGTTACGACAAAGACTATGGGCCTCGCCGCTATCGGTGTTTCGCTCGAGCGCGAGATAAGTAAGTGCTTTAATTTATTCGAAACACCTCGGTTATTAATCGTCCGCTCCGTGGACTCTACCTGTCCCTCTCGTTCTTCCTATCGGCCATCTCGTTCTACCTTCTCTTTTTATCGTCCACTCTCTTCCTTACGTTAACTCTCCCTTTCTAACTATACCTTCCTTTTTCCTTTTAAACGCTCTTCTTGTTCCTTTTTACATTTTATACACTTTTCCTGTTTTTTTTTTTTCGAAATGAACAAGTATTCGATTATATCTGGACCGTTTTGAGGAATTCCCGTTGCTTTTTTAATCCTTCGTTGTATTTTATTCCGTTACTTATCTATGTTCTTGCGTTGTATCAACCTTTTTTTTTGAGTGAATCGCTTGTCTTTTTTCACTTCTATTCGTGTCTTGTATTTTTCTATCTCTCCTTCCTAATCCTGTTATGGTTTTCGACCTTTGTAACTCTCCCAAATTTCTCTGTTTTAAAAATACAGAAAGAGAAGGAAGATTTTTACTATGTTAAGGGAAGCTCAATTCCAATTAACCTCAGAACACGTGTATTCAAGGAAAATCTAATCTTTGACATATATTCTGAAAATTTTAATCTAATCCGATAAAAGTTACGTGTATAATAAAGCACGTTATAAAATTTGTGTCTAAAAAAATTGTTCGAAATATATTCGTTTTTGAATATCTGCCGACTTGTAAATTGGAATCTACGTTGGGAAGAAATTGTTGAAAAATGCGAAAAGACGAAATTCGTTCACGGTTCCCCACCAAGCGAGAAAGATTCCCGCGCTCACGCTGGTACGCCATAACCGAGATCGTATATACACGTAGGTAGTTATATATGCATATAAATACGTGGGTACAAATAACGAACACGCGGCCGTGTCTCGTTGGAGGCGCGCACCGGGGCCTGAACCAGAGAAATGTTTTAAGCGAGCCACTCACGGCGCCCACGCTCGTCCGCGGCAACAGACGCGCCGACACGCGCGCGCACACGCCGGGCCCCTTATTTCAACCATAAATTAATGTTCTGTCTTCCGCGGATGCATAATTGTGCGAGCAGCGCTAGTCGTCCGAGCTTTTCGTGTCCGCGCCGCTTGGACACACGACGAACGACCGGACGGGACACACCACCGTCACCACCACGACGAACGCCTGATATCCCTGGCAATGACACGTAACGAGCCTTCTAATGGCTTCGCAAACACGCCGTGTAATCCGCGCGTGCACCATCTACCGCGCTTAAGACGCGCCGCTTTGATACTTTGCCCGCTGTTTCATAGATTTCCCTGACCTTACGAGGAATTTTTTGGCACTTTCGCTAACAGCTTGAGGTCAGAACGGGACGATCGGTGAATTTTTAGGCAACACGATCGTTCAGGATTCCTAATTCATTTAGATACAATTTTTTTTTTTCTTCCGACCGATCGATAATTGAATTTTTGTAATTGTACAAGGTTTTGGGAATATTCGCACAAAGAATTCTGGTTTAAGCGATTTCTTTGAACGCGGAGATTGTGCGCCGAGTCGCACATTTTTCACCAAGAATAAGTAAATAATAGAACAATAAAGTCCTCTACTCGCCTAAGAACAAATCTCACAGTCACTACCACGCAGCTGCGATAAAAATCGTTTCACGAACCGGATGGCCTCACCCAAGCGACAGCTGATCGCCATCTCTAAGACAGGAAGCGATTCTGGCTCTCGAATTCCCTGCTGCAAACGACAAGACGAACACTGGACGAGACAGAAACAACGCTTTCCGTTCGTCGAACGAACCGACTGCATCGAGATGGGACTCACGTTCCCGCATTTACATTCGACCTATTGTCTCTTCGTCCCTCTGTCTGCTTCTCTTCCTTCGAGCTCGCAAACCTTCGCTCTTGAACTCTCCCCGATTCGCTTTCAACGCTATTTTTACAGGCGACGACGTCGCGGCGTCGTCGTACGTCGTCTTCGTCCCCGTCTGCCCCGATTTATACGATCCAACAGATGCCCGCGATCGACCGAGCATCGCGTATGCAAAGCAGGAGAAAAATACACCGATGACGCTGTCCTCGCGATTTTCCATTTATTGTTTCGCGTATTAAGCGTTCGGACAACGAAACTTCGATTGTAATTGCTTAACACGTTTACCACCACGGTGATCGTTGATTATCAAATCGACGTCGTTGCGTCTTTTCAGAACGATCGGAAGACGTAAATTTTTCGAACTAAAAGTAAGATACGAAATATCAATGCCAACGATTTATTGTTATCACAGCGGAAGGAAAAATAAACCCCACAAATTGATTCGCTCCATCTTTTATCAAATTCTGAATTTCGTTACGTAAGTACATATAACGTCTAACGCTACTGTAGAAATACATAGAACGCTTATTGTTTGTTCTGGTAGTGCACGTGTTTTTGAGTAGGCCGTGAATAATAGCTGTGGAACGGTGGTGGTATCGCTTGGCTGAGTTTTGAAGAATCAAAGAGATAAATTTTGGTACGGTGAAAGGGTAAATGACAGGTTTGAGACAGTACATATCAAATAGAACGCTTTTAGCCGAGCTATTCCCTGATCAATTTATAGATCGTTTATAAATAGTATCGCATACTACTACATCAATTATTCAAATTAGTCTTTCATTCAACTTGAATGAATCACTTGTCTTATCGATACTTATCCACGGCTTTCAAACACAATCTTTCTCCTATCGTGGTGTCCTAGCGATGTCCAGGACAGTTGCTGTTAAATCCTCTATCGAATATCTGCGAACAAAAACATAATAAATTCTCGATTAAAATAATTAATACAAAGAAAACAAGTTCAACCTTTCTAATATAACTCTGTCATCGACAGATCCCATCAACCTGTATCGAGTTTTGTATCAGGTATCACGAATACAACCATAGATTCCCTACTTCGAAACAGTTACTTATACTTCCTTATACTCCACCCATTAAACGAGACAAAACTTCTTCAACGTCATTCTCTATTCCTCCTCAGCTTCGTACTTGCACGCATTATCGTCGCTCTGTTTCACAAACAAGCGAGAAAAAGGAATGAATATTCGCCACGTCGTCGCTGCGTGCGAAAGCGGTCAAACGATAAAATCGGATCTCCATAGGTGTTCGCGTGTTCGGTTGAGCGACAGGCCGGCTTCGTCACCGCGGGGATGCTGCAGCGAGATAAACGCCGGAGCGTATAACGAGGCGGCTGCGAAACCGTGGCTCGCGTCGCGCGCGTATCTTACGCGATACAATTATCCGGAGCGTACGACCACTTGCTCCGGCTATCTTGGTCGAGTAGGTTCTCGAGGTGACGTCGCTCGGACGAGCAACCGGGGCGGAATCCAGATGAAAGCGACAGCTATGACGTAAGGGATAATCGGCCGCTTTAGGGTGCTCGAGAACGAAGGTTGTATCGTCTTAAAAAAGTCGAAATGCCGCTCGAGTTCTTCGTCTGTTTCGGAGAGGATTATCGAAACGACACATACATGCGACGCTATGCTGTACAAAAATTTATTTAATATATACGATACGATACACGATATAACGTATAAAATGTCCGAAATAATTGGAACGAACAACCGAAAGAAAATTTTCTACCGTAAATAGCAAACGTTGTCGCGCGGAAAATACAATGATTAGAATTCTACCAACAACTGACGCAGAATTGCATCGTCCAAATCAGCCAGTGAAATCAAAAAACGAGCGACTGCTCGTTCTCGATTGGGTATTCCGTAGGAATTCGATCAGGGTCAGACGTTGCAGGATTACCAGGAGCGTAGATTCGCGAATTCAGAGGATTTTACTAGGCCTTGCACGTCCGATGTCACCATCAACGGACGACCTCAGACGAGCGCATCAGGGCCGCTCACGAAGAACGCGGCGGGGATTGTGGCTCGATTTTAAAGCGTCGAATTAGCGTGCAGCGCATAGCTGCTATCGATTCCTGTGGCCGTTTTCGGTCGTGGCAGGCTTTACAGCCAAGGTCGAGACGAAAGTATACTAACGGCGTGCGAATCGCGTGCTGCTCGATTGTGATGGTCGAAATATTGCTCAACCAGAACTCACGATTAAGAACTCAGATAGCGATTAAGCCGTCAGAAAAATAGAACTGTCGCTCGAAGCGTGGAACTGCGAAGGATCGAGAAGCAAGTCGTCTCCCACTAAATGACGTGGCAATCAAATGGTTATCGTTCTTCTTCGTTGAGTTTGACGTTGTCCTATTCTTGGGGGAAAAATCCATTTGCACCATTTATCGAGTGAATTTTCTCGATTCAAACTAACTTGGACACTGACTTCTTTCCCATGATATAGAATCTCCATCTATACGCAAACTATCTATCAACTATGTATATGTTTAATTTTCTTATCAACCGTTCCTCTGCAATAGCTCGAGACTTTTAACGATGTTTAGAACTTTATGTCTGGTTCATCGTTAAAATAAAACATTGTATTAAATATTCTCTCAGTTTCGTCTTACTTTACCTAGCTGCAGTTGGGAAGACTCTTATTTGTTTCCATTTGTATAACGAGAAATCATATTCAAGAACGATAATTTCATTAAATAAGACCATACAAAAGTTCATAGGGTATAGAGTCGTTCGAAACTGTAAGAAATAATAGTTCACATGGACGAGTTGGCTGCATAGCAGGTATGCACAAAATGAACACGTTCCCTTCGAAGTAGACGATCGACTGTAAACGTACGATCGCTGGATCGAATCGTGGATCGAGTCTGCGTGTCAGGAAAGTGGTACGAGTAGATCTTGGAAACATGGTCCGAGGGAAGGTGCATTATTTGCTTGTCAGTTGGGAATATTGCGATCCAAAGAACGTGACTGGACTTCACTTGAGGGAGTAAATTGAACTTCCGCGAAGTATACGGGAAAGAGAACTTTGCTTCTTGGAAAAACCGAGTGAAATCCAAATTCAGCGTATTCGTACGTATAAAGGTGAGCATACGACTTATCTCTTTATATGTAATACAGTAATTATTGCCAGAAGATTACGATTATCTATGAAAAAATTCATATTTTTTTATGAATACGATTAAAGAGATAGAACCCATATAGAAATTCCTTTTATAATAATGACCATCCTTCTTTAAATATTTAGTACATTTTCAAATATTACGCATATTCTACATATTTTTGCACGCTTAAATATATGCATAAAGATTCATAGTAATTATTGTAATTCGAAACCAGTGCTCGCTTCGTTATTTCTTTTCCTTGCTTCCTGATACCAAAAGATTCGTACTTATTAATAAACAAACAAATGAATAAACGAATAAAAAGAAAGACGGGGCACGTCTCTTAATTATGCTTCGAAACGTGACTTTCTTTTTAAATGTCGTTTATTTTCCGTAATATTTTCGCCCGTGCGTGCATCAATCGCCGACACCAGCGTCATTAACACGCCTCTTGATTTATTGCTCGAAAAAGAAGACGAAGACAGAGGAGATTTCGGTGCACGCCGATAATACCGTGGCTAATAGCCGTGCCACGAAACAGTTTGGCTCCTCGATTCCCATAAAATCGTCGAAAATTCGTTGAAATCGAAAACCACTTCCGCCAGTTTCTTTCGCATTTCGGTAGCAGAAAGAGAAAACAGAATATAACGAGCATTGGATTCGTGCTTGGTGAACATCGATTTACACGAATCACGTATTCACTTCCGTCGAAGATCTGCCAATTAATCATCAGATGGTTGATCATCGTCTCACGAAGCAATTAGAGGGATTAAACCTGTCTATCATCATCGAGATCTTGTTTAACCCTTGGGTTAGTTATTTAAGGTGTTCGCTACAAGTTTAATACGACTATGGGCCATGTGAAAGCTTCTTCAATTAAAACGTAGGATTAAAATTAGATTAATTAATGGAATGATTCTACTTAACAAGTATGGAATTTAGCAACAACTTATAATTATAGACTTGAAAAATCCTGTCTGATCGTGCGAAGAAGTAAGGGCTACTTTACCGCATGATGAATTAGTCAAAAAGTCAAACCTATCTAATGAATTAATCAATAAGACTTTCTTCGCCACATCCTCGATATATCTTCGATACGTCTTCGTACAAACTTCATTATGGCAATGATAAACTGTAATGTGCCAATATACCAATAGCAAAAAGTTATTTATGAAATGAAAGTAGTTAAAAAGTCATTTGTACAATATATAATAGTAAATTAAATTATGCTATATCTGTAACATTACTATCTGCACCTTAAGAAATTGAAATGGATATACGTATATCGATATGAGCAGATACAGATACCTACCAATGGTAAATAAAGAAATTAATTGTCTATAATTTGTTAAGGGACCAAATACTCTAACAATAAATATAAACAATCGTATTAGCTACAAAAATGAACGATAAACTCTTTGCTGCGCAAAAATAAAGGAAGAAGGTAAAGAAGAATTTCAACAAAAGGATAGAAGATGAAACCGCGAAGTTCTACCCACGAGGATCTCGTGTCCAGTCTGGCTTTAGCAGCGTTCAGGACTGGCAGTCCGCTCCGGGGTCCTTTCCCGAGTGCGAGGACCTCGTACCTCATTCTTCCTGTTTCTCTTCCTCATACCAAGATCGGTGACCAGCGAAGTAGTCGAGCGGTCTGAACCCGCGAGCGAGAGGTCCTTGTAGGGCATAATCTTTGAACCGACCCTCTCGTGCATCTCCAGTTCTCATTCGGCTCGGTCTTAATTTTCTCCAATTACGTGCGCCTTACGATTCGCCATTAACATGTATGTATATACGAGCGAGGAATCGTAATACGCTTATTATCGTTTGCCAGATGCGAATCATCCGACGTAAGGCAAACACTCGCTGTCTTCGTTTTCTTCTCGGTTTTTCTTCGTCTCCTTAATTAATGAAAAAGGTTTCCTATTTTAGTTTCGTCTATATCAAATTCTTAAATAAAAAAAAAGCGGTAACACAAATAGACAGACAAATAAAATCCTTCTAATTTTACAATATCATTAAAAATTATGTATCGCTTTCTTTCACCGAACTTCTTTTCTTCGCCAAAACTCCAACGATCGTTCGACGTCGTATCAAAAAGGGTCCATTAATTAAATTGAAATCCGCTGAATTTACTATCGAACGATCTCCTTCGCATTTTCAAACTCAATCTCAGAGAAGACTCTCTTTATTAGGCCGCAGGGTAATTTCCAGTCGAAACAAGGCTCATCAGTCTTAAAAGCTCGAGCGAACGAAGCGCTCGCGCGTTCTCAGCAACCGATACGAACATCATAGGTTTCCATAATCGTCTCTGTACCGTTCGATACCAGGCATCGATGATCGCGAACGACACCGTGCCCCCTTTGTCTATCAGAAGCATCGTCGTTTCGCCGGATAATTACACCAGGCCAGGATAATTTGCAATAAAGAGCTCTCTTCTACGATGCATCCCTCGTCCTCCGCTTGGTGCATTGTTTTCCAACTCGGTCAATCGAGATGTCCTTCGATCGAAGATCGGCCGAGATAGGATCGAAATCTCAGGGTCGCTCGGCCACTCTCGGGACTCTCTCGTGTTCGGCTCGTCCCAACGACACCGTTCGACTGCACCTTCCTTCCAAACACCTGTCCACGGTCATAGGAATACTCCTTTCATAATTTTCATACCGCTTAAACGATTTCATTTTTATCGATCGTCTCGTTCGACGATTTGGAAATTGACTGTGAATCAAACGAAAATCAGTGGTTTAGAGATTAACGCTAAAATTATGCAATTCGTCAAAGAGATTGGTTTCAGACTGTTTTCTTTCAAAATAATTATTGGAAATACACAAATGCTTTTGACAAAATTAATTGATCTTTATGCAAATAAAAATGCAACTGCGACATAATATGCAAAGATACGTAGAATTTTCAACATATAATACTCGTTACGGTGTAAAGTAAAATAAATTTCTTCTCAGATTACGTCTCTTCGAACTTTGTGTAATATTCAATGTTATATTATATAAAAATATGTAACTTTTGTAAACAGGAGAAAGGTGGATTTTCCGAAGGGACGCTCAAAAGCCAAATTTGTGTAAATATAAAAATACATTGACAGCACAAAGTATAGAAACCTCTTCTCGAATAATAATTGGTAAATGAAATTAAGATGGAGATCCTGAATGCAAATACAATACATAGTTGCATCAGTAGAATCAGTTTTATAATGCCATCAATCTTGCAGCTCCATTCCCAATGAAACAAGATTTTTAAAGGTCGAGAACCAAGTCGGGGAACAGCTTGATCTTCCAATAAAATAAACATCCTTAATAGAACTACGGGATAAGATAGATTCATCAGACATTCTCGACTCTCTGTTGCATGTAACATCGTCGAGACGTTCTTCGAGAAAAGGATAGAAGACGTACATTCGTTTACGCGATTATCTCGTTTCCCTTTGCAAGTTTGTTACGCGGCATTTCATTTCGACGTGCTGAGGTGTGGACGGCCGTGTGTCACGTGTGTCGTGTGTGTCACCTCTGGCATCTGAGCTCCTCTGACCGCAGTTCTCGTCTCGTCACCTCGTCATTATCTCCCAACGATGATTACAATTATTATTCCGATCGGCCAATAATCATATCCCAAGCGACGTAACTATTCGCGTGTGTACGATTGCCATCGACGATCACGTAGACCACTCGTCCCCGTGTTTTGCACGCTTTCTGAAACCGTACAGACACTTACCATCGTTTCTCTTTCACGCGTGTATTCTTTCCTTTCTGACTTTTTTATATTTCTATCGAAGAAATTGGGAAATAGGCTGTCGAAAGTTCGTGACCGATTCTTTTTATACGGTGCTTGGAAAGTGGAATATTCTGTATTCGGTATATATTATATTCGCGATGTTTTATATTTGGCATATCTTAATTTTAAATACCCAGTTCTTTGCGATATTGTGTATTTTTTATATCCTATATTCGAGAACATTTCATATTATATTCAATTTCTGCTATATTCGTGATTCTACGTCCTATGTGTACGATATTCTACGATATATTTTTACTACAAATAAAAGAATAAATGTTCCAATTTCCTAAACTATGCAGAATAAAAAAAAAACGAGCTAGAATTCACCCCCGTATCTGCTCCAAATATATCTAAAATAATGATATAGTAATAAAAATAATAAATTTTTCCTCATCAATGGGCCGACAAGCGTATCAGCAACGATACGACGATAATGATACGATGTTACGTCACAGATGGAGATGCACAGGTTGCCGGTCGGGTTACCATTATTAGGCGGATCAGGATTAACGAGGCCTGGATCCCCTTTCGAGATTACCGCGAAAGACGCAAGACGAGGGCCGCGAGTACGCGCGATGACGCGCCGCCACGATAGGACGCCTGCGCGCGTCATGAGTCAGATATCCTCCAGGTTTCAGCGTGCCGGGTCAGGGGTCGATTGCATTTGCTAGAACCGCCCCCACCCTTCTTCCGTCTCCGCGGTCCGTGTGTCTCGGAGTCCTTGATATTAGAATGGTCCAGGGGAACGCGCGCCTCCAGTGACCGTTACACGCTGCAACGGTGAGGCGCACATCACCACACTATCTTCGTCTCTTCTCGATCGTCTTCCACTGACGACATCGCTTCGTTACCATCCCGAGAATCCTCCGCTGCGGAACCATTTAGACGTTCGTCTTTACGGCCATTCTTCTCCGGTGTCTTTAACGATGTTCTGCAGTTTAGATTTCTGCGCGAACCTCGTGAAATTTCACGCTACGGATCGATATTTCCAATCGAATGACGAAAGCCAACGATCGAAGAAGCAGTATTTTCATTCAGCGTGGAAATTTCTTTCAATTTGCAAGTTCATCCAAATAGATGGAGTGTGCGACTAGCGATACATTGCATTACGCAAATAGGTTAGTAAATTGGATCTTGAACTTGAAAGAGTCGATCCGACGAAAGGTTAGTAGAATGATCGAGCATCTCGGCTGGCACGCACCATATTTCAATGGCGGTCGATCAAGTTCGATAGATCGTTAATTGAACGTAGTTACCAGCAACCACCTTACCGGATACGAATATTAATATTAATGAAGTTTTGATAGGACATTGCTAATGTAAAATTTTCATCGGGTTGATAATTGGATTGTCCTCGAAAGAAAATAATAAATTACACACGGGCAGACTTTGATATTTAGGTTTGATAACGAGTGCCCCAGACTGGCCGCAAAAACTGCGCCAAGATGAATAGAGCTACCGGCAATCCAAGTTCAAGGCTCCAGTCTGTAACGCCGTCGAACCATCAATCATGTTCCAATGAATGACCGGCAAAAAATCTCGGAATACGCAAAAACCGCGTGATTTAATAAACCAAGTCCAGAGCAAATAGAATTCCCCCTCGCTCACGGAGGGTCAGGGCTGTGGATTTAAATTGGCACGCATTACCATTGCAAAGCAGACACCTCGCGAGTTTATTCTGGACATTGGAAACTTCTGTCTATATCGGCCCGTTAATATCGTACTCTCCAATCGTGTATTCACGCCTTTTTACAGCCTCCATGGATGCCCTCGCTTTATCGACGAATAAATCAAACGATGGAAACGATTCCGAATTTTGTTAAGTTCTTAAGTGGTCGGCAGAATTGGGAGAAGTGGTCCAAACAATTTTAAACTTTTGGCTACTTTTTTTCCATCGTATAAGCGCGGAAGTCATTTTAACTGCGAGATAAGAAAAGTAAAACCGAGACGATAAATCATTATTGAAAAAAGTAGAATAGAATTTGCTTAAAATGGTAAACAATACTTGGTTACAACATAATTAAAGATTTTATCGTACGTCGTAAATTTTGAAGCACATAACGTATAGCTCTTCGCGAGCTTTGGAATATAATGGCCTTCCTTTCCTCATTCATTTTCCACTCGTGTTGTCTTGCTTACACGTCTTGTTTTCTCGTTTGAAGGATTTTTTTCAATAAAATATTATTCTACTAACCTCGAAAGATTACACAAAGGGACGTACGCGGCGTCGTGACGATATAAAACGAATGCGATAAACAGCAAATGAAATTGGAGAACAGCTCGATCGATTCTAAAGCAATGTGCGCAATATGAAAGAACGATCCTGTCCATCGAACATCCCAGGTCGTTTTTTCACACCTCCTTTGATATCCTTGAATTGCTCTCAACTTTTTCGCCTCCTTCGCCATTTACTCTGCACTTCACGGATGCTCAAGGCCACGCGCCGATTCAGCCCCGAATCGATCGCGTTTCGTGATCGTATCGCTAACCATCTGATTCTATTTCGCGGTATTATCGACTTCAATCTTTTCACTCTATTCTCCAGTGACCGTAGTTTGAAACGTTTGATTTGTTGAACTATTTCCAGGCGCTGTTAGAATTGTTTTTAACGAGGTTATTATGTAAATGAAATCGCTAGCTCTGACAATGGCGACGTCTGCTCCACGTGATTCTTTTTCACAATTGAAGTTGAGGAAACAGGATCTGATCGAGATACTTTACTGGTAGAATCATCGATGTTTAATATATAAAATTTGCATTAAAACAATCGAATTCTTAAATCCACTGAAACTATATAATGCAATATAATTAGGATAAAAGTCATTGAAATTTCCTGAAATACACCGTTGTAGGTCTATACAATTTCTACAATATAAAACATTGCCAATTGATCATCATGTTGTTATTATTACTACTATTATTATATTGATTATTGCTATATCATTTTATATATTATTCTATTACTCTGAAAATTCTAGCATAAATCATCGTAACGAATCGCTGGAAAAGTTAATTGTTTTCGATGTTTCGATGAATAAAAACGAATGTCGATGGTAATCGACGATACTCGTTACAGAATCGTTGCATCTTGGTAGATCTTTGTAATCTTCGATCAACGATGGTAGAAAAAAGAAGATGGACTTACAGATGCGTCATTGAAGCACACGATCCTCGGTTGTGCCGATTCTTAATCGATTAGTTCATAGAGGAAAGTGTTTATCGCCGGTGTTGAAAATAACGCGGCGATCGCGAGAGCTCGGTCTGGGAAACCACGGGCTGACGAGGTTGCTCACGATCGGAGATGACCGACGCTGATCGACGCTGTGTAGGAGTGAGGGAATTTAAAAGCGAAGCGCGAACGTGATGTTCAGGAAATGAGGATGCTGCGTGGGAGTCTCGGCTTCTCGAGGGTGAACCGAGAGGAAAGAAAGAGATAAAGTCTTCGGGTTTTAGAGCAGGAAAGGAACGAGTTCTTGGAGACGAGCGGAACGCTGTGAAGCTTGCACTTGTTCCACTATCGACGATGTATAAAACACCCGAGGTCCACGGACGAAAAACATGACAAATGGTAAGTCACATTTCTTGTCTTTTATGCCAGAACACTCTTAAAACCCGCTATGTTGTCAACCAGAGTTAGAACCATTTACTTTTCAAAGTGAATACGTGGTGTTGTCAACTTCTTGAACGTTCTTTTTGCGTTTTAGAATATAGATAAAAATAAATGCTTCCAGAGATGAAGGTCGAGTGTCAACTAGATGCAGTTTTAATGTTACAATGGATGTTTATGTATTTACAGGATATTCAAATATGCAAAAATATACAGAATGTCCAAAGTAAAGTTTAGAGGGTGAACTAATGTTAAGATCCCATTTCTTTAATAATATTTAGAAAAATATGAATTTACATAAACGTTCTCTGTGAAGCCTAATCGCGAACGATAGTCGCAAGTCCTTTCGTGCTCGATAT
This sequence comes from Bombus vancouverensis nearcticus, assembly GCF_051014615.1. NCBI lineage: Eukaryota > Metazoa > Arthropoda > Insecta > Hymenoptera > Apidae > Bombus > Bombus vancouverensis. The sequence continues at coordinate 18,326,978 of NC_134915.1, read as the reverse complement.
CTCGATTTTTTCTACTCTAAAAATCTCTTCAGAATGTATGATTTTATGATTAATTAAATATTGGCACTTCGTTTTCCTGCTTTACGATATATCCAAGCACGAGTATAGAAATCCAAAGTAATTTCAGGGACAAAAACTAAGTGCAAACATCGTTCGATGAAAAAGATTGCAGACCATCACGATAAATCGCCATGTCGAGTCCTTGCTACGATTAATGACCAATTATGTCGTGTTGCATATTCAATACAGGTGACAAGTTGAGGTCACGTTGAACGTAAAAGCCATCAACGTTGGCCACGAAACGGATAAAATCACTTGCGACGTACTTAAAAGTTCTGACGTTCGCGTTCTTCTACTCGATCGTTGATCCTTTTATTTTTCTCTTCCAAAGTATCCTTAACGTGCTGTGTGCGTAATTCGAAAAGTCCACTGGCTGGCAGCGACTATTCGAACAATTCGAGTTAGAAGAAGTCGAGCTAATGACAGCTACGAGCGTCGGTCCTGTTCGATCGAATCGTTCAATCACGGCGAATGATTCGATTTTAATTCTAGCGGCTTTCACGCGTCACAGGAGTATTTCCGTAATGCGTTTACGCCTCTTCTACCGGACAGTTTGATCCATTAAACGCCAAGGTTAAACACTGGTAAAAAAGGAGACGGGGGATCACACTGCCCGATAAAAACTGGCCTTTCGATTGTGCAGAAGTTTGTCCTGCTTTTGAGTTTAAGATCCTACGCGATGTCATTAATTCTAGAAATCCGCTACAGGTATTTGAGATCCATTTTTCTTATAATTACAAATACAGATTCCTTCGTCTTTTATATTCATTATTTACAAACATATACAAATTTAACGTAAGAGTAATCGTAGTGTTAAGCTAATCCTCAGTTCATATCGTTGGATCGTAAATGGTCTGTGTAATTTCAGGTTACGTTACTCGATTGTTAAATACGATATTTCAATTTTTATTCCATTTTTTATTTGAGAGAGCAGGAAATGTATCATACAATCGTTAATTATACCACAAAGTCTACTAATTACAAAAATATGTTTGAGTTTTCGATTATGCAGTAGAACGAATTACGTTTTCTTTTTTTCAAACCATATAACACTCTCCAACACATATCTTATTATTACGTTCATAGTCCAGAGCAATGTTATCGAATCAGCGTACATATGCATTCACAGGTTGTGTATTTTTCCAATGCTAATAATAAATCTTCAATGGATGATAATTTAAATCTCAAGTATATGAACCATACACAATTCCTTATGGTAATAACTGTATACGAAAACGTCGATTAATCCGAACAAACGACGATCTGAAATTTACTAAGTTATTTGTCTTCGGTAAAACTAATTAGAAAGTCGAACGATACTCTAAAGTGTGTAAACGACGTCTCTCAAATCCATAGAGCAAACCAGGAATTCTCGTTTATGAAACTTGCAAATTCTATCGGAAACCAGATCGAGCTGGAAGTACACAAGGAAGACAAACGAGAATACCGAAAATAATCAGAAAAGGCACATCTTCGAAATAACAGTTTCGCCGGACAAGTCGCTTCGCAACACGTTTCTCAGGGATAATAAATGTTTCCTGAACCTCGGCGGCTCACAGCCTGGATTAAGGACAAACGGTACAGGCCGGGGCCTCGCGTGAAGATAATTCGAAAAATGTGTAATACACGGCTCTTAGAGAGAGGATAAGCTCGAGAAATGTTCACCGTGAGTCGGTGTATTGGCCCGGGGCGTTCTCGCGAGCGTGGAATTCGCGAATTATCCAGCCGAAGCCACGGAGCTTGGCGCGAACTGCCGATATGTATTTCGACCGACCACGAGTTCGCTTGGATTACGCAAGGTAAAGGCAGGTTACAGGTCCGTCGTAGCCCTGCAGCCGCCGCAGACCCAGTTCTCATCTATTAATGCGCAATTACCGGACAAACAATGTGATTACAGCTGCGTTTAAGTCGTTACGCGACGCTCAACCTTCCCTCCCCTCTCCTGTTTCGCGAATGCTTCCCCCTTGCTCGTTTCGACATCTGTTTCTATGTTTCACGGTACGTTTGCGCAACATTTTACCGTGACATTGTATTATCAACATGGGAAATTGAAGTTTTGTTCGTCTGACTGAGCGAAGTTGATGAGAGGATGCTTAGGAAAGATGGTCTTTTTGCTCAGGGTGATTGTTTTTGATAGAAGGTGAACGTGATGGGTGGTGAACGAGCGGTGGAACAAGTTTTTAGGATTATGATAAAGTAATAGCGATAACAGTTTCTTATATTTATAACAGTTTTTCTACGAACGGCAGGAAAGAAATTGAGTTCGGCATGAATTAAGTGCAATTCGAATGTAAATTTCGATAGTCTGAGCGTAAGTAGAATTTATTCTCAGGTACCACTTATCTGTACTATGTTTTCCTTACATTTCTCGTTATGTTTTTTCCATTTTATTCCGCGTCATTCTACACTTTTTAACCTTTCCTCGAGTTTCACCGTATACTTTCCTATAATCAAGGCTGCCCCTAATGCCACCTGAAAAAAAAACTAAACCTTCTTCAAAGTCCCTTTCATATTTTTCCTGACGAGTGCTTCCAAGTATCTTCGTCCGAAGGAACATCTTTACCTTCACCACTCCATTGAAATCAACCTATTTACGGAATTTCAAGCGCGTTCCACCGATGAGACCAATGCGAAACGTTCACCTGGGACGTTCTACCATCCATCTCCCGATGGGCCAACCAATCATTATACCGCGTCTCTCCCGATAATTAGAATTTCATGCTGTTACCGATGATCCCGCAGCTAGGCTACGTCTTCATCAAGCCGTTTAGCGAAATCTCTCACGGCGGAGTAAAGAAACACAGCGACGACAAGTGGCGCCGAGAGTGGATCGTCCAGGACCCGTAGAACGTCGTTTTCTTGCGCAACGATCCACGGTGATCCGTCTTCTGGGTGACGACGATCGATCGGTGCGCTCGTTCAATTACTCCGTCCGTGCATTCTACGCGAGCGAAGGCAAGGTTCAAGGACGTGACTGAATGCGTTCCATCGGCACTGGTTTCGCGAAGTTCCGGTATCGATGAGTCAATGCGGAGTACGTTGAGTTATATGTTTGATCTTTCCATACGTACGCGTTTCTACGACGAATACAGAGGAAGAGAGAGGCAGAGAAGAGTATTAAGTGTTTCGTCACATTCGTGGTAAATGCGAATCGGCGATTAGAATCGATAACCTTCGTTGTTTCGGTATTCTTTTTTTTTCTTTTAATTAGAGGAAGAGAATGGCTATGGTTGCGGAGAGCAGACCTGTCGATTCGAAATTTAAATGTTGTTCTTGTTTCGCAATTGGAGCGCGAAAGGAAATTGTGAGACGCGCCAGAGTACCTTCTTTTTAACGAGGTTGTGTGAGTGAGTCAGTTATTCAGTTCTGTTTCTAGGAGGATTTAGTATTAGAATCGTCAATTAGGTTCTCGATCTTTCGTTCCTGTAATCGTTATACGCATAGTATTTCTAATAATGTTGATAGTCCTTTTATTTGTGTGTGAGATAGAGATTTACGTATAATTATTTACGTTTATTATGTTAATTTTATATTACATTGCAGATGGCAAGATTTAGTATTCATTTTAGAGAATATTAATAACCAAAGAATATTTAAAACAATTTTCTTGTTCTCCGATTCGTTCTTCGTACCATAAATTATCTTCCGAGAACGTTTAATCTAAATCAAAGAAAAAACGAAGCAGGAACGATATCAGCGGAATAATTAACCAATGAAACATTCACAAGTAGTATCAGCCTTTCGTAGTCAGACGCATTTTTCCAAACATGGTCGTGTTTTATGCTCTTATAGATTCCCGAAAAATATAAAAACTTTTCAAATATGCAACCAATATCTCTATTACGGATATTTCAAACTTTCTTAAATAAAATTAAAAATTCAGAGGAATGGTATCAAAGATAGAGTTTCACGTTCGGAATATTATCAAGTTATCGAACTTTAAAAAACCCTGGATAAATTCTGAAATGTAGATCGATGTCTCTATTTTATGATACAGATCAAAATCAAATCAAATCAAATACTTGAGATTTTCCTCGATAAAAAAGGGATTCGGAGCAGTGATTCCAGTGCTATAATTTCACTTGTGTTACCAATAACTCAGTTTGCCTGTCAAGTATCGTCAAGCTACCAAAACTGGCAAATAGTCGCCGCAAAAATCACTGTAAAAGGTGTAATCGAAGACGTTCGTGCATAATTATTTCCACGGAAGTCATGAATCGTCCGGATGTCCACACGGAATCGAAACGTCGACATCGCAGTGCCTCTTCGAGGTGTTCTCTCCTCCGTTTGATAAATTGAAAAATGTGGATTACGAATAGCTCAAAGATTACTACGCTCGCTCAACATCGTTAATTAGAGAGAATGACTCACATTATCGAGCGGACGGCGTCTCTTACGTCGTTGATACGCAGCTGGGAACGACTCAGGATAGGCGAGTTCCCGCTACGATTACGTAATCTCACCCTTTTCCCGGTCGTTCAATGGAAGGACGCGAGTAGGAACGAGCTTTATGCCTGTCGAACTTGGTCGATTCCCCATGTAAAATTTTTCCAACCGTGAGTTATGGATTATTGAATTGTAAACCGAGAACCATTCAACGACGTGGAAAATATATCTTGGCTTGAAGATATATTATCGCGATTAGGAAACTTGATTTTCTTCGAAGTCGTGGAAATAAAACGGCAGACGTTAAAATTGAGTTTTCGTGTGGGATAGTTCTGTAGGTTTCGAAATTACGTTTCTATGAATTCTTTTATATCGATATGACAATGATATTGTTATATACTATTCTCTGTTTGAAATAGCGGATTGTTTCCTTTCGTATAGTTGGCATTTTCTCTCAGTTTGTTCATCTCTATGCTGAACAATTTCAACCTCTCTTGATGCCTGTACAATCCATTATTATTATTATTCTTTTGTAAAATAATCTGTAATTGGCCTTTCAACTAATTTTTCAAAAATGAAATCTGTCACATTTTATTAGAACGTTATATTATTTCGTTGCTATCGAACAAAACTTTTAGCTTAATTCCTATCGATTCCTATTTCTGCCATCGGTGTTGAAAATCGTAATTTTTTCCACGTAAACGAAGAAAAATCTTCTCGTAGATGGCTAATCGTGGAAAAAATTTCTTTTTCACAAAAAAAAAAAAAAAACATTCACATTCTCCTAAGTCGTCAAAAAACTGGTCACTGCAACAATTCCAAATCTATCGGCGCAGTCAATCCTTGCCCCAACATCTTTCTTCGAAAGAACGCAAAAAGGCTAAAAGAAACCGAGAAAAAAATCGTGTAAGGTACAAGAACTCGCTCCAAAGTTGTCGGTCGTTGTCAGACAGCTTTCACCGTTCGAATATTTTCGACGACGTGTAATCCGCGAATAATTGCACAGGCCGGTTCGTGGAAAAGCCGTGTTCCGCGCTTGTTGTCCTCGCGATGGAAAAACGGTGCTTCCATCGCTTAGTAGGAGAGGAGAGGTGGTAGTAGACGTTGGATGCTGGATACGGCGCGTTATGCCGGGGTAATGAGAAAATCTTAATCACGCGCGTGACACGCGTGCCTACGTGCCTGCACGTTATTCGCGCGTGTAATAATCCCGGCACGATTCTCTCCGCGCGGCGAACGCATCGCCTCTCGGCGTTCGACGCGTAGAACGAATCGCCGTGGACGCAGCGTGTGCACGCCGCGCGAGCTGTGAGAAAGGCCGCGCCAGAATACGCGATTAGAGGCCGAAGATGAGGAAGAACGCCGGGACCGAGACCGTTGGGAATACACAGAAAACGCGCGAGCCCGCCGGCACTGATAATACAAGCTAGCGGTTATGCGCTTCAAACAGCTTTCGAGTCCAATTTCCGCAGGACACCTACCGGCACGTTTGCTCGCGTCGCGTCGCCATGGGAATATGCAATCCGCGGGAACTTTCCGAGATGACGCGCGGTGTAACGTTTTATCTATCTAGCGGGAAAATATTGAATTTTGATGGGAATCCAGATATGCATATAAAAATTTGTCTCGTCAACCCTGCTGCGTTCTTCCAGTCATTCTCAATTGTATTTTTCTAACGCTAAAGAATATTTCAGCTTTGAATAAAATACGAAGAAATTTTCATTTTGGTACGCGTGGTTTCTCGTTTCAAAGTTATGTTAAAACGTTTCAGAGTCCGCTGCTTCGCTGAAATGAGAGCAAAATTGATTTGTGAAAGTCATAGTAGGGTTAAACTTAAAATCGGCGATTAGAACAACAAACACAAACATTGAAAGAGTCGTATCATAATTTTCCCCTATAATTTATGACCGAAGGAATCGTATTGCAAACTCGATCGGAAACAGGAGGCAAAGTTTCACATTCTAGATACTACGCTTTAATTTCACTAGAAATAACAACGTGAAACTTGGTAGTGTAAGATCAAAATTTAAAAATTCCGAAATTTAAATTGGAAAAATATCGTACATTTATCTTCTAATGTCTCTTCGTCTTCGATCGATTACGTTCCCCGCGATAGATAATTTATATTCTCGGAAATATATTAACATCGACAAGTAAATTAATTATCCGTGCCCTCTTTGCTCTTTACAGCGATCAAACGAGAATAAAATAAACGTCTAAACGAAGAAATCGTGCGTGCTACGATGCCACGAGCGATCGCAACTGGTTCACGCGATAAAGAGACACGCGCGTCGGGGGGGGGGGAGGTATCGCATGCTCGCGATCGATTTTATTCGTTGCCCGGGATGAATCGTGACGGCCGACCACTTTCCGATTTATTCACTAATTACGTTAATTAGTTCGTCAAACGGAATCGCAAAACAGAGGCTGGTCGTTTCGATTAACGCGATCGACGCGGTCGATTTGTACCGGTTATTTTTCACGTCACGGTGTTACGCGTTTGCCTGTCGTTTACGCTTCCACCAAGATTATCGTGCGTAATGCGATCGGTTTTTCTGCGTGGCGGGGTTCGCGGCTTCTCGTAATTAGAGGCTCTTGATGCATGTTAGACGCGAGCAAGGCTGGTAGTTAACAAGCTAAGCAACCTCGTATATTACGCCGTTAGATAAACGCTGTTTATCAACGCTCGACGACTCCTCGCCCGGAATTTTGCTCTGTTTGCGATCGACGATGAACCAACCGTGCGATCTCGCGGAAATTTAAGCTACCGTGTCTAATTGTACTCGTAAAGCGTAAAAGAAGCGTGTAGAATGTTGTTTAATTATGATTAGTTCTTCGTCATTTTTGTCCTTTTAATCTTAATGTTTATTTATGGCAGAAAATAATTGTAATCGACCAATTAGAGTAGAGTGTTTTAACATGGAATCTATGTCTATCAATTATAGATAGCGAGAAATAAAATTAACAGTAATAAGTATAAGTAAGTTATATGCGAAAAGTAAAAGTCTGATCTCAATTCGATATATCCATATTTTCTATGCAGGAGTTGAGGAAAATGGTCGATTTTTTATCGTATAAAGATCCGTTGAACCAAAGTACAGTTTCAAAGTAGCGTCGGACTGTATCCGACCCTTAGCCGGTGCACAACGTGACCCAAGGGCAAAGAATTTATTGAAGCGTCTGCATCCGAAACTCGTTCACCTGCCAGCTGGTTCGAGGTGATGGAATTTTGGCTGGAACGGGCCGGTACTCTCATGCTGCTCGTAAATTCTCGAGAAGATACTTTGTGGTAAATGGAACGGAACGTGGTCGCGTCTGGCAAATACGTTTCGGCGGTAATTACATCGGTGCTTCTCGATTATCCGTTTAGTAATCGTTATTTAATACTTTCAACAGGGTGATCTCTGGAATGCGGAGCATCTGCGGCGATAACAGTCTTTCAATTTTTGATAACTTAATATCATTCTGAATTGCAAATTTATCGCTAATTATATATTGCCGATACGGTCGTTGTATTTTTTGCAATTTATGCATACGAAGAAAACATTTGAGAAGAGGAACAAAGCGATAAGCAATGTATTAAAATAAACCGCATTGTCTAAAACAGATATTCAGTCGTATTCGAAAAACAACGGCTGCACTAGTCGAATAAACAAGTGAATAAATAAAACAAGATTACTAACAAGAAACAATTACGTGCAGCGGAGTTTCTTCGATCGACATCGAAACTAAAAGCATCGAAATTCGTTTGGATCGCAGAGAAACGGTGGAACAGTAGGTCAGTCGCGTCAGGCGCGAACCGAACAGTGGAGACTCGAACGCGCGGTTAGGCGAGTACTCACCTGCCGCGATCGCCTCGAATCGTGACCCGGTTTCGCGCGCGCTCCTCCGATCGGCATTCATCACTGTCACGAATCTGTAGCTGATAAATCGCCGTTTAATCGCAACGAGAATTCAACGAACGACGGTGACACGTCTCGAGCCCGTGAAGAAAAAGCGTAATCTACGAGGGGAAGAGAAAAATCACTCTCCCCCTCGAGCGAGCGTAGAAGCGGAGAACAGCGGCTATAAAAGGCCTCTTCGCGCGACTTTCCTCCGCTCTTGGACAAAAAGCTGCTCCAGTTTACCATCCGCTCGAGCAATGTTTATACGAGGAAATAAGAAGTACGGCAGAGGAACGACTTACGCGGCGTTCCTCGACGACATACGTACAAATCTCGGTGAAAAAAGGAGCGGCGAGGTTTAGTCGACGAGCGGAAATAAATCAGCGCGGCGCTTCTGCGAGTACTTTCCCGTTGTGAGGTCGACAGGCGGGTGCGCGCGGTTACGCGCGAGACGTCGGCCAACAAAACGAGTCGGCGCGAGCCTCCAAACAAGGTTTAATTGCCGGAGCATTGACATGCGCGCGGCTCGCCCTCGAGGCGGCGACGCAACCGCGCCTTTTGTCTTCTGGCTGCGGCCGCTGCTTCGTGGAACTTCCACGTCGGCCGACAGCCAGGAAAGTCCGCGGCCGCGTTTCGCAACCTCGCGGAAGCGATCGTTCCGTGACCAGAACAACGTTGGCAGAGAGAGGGAAAGTCGGTTGCTTTTCATACAATGAAAAACGATGGCTGCCGGCCAACTGCCCGAGTGATCGATGCGCGGAACGGTCACGTAAGTAATTCACCGTTTAATCGTATTTGTTTATGATTAATTAGGAAAGCATGTCTATTGGAACGAAATGTTAACGCTTCAAATACGGCTACTGTATTGTGAAATTACCTACTAGTAACGTAAAAAGCGCGCGAACAAGGTACGAGGTTAAAGAATTTCCTCTTACTTTTAAAATTAATAGAAGCAAGTCGCGGTAGAAGCTAATTTATCATAGAATAAAGAGCAAGGTATTGAATCGGTTTCTTACAATTTTACAAATTCATTACCTCGCGCTTTAATGAAATAAGGACACACGTACGTAGAATGAACGTTAAATCGAGCCTGATTTCACTATGAAAAAGAGAATCGTTATCTGTATAATTCAAAGTCGGTCGCATCTATTGGCCACGATATTCGACGTAGAAAGATCCACGAAAAATAATTGTAGAATATTCTGTGACAACTAAAAGTAGAATTATGCCGACTTAAGTGGACGTGTTTCAGGAAGCTAATAAAAAGAAACTCGTTTCTCTGAGTCTCTCGGAGAAGAAATTACGATATCAAGAATTCGTGGATCGACCTTCCTGTTACGCTTATGTAATCGTGCTGAGAACCCGATCGAGCCAATTCCTTTTTCTTTTTCACGTTCGTTCTTTTTGCTCGTTTGCACCTGCCTTTATCCCACAATCTGGCTAACTTTGTTCGAAGAAGAAGCCTTGAGCAGCCAATTAATGTTGCTCGATCGGTCTCGCAGGTTACTTAGAATACACACAAGCACGATGCGTTTCGCTTTTTTGGCTACCTGGACTCGTTTTGCTGAATCTTTCGGCTGGCCAATGCCAGGAATAAACACCACCCCCGGCCTTTCGCCGGCAAAGATGCCGCGGATTACGGGATTCCTGACTTCTTTCGGTCCCGCGTAGCGTTATTCTTGCCTTCGAGCAAGGTCTATCGTGGGATCGTGAGAAAAACTAGTAAACGCTGATTCAACGCTCCTCCGATTCATGAGCAGCCAGTATTGCGAGAGCCAGCCGTAACAGCGTTTACGATAAAATGACATAATTGTGATAAATTCGCCTCCATTTTAGGGTGCCTCCAGTGACTATGTTTGGAATACTGCTGAACTCCTCGATGATCGTCGAGAACGAAATTGGTAGACACATTAGGCGGAATTTATGTCTGCCGCTGTTCCACGGGACACCTTCGTGCCAATAGTTTACCTTCGTTGCTTAGGATCCGGACATTTAAAAGGATGAAGTAATTTAATGAACGTGCAACTTTCTTCGTGGTCGTGTGGCTTCAAGGCTCGAGGCTATTTCAGAGTTTGTTTGGAAAGTTTATTTTAGAAATTTCAAATACAGACACGTCTCTCCACTTTGAATTCTCATTTACTGTATGGGTATATTAGAATAAAAGTACATGGTTCTGATATTGATTAATGGATAGTTCCTATTCTTAGAAGTCTCCATCGTCTTCTTAAGAATTTCTAACAATTTCTTCCCGTTTGTGAAGCAACAGTATGAAGCAACGGTAATGGCTTCTCAGGAACTTATCGGATATTGAAAACATAATATAGGTGTGAAAACAACTTGTAGTACTTTGCTATTATAGAAATTGTAATATGCGTATTGCGACGAGCCAACGTGTCATGTGGTATAATGGACTGGACAAGGAACACGAAGGGTCGTTTGGTAGGCAACATGTTGACGAGGACGATACGTGCAAGTACAATAGAATTATCTGACAAGTTCGAGGAAAAAGTAGTACAAGAGAAAATCTTTAATTCGACAAATACTATGGGTAAAATTAAATCCTAGTAGAAGAATCCATGATAACTACATTTACTACTAATAGTGACGCTTTTATTTTCCACCTGTTTTATTACAAATATATCTGTCTTACGACATAGAACATCGAATAAAGTACGATTTATTAAAGCTCTTCGATAAATACAACAAATAGGTATCATAATACATGCGAACGTGTGTATTATATCTTATACACATACATATTAAATGGAAAGAGGGCACTCGTGACAGATGAACAAAGGAAAGTTCGTACAACTGGTAGAGTGGAAGCATTTGGCGCCACGCGAAACGATTCGGATCCGATCACGACACGATCCAACATACAAGTACAAAGTTACTACACGTATCGTATCGAAGCATTGGATCTCTATTACCGGGGCGAAACACTTGGCAACTTCCTTGGAATGAAGCGATAGCAGTCGGTTCGGGTTGGAGAATGATCTCGGCCGGTTTGCCAGCGGTTAGTACATCGTATCGGCGACGACAATCGACTCACGGGGCATTCCCGATTCCGAAAGGACGCCGGTGCTGCAGCCAGTTTCTCATGATGCGCCGTTCCATGGCTGTCAAGGAACTTTCACGGCCCTGAGAGAACGAACGAACGCGCTCCAACTGGTCCTTGACCGTTTCTCGCGATCCCTTTAATAAATTACGCCAACGAGCGATATGGAAAGCGATCGGAACGCGGCCGTTGCACTCTCGCGCGCCGTTTAATCTGCGTCGCGATCGAGCCACGAGAGCTCCACGAGTGAAAAATCGCGCAATCGTCCGCCACCATCGGGACGCAATTACGTCCACGATCAGATACGCTGCCCAGTCACCCGGTTAGGCGAATTTTTCAATCCGAGAATCGCCGTGGAAAGCACCAAGGATACAATTATACGCGAACTGCCAGGAAAAGGTCGACTGTTATTCCTTTGAATGACCACAATGCCGTTACAAAGGTTATCAAAGACGATGCAGGTTACTTTTCGTTTGGAGTTGTTTCTTCAACTTAGTATTATCATCTTCGTCAAGATACGAATTTGCATAAATATCCGCAGTCTAAATATTACTAGTGAAACTAAATTAATGGAATTAACAAACCTTTCTAGCTAATCTTTATAACTTTCTACGTCCACAAAATTCGATGTTTCTTCGTCTCAAGATCGAACGAACATCGATCACCTAAAGTACGAAAAATTCATCACCCGTTTATGTTCGATCTTCGAGGCGATTAGGCTAGTGGCTCGTGTCTTCGAACGACTTATTATCTCCGAAACAATAAAATTTGGCGATAAGGATCGTCAGGCGTTGTCCCCAAAGACGGAGGCTCTGAAATATTTCCTCGATCCACGGTACAGACGTTGGCGATGTCCGATTGAAATCGATTTATGGTCCAGCGACAGACGAGAGATATCGCCCGGGGCGGGATCGAATCAAGACGCAACGCGAGAGTTTCGGAACGTGGGAAGCGTAAAGTCCTTTTTAGTTTTTTCTTTTATCCTTCCATGTTCTTTATCCGAGATAAGCGACTCGAAGATCGGTTGTGAGTCACCCATAGGAGTGGTGACTTGCCCTGCGATCGGCATGATCGGCGGATCTACGATCGTGTTTCGTGTTCCCTGGCGGCGGTCCAACGCCAGCCACAGGCTTGTTAACCGTCAAAACGAATGACGTCCCGACGTTTTACAAGACGTGCACGAGTTCGTCTATCTTCCGTGGACGTTGCGGGCCGATCGCGTAAAAGACGTTCGGTCGTACAAACCTTAGGAAATCGTGGCGTTCGGAGGAAGAACGCAAGGGATTCGGAGGGGTTGATATTCTCACGAATTGTAATTTTTCGTTGCTGATAGGGATAGAAAGGGAAACGCGACAGGATAGAATAGAATAAAATTTTATACTTGCAATTGTCAAATGCTGACAGAACAAACGCTAAGCGTCGACTTACGTATTTTATATCAATAGAATAAATAGAATATAAGATAATAGAGTATAAAATGAATAAAAAACAAACTTCGAATACTTTGCTTAGTTCGCTTCGTCAAATACACGCGTCCCTGACCGATGGCTCGCACCCGCTGCCGGGCGTCAAAGGCTTAGTGAGCGATCGCGTGAGGATAATGGTCCGTAGACCAGTTAAACGGCGATGGAAAACGAAATGGGATGAGTCGTGTGAACCGATCCGCCGATTAAGTAAACCTCATAGTGACATTTAACCGGTATCTGTCTCTGGCTTCCAGGTCATCCTCGAGGCCCACAGGACGCAACTGCGATCGACGACGATCGATCGTTTCACCTCGCGTTTTCCTATCCACCAAGTATCGGCTCTACCGATCGTACTTGAATGCCACGAGACTTTTATTACTCTCAGCGTTGTCAATAAAGAATCACAACGAGATAATGAACGTTCGAAGCGACGGTAATTCTTACCTCATTACTCGAACTCATAATTATCGAAAGGAAAGGCGCAGGTGGCACAATGACTTATGAAATGAAATTGCAAAATTCCTTCCTCGGAAACTACTCACTTCATTTTTCACCTCGAGGTTTCTCCCCTGAAGCGTCATCAAACAAGATGCACGTCGTCTAGCAATCTTGCTACTCACGTTACGAAGTTGGCTCTGCTATAGACCATAGACGAGCGCGTTTCGCGTGTCTAAAACACCGGCGGATTTCTCACGACTCGCCTGGTCGAGGGTGATGGTCGGGAGTGCGCGAGAGGCCGGTAATTTCCCGCAAGATACCGGTAAATCGCGCGCGGGTCGGCATCGATGCGGCCGATCCTCGGCCGATACCTTTGAGCGTGAACCGGTAGTGGGTGCAGAGATGGGTGGACACGGCGAGACGCGATTAGCCGGCCCCGATACGGCTATCTTGCGAGTACAAGGGACCGGGTCGGTCGCACGTTGCTTTCGCGCGCCTCGAATTCTTCCACCGCTTATTCTTGCTCTTCTGTGCAGCGGTGCTTCCGATTCCGAGCGGCAGATAGGGGCCGTGGCTGGGTCACCGGAGAAAAAATCGCGTTGGTTCACCCGTAAAAATCGATCGGATCGCCTGGGTCGAACGCGTGCGCGCGCGCAGGGACTAGAGTGCGAGCTCTAGCGGTGGCGTCGGTTAATTAACGCCGAGCGGATCGCGCATGCGCCTAGCACCTCGGTAACACCACGAGGGAGATCGCGAGATCGCGATAGCGGCTGAAACTGCCGCGAGATTCTCTCCCTCTTTGCGCTTTCGAGCTGTTTCTGCCCCTTTCTGCGCGCTTTACGCGCTCGTTTTTTCGTACGGTCGGCTCGACGGCCGATCTCAAGCCGGTCGGCAGCCAAGCGTTCGGTGCATCGATAAATTTCGGAATTGGCGCCTCCGTCGACCTGGGTCCACCTAATTAAGCGGTTCGCCCCGTAATTACAGCCAATTAACGTCAAACTCGGCCGGCACGTCGCGCTCAGAATGCTATCGCGCGGAGATTGCGCACCCTTACGTGCACGTACATACGGAGCTGTGTTGGCCGAGGCAAAAGCACGCGACGCTCGTCATTTTTGCCGGCGAGGCGTTGCTTCGTCGATCGATAAGACTCTGGCAGAGGTGAGAAGAGAGGGTGCTTCGAGTGGTAGCCTTTATAGCGTGATTTAAAGCGGCGATAAAGATTGACGGTAAGTATTTAGGGGTGGAAAGAATGGAGTGCTGATTGGTTTTCTGCAGTTCCGACGTTATGGCTTTAACTTTCATCCGGTATAGCGTGGATCAAATTGCTGTAGGTATATCGTTTTTCATATTTTCGCTATTTTTGTTTTCTAACGCGTTGCACCTGTCATTACGTCGCTTTCGATGTTTTTATTACGCGAGATCAGTCGGTCGAGTCATTTAGTAATTAATTATTTATTTGTTACTTATTTATCTCTGATTTGAGCCTATCAGTCGACGGTGAAATGCAGGGTTATCATCGATTCCATCTTGACGTATTTATCAATTTCTATCGGCGCTTTAAATCGTGTTGTAGATGGTATCGCCGTAGCTTACACAATCGCGTTTCATCTCCGCAAAGCTCATCGATTAAGCAAATATTCGTGTCTATAATCCTACATCGCTTCGTTGCGATAAATAACAGTATGGAAGTAAATCAACTATCGTTTAAAAAGTTTAACGCGCGTGATATATAATACGTGGGTAAAGATAGAATGCGTAATTCATCAGACCTTCGAAAGGACTTAAATAGGAGTAAAAAAATTGGACTTTCACAGTCCGATTCTATAGCTGCTAAGACTCGAGGCTTCCAGGCGTAAGCCGTGACCACTAGAAAACACATGAAACTGAACCGAAGCAATCTCAGTGTGTCGTTTAATATCTCGAAGGCCCGAGTAGTCTCGAGACTTAAATTTTCCGTGAAATAACTTAGAAACAATCCTTGGTTGAAGAATTACAAATCCTAACTCGTAACACCTAATTTGTCAGCGCCTCGTCCAACGTACACACGCGATTTCCATCAACCTAAAAACCGGCCACCGACGCTAAACAGCGACATTAGCATCGAGCGGGTTTCGCCGGAGCCGGAGAATCACTTAGACCCCTAATGAGCTCAGCCAGCGTACAAGCGGCTACACGCTCGCCACGGCGGAAAAGGTTAAAATCCATCAGCGGAGCTCGCACCTCGTGGCACCCGGAGGCCTCAATTAAACGAGTTAAATCCCTGAGATCTCGCTACGCAAGAAGCTCGAGCAGCGTGACGAGCGTCGGTACACCGGCCGCTCGATTATTCAGACACCCTAATGAACCGCGGGACGATTTCGACGGGCGTTCTCAGCCGTGGCCTTAATATCGGTCCTCCGACGAGGACGTTACATAAGCCGCGTTCGCACACATACACTCACAAATACGTGTAATCGTACAAAGTAACGAGAGGCAAGAGGATCGGTGTATGCGCCAAGACGTGACCACGATGAGCACGGAGCAGGGGCCCGTGCTCGTGAGCTGTGGGACGGCGCACGCTTCAGAAAAATCCCATTAATTGCTTCTATGGTGATAAATTTCCCCCTGGCGGTGCACGATTCCTCTCCGTCTCCCTCTTGCTCTCTCCTCGTCGTTTTCTCTCCCTCGTTGTCGAGAGAGGTAGCTTCTCCTCGGACCAGACTCGCCTCTCTCTCGAGAGACCATATCAACCGTCTATGTTAATTTTCAGTTTAATAAGGTACACCAGGAAGTGACACCGAGCCCGTGGCAGGGAACGCGCCTGGCGAATGCCAGGTGAAAATGTCGCGGCGGGAGTGACATTTCAATTAATGTGTACCGCCACTGCTGCGTGGGAAGAAACATGGCCGCTGCTTTCGTGAGACGTTGCAGGTGCACGGAAAATTCGAGCATCGAAAGTTTCTGGTACGTACGTGTGGAAAATACTGCTCGATCGTGAGTGGTGATAGCGACGTGGTATTTAGAACAGCTGTTTTGTGACATGTGCAAGTTTTAATCGTGCGTTATTTGAATAACGTACTGAATGTAGCACGAGGAAGTCTTGCTAAATCGATTTTATCTGCAAGAATTCCTAGTAACTATTCTGACGACGAAATTCTACGTACGTTACTTCTTCCTATCGCTTTCGGACCAGTTTTTGATACCTGGAATACTTCTCGAAATTTTTGTATCGCCATTTCCAAACACTCATCGCTTTCTCGGAAAACAAAGTCAGCTGATGATGTTTCTCCGAAGGAAAGTATAAAGCAATGAGCGTTAATCAACCATCTGTGACTCACTATCTCGTATATACGTAGAACATTACTATTATTATTTCCTACATATTTTTATTCGTACGTATTTTCACGTCATGAATAATACCCGAACAAGATATTTTTACTACTTTTATTACAAAAATCTGCTATTTCACTGTTCTGACATTATGTAAAAATTCCAAAGGAATATCCATTAAAAGCACATTCGCAAACTACCGATAAAAACTGAGCATAAGTGTTTCCGAAAATAGAATTCCAAAAATATCAATACCGATATCTCTCAAATTCTTCCACTACATTATACCGTACAACTCGTATTTATATCGTCATTCTGGAATTAATTCGAGTTTACGCGTTTAAAAGCATTTCCAAAAATACGGCTAGAATTGAAAACATATCTATATCGATGTTTTAAAAATTCCTCTACTATATTTTACTATCTACATATATATAGATCCGTCCTGAGAGCAATTGCCATTTTCAAATCAATTTAAAGTTTCAGAAACACCTGTCAAAAATCACAGAAAGCGTGCGCGAGGTGGCAAAAAGGGTGAGCTCCTCCCATCAAGAGCAAAGCATCTGTAGCGTCTTCAATTTTCAATTTACAGCAAAAGAATGGGCCGAGCATAGCGTTCCCGTGGGCTCGCGTAATAATATCTGTGTCGCTCGATAATAAATGGCAAGCGCCATCGCGTTCGTCGCGCACTCGAGCGTGGCTCGTCAAATGATTATAACAGCGGGACGAGGGAAGAAAAGAGATTCTGGGTGAATCATCGTACCGTGGAATGCCCTGCTTCGCTCGTTCCTTTTTGCCACCTCGCGTTGGTAGCTTCTCGCGAGTGAGCGCGCGCTCGCGCGAACACGAACGCGGTAATGAGCGACGACGGCAATAACGCAGACGATAACTATTAACCAGATTGTTCGGTTAACGACGAAGGTGATGAGAAGCGTACGCGAATCACGTCGCTGGAAACGAGGCGCAGCTTTCGTTTATCAAGGACGCGGCATCGACGAAACAAGCCGCTCCGCGTGCAATTCTAATCGGCCAGGCTTCCTCTGTGTGTTGAATCGCGGCCGAATAAAGGATCGCTCGGGATAAAATTACGCGTGTATGTGGATTGCTCGCGGCCTCTGAGACGACGCTTCATTTAGCAACCCGTCGCGTGAATGGGAAATTACCGGCTTTCCAGCGAGAAACTTTGCTTCTTTCAATGTTACGTCCGACCTCATCTGTATGCTACTACTGTACAGTTTTTCTCTCGGCTCCGGCCGTCCTGTCTTCTTTTTTTATTCCTTCCCTTCTTCCTTCTCCCATTGGGCAATCCGAATCGATGCGAGACACGATAAAATATCGAGTTGCACAAGATTTGACGAGAGAGGTTTCATTGTATATATGCATGCGCGTTCCTCGCTTCGAAATGTCAGTTTGTGTGTTCCGTATTCCCTGGAAGAAGTGAATTATTGTAATGTATAATTTGTTGATCTTGGAGAAAGATGAATTCTATACGTAATGGCTGCTCGAGGTGTTCAGTTGAGTTTGATTAATCTTCCGATTGCGGGCTTACTCGAGATGCATTCGACGTTTTATTCCAATTGGTTTATACTCCGTGGACTATAATTTGAAAGTATTTTCGTATTTTCATAATGAATATCCATATTGACGTATTTCTGTCAAATAAAGTTACGGTATAAAGGAATACGAAAGTATTGGCAAATCTTGACTTATATCTTTTACTTTTTCCTTAGAATTAAAGAAGTCGTAGAAGAAGAAAGGAAGAGCAAAGCATAATCAGGCATTGCGCAACACATTGACTCGCTCCATCTTTATTTTTGTTCTATTTTTCACTTTCACGTAAAGTTTACCTATATCGTTTATAACTATTGTACGTTTCACTTTGTTTATCGCGCTTTTGTGCTTTCGCGGTGCTGTATCGTTAACGAATAAAGCACTGCAGTCAATTTCAAAGTCGTTCGAATCGATACTTCGCATTAGCTTCGTATATCGCTCCCATGAAAGCCAACAAGATTCGCCTCTCGACGATGCCAATCCTCCTACGATATACGGCCAGATACCTATGACTCATTTCTCTATTCGGAATACTTTGTTTTTAGCACTACGAGTCTTCAAAAAAGAATAGGCTCGCCAATAAAAGTATAACTCGCGAAGAATCTAAATAGACGAACGATATACTCGACAAATTTCTTCACTCTTCCACTCTACAATCATACACAAAATTAACTGCTTCCTGCTCTTGTAATTTCCTCGTATTAAATCCATCCACCGAGCCTAAAGTGTCGAAACTAGATCAAGGCCGCTGTTTATCCGCATCTCTTAGCCAAATTCCCTAAACCGTCCCTCCGCTTTCACCTCGAATGGCTAAAAAACCTATCATCACGAAAAAGGAAAAAAGCGAAAGAAACATCGTACAGAGTGGCGTGATCGGTAGAAACGAGTCCTCTATCGGACAACGGCACCTTGGTGCCCGAGCATTCGTCGCTTAAACGATCTCTTAATTACCCGGACACGGTGGAAAACGATCGTGGCGACGATCCTTTACGGTCGACACCCGTACTTCGTAGACGAGTCGGGCGGTCGAGTCAAGCGGACCGGGTCCAATTTCGGCAAGCAGCAATTACAGGCGACCGAGAGAGCGTCGCGAACGACGGCCAATTGGCCCCCTTTTTTTCCTTCTCTTGCCCGGTGTGTCCCTCTTCGTCCCCATCTTATCGTGATTATCGTGATCATCGACACGAGTAGTATCCGCTCGATACCGACTTTCGTGTGACGCAAGCGAGTCGCGTCGAGAGGTGGCCGCTTTCCTCTTTCGCGTCGGGGCTTCTTCGTCCCGAGGCGTTCTAGCGCTCCGTCACGGTTCTCACGATCTCGATCGCCGACGTCCCAGGCCGAAAATGGCGAGCACGGTCGAGAGGCTGGTCGTTGAAAAAAATCAATTAATCTCAATCGAGGCGACCGTGCGCGCGAAAGGGTAATTTCCAATTTGTCGCGGCCCCAAAAACCACGAGCGACGAACGAGCCCCGGAGAGCTCGTAGGCCCGCGGCGATCCGCGAGACTGGCGAAAGTATTTTTTTTTCGGATAAGGGCATCGCGAACCGCGCTGTCGTCGCCGCCGGTGACGAACGGTTTCGGATAAACGACACGCTACGGATCAACCTGCTCCGTCACGATTTATTAGGGAAAAGGTGAACCTGTTGAAGGCCGCATTTTCGCGATACTCGTAGTGTGGCACTGATCGTTGGAAAATCGATGAAAAATATTTTGGTTAGACGTTGCTTACACTTATTGAAAATGAACGATTTATTTTGCTCTTCTACTCTTCGGATCAATGTTGGGAACGTGTGTTTGAAATAAGGAATTTATTGTAGTAGAAAATAACAAGGAATAGCGAAATTTGGTTCTTTCGAGGAATAGTTGGTAGAATTAGTCGTAAGATTGAAAAATAATTAGGTGTTGGTTATGCTCGATGGATTGGCCAAGTTGGGTTTCTTTTTCTGTTTTCAGATTTTTGAGATCGATCTCGAGGCGGTTCATTTTAAACGTAACAAATTCTAGTCTAAACGTTAAGAGATCTTCCTTAGAAGGGTAGGTGTTGATTTTGCTGGTGGAATTGATTGCAAGATCGATAGAAAAGATTTAGATGCTAATTATATGCTGAATTTTGAATAAAGCTCGCAATTGAACTGGTTTCGATCCCCTTCTTTAGATTTTTTATTTAATCAGAGAAATTCGTAGAAATGTTTTATTCGTGAAATTAATGTCGAGGTAGTATATTTTAAACGTAGTAGATTCTAATATTAAGAAATCGTAGAAATTGTATATTGAACTGATTCGTTAGGATAGTTGTTTGTTTCAATGATGTGCGTATTTTTTCAATTTAATAAACATACTATATTGTGATTTAAGCGTTTTTATGTATGTACACAAAAGGAAAGTGTTGTTCTACCATCAGATTTGATTTCGTTTCGCATTTTTCTCTTCGTCCTTGTCGCTTTCATCACAAAGATTACATTTAAATGATTAAATAATAGCACGAGTATGGTCATCTTTATGTATGAAACAGCAGGTTTATATCGCGATTCTTCTGCAATCGTGAAAGCAAGATCGAGATTTACAGAGAGTAGAAACATTTAAAATTCTATTTCTTTCAACGAAAGAGAAAATAGATGTTCCTGTATCCAGCGACGTGTTTTATAGTCTCGCGTGAAACATCGGATTGCTATTAGGAGTTTATTACGTAGAATCGATGTGTGCTAATGCCTTCTTCCGATTACGAGATTGGTCGAGCGATTGGTTCGATAGAATCTCCTTAAAATTCTATATTCGATGGAAAAATGACAGAAAAGACTCGTCTGTACATCGAGAGATAAGTATATTTTATGGACTATGTTTGTAAATTCTTTCTATCCTAAGGTCACGGATCTTCAATCTTAATGTTAATACATTTCTAGCGATATAAAACCGAAAGAAATATATTATATCTCTGTAAAATTTATTTATCTTTCTTTTGGGTCTGTAAACCAATTATATTTCGGATAAAATGTAAAGTAGCTAGAACTCGAGAAATATTTATATGCAAATTACAGAAAAGTAGAAATCTGAGATCCACCAACTGTGAAATATTACTTCACAGATTTTCTTTCGTTCATTTCTTAAATTAACTTCGTGGGATTCCTTCGTAAAATTCTCTTCTCCATAAAATTTGAAGCAAACATTGTAAGATAGAGATTCATTGGGAATAATTCTATCGATCTTAAACGAACGATAATACCATCGATCTTAAAGGAGGAGAAATTCGAGGAATATTCTATTAATATACATAATACGTATCAAAATCAACAGACGAAAGAAGATAAACAAGGGAACGCGCCAACAAACGAACGATATGAAATCGTGGCTGACAATGTTACAGTAAAAAATTTGCATAATCGCCCGATGTCGTCGATACCAATTTGCATATGCCATTCGTTGTCGAACCAGTTGAAGGTGTGCAAAATATGCGAGCAACCATCTTCAACGGAATTCGATTCCATTTCTTTTCTTCGATCCGGCAGTACCACTGGTCTTTTACGGTGTACGGATTACTATTCACTTCTCTGTTGTCGTTTGGTAAGGTATAAAATATTTATTATAAGACATATACGATATTAACGAAAGAATGTACGAATACAGATTCGATATAAGTATTATACACTAAGATTCGAAAATAATACAGAAATCTACATAGAACTCTTTGAATCGCGTACGCGTAAATCACAATTTCAAGTTGACTCAATTTCAATCATCTCACTCAATTTCACGCATCTCTGGTGAAAATAATGTTAAAGCATTCTCAAATATTCGAACACCTACAGTTAAAATAAAGCCAAAACACTCTCAAACGCTCAAATACTCAAATATTTGACAAGAGCGAAACTCTTATTCGATTAACCAAAAAAAACAAAATATCTTTTAATCGAGCGCAACGCAACGTGTCGAACGCGCCATTCTTTAGAAACTTAAACGTTCGCGCGTGCGAGCTAGCGGTATAATTATTGCTTTCTATCGAATTTAGATCATTGCCGTTGAAGCGATGCCGATGATCGTCAAAGACGAATATCAACGACTCGATCGCGATAGCGTACGATTAGCGGTGCTCGATCCAGGAATAAGGTTCGGTGCACGCGTACGTCGCGATACTTGGAAACGTCGGAACATGATCTACTTACCGCGGTAGCCGCTGGATCGAAAAGCAATGAGCGGTAAAATGCAGCGATCTACCCACGGTCGTCTCGTATCCGCTGTCCAATCACCGCCGCCACGTACAAAAGGTGCACAACCGGCCTGCGAACGTGTCCATCTTACGAACGATCCAACGCGCCTATACAGCGTACGATATACCGGCCGTGTAGGTGTCTGTATTCGCGCCAGTGTGCGACGAGTGAGAAGCGTTATATACAGCGAGTTGAGTGGTGCATGCCGCAATACGCGATGCACAAGCTTCATTAATGAGTCATCGAGTCGACGCGGTGCCAGATACACGAGCCACTATCGAGCAATGGCTTGCGCCCCGCGGCGAAGAAGGTGAAGTACACACAAAGTCGAGATGGCCGTGATAGGGCGGTTCGAGGCAGTCGAATTCGCGGAAGTGCGCTGAACTTCGTGTGAATTCATGGTTATGGAGTAACGGGTTCTCGTGCATTGATACCGCGCGATTGCCTTTATATCGCGTCCGTTAATGGGACGCGTTTGGAAACGTCTACGCGGCCGTGTAATTGGCAGGCGTTCCGCCAAGCTGCGGAGGGAATGCTTAAACGGCTGTTTTTCACTTCCACGTAAATTCGATAGATCACTCTGTATTTGAATTTTTCATAAGGTTGAAAATGAGATTTGTAAATCGAGGTATTTCTTGAAGTATCTGTACCTCGCGAGATGGACGATGTGCTCTGTTACTGTTGATCAAATATGGAACATAGGTGGAAAACTTTTCGATATTAGAAAATTTCTTTATCTCAATATTCTTCTATTTCGATGCTTTAGCATTTAAAGTTTAAAATTTTATCACGCAAGATTTGTAATCGATGTTCGTGTATACTGAATTATTGTAGATTATCTTTGGTTATTAATTGTATCTACGTGTTATTGAACCTTATTTCATGGGACTGATGTAAAACTTCATCAGATACGGTACAAAAAAATTGCTACGCTAATACCAGACGTAGGATCGTCGATTTTCATTAAAATTTTATGAAAACGCGATGTAAAATTCACAGACTGGTTCGTTTAACGTCGCTACAACAAAACAGGACTGACATATATAATTTGAGAGATATTTGCCTGGCCCGAAATTACCCTACTATCTGCAATTAAAGATGGAATATTTTACGGGACTGAAAGAGTAGGACGAAAGAAAAGAAGAAGAGGATGTAAAAATCTCTGAAGACAAGCTCGGAGATCTTTTCAAAACGATCATCTTGCTGAATAACTTTCCCCGGTAATTATCATGCATACGTGCCCGTACTTTATAAGATCTTCGTTTAAGCATCCACCGCTTTCCACCGAGTTTCGTTCTGCCCCCGTTCCCTGGCGTTTGTTACGATGCCGCGGAGACCTTAAGAAATAGTCGTACGTCAGAGTATTATTATATAGCGCTTTAAATGGTAGCGATAAATTACGGACGCTGCACCGAGCGCTTAATCGCAGCCACCTTTTAGGTTACAAGGAAGATCAAACTTCTGGCATCCTTCTGCATCTGACTTCCTTCTCGAAGATTCCGTTCCGTTTGTTAATCAATTTCCTTTGGAAAGTTGCGTTCTTCCAAATTTATTTGTGTCGTATTCTTTCAAATTATGTGTCTTCATCTGCATCGTATAAAACATAGGATACTCAAAAGTTTAAAATTACTGTGTGTTTCAAGAAAGCCGGGAATTTAGAAAACAGTTAATTCAGAACTCTAGTAAATTAGCGGGTGATTCGAAATATTAGGTTCTCCGCAAAGTTTCTTTCGTTTTATGAGGAAATAATAGACGCGCAACGTCTCTTGTTTTATATTATTTTATCGAATTACGTACGATCCATTTTGTTCTGTTGAGATAAACACCGCGACATTTCACAGACTTGGTTTCACGTTTGTACGAAGATGCACTGTTGTAAAAAACACGTTCGCGAAAGAAAGACACTTTTCGGACAACCTAATAGATACAATTCGAAAAACGACATCAATTTTTTGATCGATACAGATAGTGTAAGTTTTTAAATGTACATAGTCCTCGATTAAGAAAGCACTCGGAAATTTCGAATTAAGAAAATTATCATTTAAAGAAATTTAGTTCCTGTAGTAGACTTTTATCTATAAGGATTGAATCAATTGTTCGGAATTAGTATAATTCGGTAAAATATTTTTACAGAAAAATTGATGGCTGTTTTCTGCATTCTGTACGAGTGATTCGACTGATGGATCAGATCAAAGCTATTTTCGTCGCGATACTTCTGGAATAACGTCATCGCGAACGGAACCTGAAATTGGAACGAAGGGGAACACGAAATCGTAAAAACTCCACCTGTTTGTATTGTTATCTTTACGATCTATCGGGAACATTCGATGGAAAAATCTGGTCGAGTACGTCGGCTCGAATCGTAAAAATCACGAGGGAAAAAACACGTTTCTTGACATTGTAGATTCATTCCTTTCGGGTGCCAGATTTTTATTTCTTAAGTATCAGAGAGATATAAAATTTTCATGCAGAGCATTATCGTATAAAAAATTATGCTGTTGCTCAAACGACATACAAATTATTTATCTCTTCTCAATTTTATCACGACGTTCATCAAACTTTCTTAACTCAAATACTACCAATGCTTGACTAATTAAAATTCTAGCTCATAAACGTGTTAAAAAAGGAAACTGTATATTGACTAATTTCAATTAATTACTGTGTACCTTATAATAGCAAAAGTATTAGGTTGATACATATGAAATATCGTTTCTTTGTATTTGACAAAATAACACTATTCGTCGAGTTTCCGTCATAAATAACTAGAAAAGACATCCTCCGTTCCACCTGG
The DNA here is from genome assembly GCF_051014615.1 of Bombus vancouverensis nearcticus. Taxonomy (NCBI): domain Eukaryota; kingdom Metazoa; phylum Arthropoda; class Insecta; order Hymenoptera; family Apidae; genus Bombus; species Bombus vancouverensis. The sequence continues at coordinate 18,301,832 of NC_134915.1, read as the reverse complement.
ATAACTTTTTAAAGTACAAGTTACTTTAAAAGAAACTATCACGTTGATAAAGCAAAAAATACATTCTCCAATCTACGTGGCTTCCATACCTCAACTAAGATATGCCATTTCCAAAGAAACTCTCCACAATTAAATTTTTATTTGAACAAAAAGCAACGTAATTTCATATGCACCAACCTAATAATTTATCTCTTCCGTGTTATCACGAGACTTGCCAAACCGTGCCGCGTGGCCCGAATTCGACCAAGTACACGTACACGCCGATCAAAAAAAAAAAAAAAAAAGAAGAAATACGCGTCAGAGATCTAAAGAGCAATCCCGGGTGCTTATCAACGAGCCCATCGAAAGAGGCTCGAACGATGAAAAGTCAGTGTCCTTACCCGGCAGCGAAAGAGAAAGCAGACGAGGTTTCCGGCTCGTGGCTACGCCGGATCATTACACGGAATCAGTCCTCTTCCAGATGGTATCTCGGGAGATATAAAGTATATTTCGATGTATCCCAACGAGGATGCAGGATCGGGAAGTTGGCGAACCCTGGATGGCATCGGCATGGCGTTGGTCCATATAGGGGAGGACGCGTTCGTGGCGAACGTTCGATGAAAAATGCATATGCAAATTAATAAAGCCAGGATCGAAACGGTGCCGCGACACCTTCGAGAGGATTTTCTCGTCGCCCGATCGGTTGGATCGCCGCGGGTAGATCCCTCCGCTCATCTGCAATGCCGCTACTCGACTTCCTGTTCAGCCGCGCACGAGCGCGTGGGTGGCGACCGTGCGCGCGAGTAAATATACAATTTTGTAATTGGAAGACTTGTTTATGGAGGATAACCGTAAACTTGCGAAAGAAAAGTTGATTGGGACGACTGCGAAACGCTTCGATGGATTTTCAGAATATAATGAGTAGCGCATGGAAATACCGAGTTCGGAACGTTGATTGATATTTTTTCCTTGTCGAAGATAGAGTATCGAGAAATATAGGCGATTGTGTGTTAAAATTGTGCAATGGTGATTAATTATTACTTCCTGCGAATGTTGCAGAAGTTGGATAACGTACGATGGTGAGAAATGTCTATACGATGTTTCGAAGACGACGCGGAAGATAAAGTTTAGATGTCAAGCAGAAAATTCGAATCGAAATTTTTAATTTCATTAGAATAATTAAAAATTGAAATCATCGAATATACCTACTGCATATTATACGCGTACACTTTCCGCTAACAGAAGCTCCTGCATCGTTTAGTTGCAGCGTTTATCCATTCAAATGGAACCACTTAAAACCACCGGAGATAGAGCGAGATAGAATCCTTCGTACGCGGAGGCTGATTTAAATAAATCTGAATACCATTAAGCCGAAGGAACAACGGCAAATCAATTGTAATTGTTAATAATCGTAATACGGGCGCCGTGTCTCGGATGCGTTCTACCTCCCTCGTGCAACGTGTCTCTTTATAACCCCCTGTCTCCCTTGTTCAGCCAGCGGCAAACTCGCTCGTCGTGATCTGGTTACATAGCTACCCGTTATGTCGCCAGTTCGAGCTACATTCTTACCCACTCCCCTGGTTCTGTGCATCTGTGCACGCTCTTACCCACCATGCACTCTCTTTTACTCTCTTCCTTCCTCTTTTTCGTGCTCGAATCGCGTGCAACCCTCTCGTTCTTGCCCTCACGACACGAGATATAGCCACAGGTACACTCGGTATACGTATATACATACGTACATCACTCTGGTTGGGCTTCCTGTTCCGCCTCTCTTTCTCTCCCTCTCTCTCTCTCTCTCTCTCTTTCTCCCTCTTCCTTCTGGGCTATACGGATCGTTGAGGTCCTGATTCCTCTGCATGAAATTACGTTTTGAACCTTTGAGCTGAGTGTTCGCCGAGGATACCGTGGATAGGCGGTTTGATGGCCGCTGATGGTGTTCGTCGTTTGCGGGTTTCTTGGTCTTTTATTCTTTGGTTGAAGTGGATTACTGGTTCTTGTTTCGATTTTATCGGAGTAACCTTCGTGATTTCTTATTTTCTCTGTTAATCTTAATTTATTCTCAATTTCAAGTTAATTTGTTCCTGGGTATCAAATTAGTGTAATGATAGAAAATTAATATAACAATAAGATAAATAGATAAATAAATGTGGAAAGTAAAAAGAACGTGAATTTTCTAAACTGAGAGAGATACGAATGTTCAAAGTTTTGATAAATTTCTGTCGATATACACGTCTCATGCATTTGATCATTGCAAATAAATAACGCTTCTTCGCTTAATTTTCCGTTATATTGCGAATGGTAAGAAACTTGGTAGCTACGAGCAAGATAGTGATCTTGATACAAAACACAGGGAGCACAAGCTGAAACAGGATCGATAAAGGATTGATCTGGTGACGTTTGATTCCGAGTAAACCCCGAGTGCCGCCATTAGGTGCAGGCGGAAGTTTCTTGCTGATTTTTTGCCGTATCGCTCGCGTCACGGCACGAGGAGGCTGAGGAAGCGGGATCAAAGCGTGCGGTCCGATCAAGGGCACCGATCTTCTGCGTGCCCTTTTCCAGACAATTCGTTCCACGGGGTTGTCCGGTCAGTACACGTCTGCTTCGAATCATAAGCAGCGCTCGTTTGTCGCGCCTGTTCCTTTCATCCGGCAAACTTGCTGCTTGAAACTTTTAATTGGCTTCGAGTTTCGCTCGTTTCCTTTGTTAGAACGTAAAACGAGATTTATTCGAGCATATTTTATTTCAATTCGCTGCTATCTAACATAGAAAAGACGCAGAAAGATACTTATCTTCCTGCGAAAGTCGACAACTCGTTACTCTACGTTTACTTCACACTTTCGCTAATTCATAACTATACCGATATCTTTGATATTAAACGTTTTCTTTCCGTTAGCCGTTAACAGATTATTCACCGTAGAACCGAAGTAAACCACCGTATTTGTTACGAACCGCTGCTAAAAATAAATTTGAATTGCCTAAAAAATTTTTCTCCACGAATCCACCCGTAAAACACAGGTCCCCGTATAACAACCCCATGAATTCCCACCGCGATCAGCCAACAAAACCAACAAATCTATTCAACCAGCCACAAAACGCCCATCAGCGTATCGTACCCTTAAATACCCCTCGTTCGCGAACCACCATGCCACCCGTGGAATTTCGGACGGCGAAACGAAAAAGAAACGTCGACCGATTCACCGGTCGACTCGAAAATTAAATCTCGATCCACGGAACGTTCGTAAGGTGTAGTGCTCGCGAGGCGGAAAAAGAAAACGAGAAAGATGCGTGCCGGGCGTAAAGCCGGTGGGGAGTCCGTGCTACGGGCGCAATGATTTTAAACGGGCTTCACCGACATCATTGTAAATATCAGCGGCTATATGGCCTCGTAAACAACCCCCTTAGTAGGTCGAGGAGCGGAGTCGTCTCAATCGCGGAGGAGAGAGCCCTTTCAGACGCGCGTCGCCACGTTCAGGCGTATCGACGCCGCGTTGCACCCCACTGTTCCAAACACCGGCTTCGACCGAGCCGAGCTGAGTCTCGCTTTTTTTAATAGCCCTCGTAAACGCGAAAGACGACCGCTTATCGCTCGCGCGCACTTAACGTCGCGCTACGTTCGAGCGTCGTTAAAGGTCGCCCTCGAGCTTTTCGTCCGATCGACCTGAACGATGGTGCGTTTGGCCACGGGGGCCGCGGTAATGGCACGTCCTTTGTATTCCTTTGTGAAACCTGGGTATTAGAGGGAGAGATATCGCGCAGCTTCGAACGCTGGGAAGCTCGAAGATAGCGGAGAGTTTAGCGCAGAGTTAACGCGCGACGAGCAATGAGATTCGCGGATAGGAGAGACTTCGTCGAGCTTTTACTTCTTAATGAGTCTATTTGCTGTGCATGGAGCGTGCTAGTAGGGTTATCTACATACGAGAGGAGATATATACACATGTGTCTGATACGGTGATTGAAGCAGATTTCTCCCTTATTGAGTACAGATGTTGTCTAATATTTATGCGCGTGTAAAGTTACTCTTTTGTCTTTTATGTAACGCAATAAGGGAATTTTAAAAAGAACAAATACCAAAATAATTTGTCTTATATGTAGTATATAAGCTGGTCAGAAACTGTTTTTATAGATTCCATAGGCTGAAAAATCGAGGAATGTAATAATTTTACATACACTATTTTCTTGCAATTCGTGATTAATGAAAGTAAATCATTTATATATTAAAAAATTGAAGATTAATCGCGCATCTGAGTAATGAAAATAAAGAAACACGAAAGACGAAACGGTTTAGTAAGAGCCGTAAAGTAGCTCATGTAGCATTAAACATTGAGAAATAATTTCGTAATCCTAATTAATCTCCTCGCTCCTCTATAATCAACGTACGCATGAAACTTAATTTCAATCGACCAACTACACAGTCACTTGACGGAATAAAATTTTATCTAAAACCTGCTGAAACATACTCCTATCGTTTCTTTACAAGTTGTTAAGTATTCCAAAACGAACGGCGTGTACGCAATTAAGACGGTTGTCCCTTTTAATTAGCTGAAAATGGATCGTCGTTTAAATTGCGTCGCGGCATCCTGTTACACCCAGCCGGTTATTTTTCCGTCTCGATGTCCCGCTGAACAAACAAATGGTGCCGGTGCTCGTCGGGGACATCATAAAACCGCAGTTACAAGTTAGAATCCCATTCGACCGGACAAGTGTCCCGATACAATCGTATATTCGAGCATAATCGTCGAATCTTCCGTTGGTGGAGCCTCGATTAACGAACCTGGGCCACGTCGCTCGGCCGGTTTAAGGTGTAATAAACGAGCCACAGACCAGCTATTCGGTCAGGCCGCATTGACATTCCGCCAACGAAAATATATGGGGATCTCCGTACGGATATTAAGAAACGGGACATGTATTCTCGTGCCACGGATCAACGAACTCCTATATACAGAGTATTGTGCGTTTTATTTGTTATTTTCGATGAGATTTGAATAAGCGAAGGTGGAATATAGTAAATTTTAGTAAACAGGAAAGCGTGTTGGAATTTTTTTTCCAACAAAACAAGATTTAACAAGTGGAATATGTTGCTTGTCGATCTATTCGCGAAATTATACAAAGCAAAAATAGTTTCCACCTTAAATTCACTTAATCGTCAGATTCACCCGTTTATTTTAATCGTATTTCTATATTATCTTATTGCAATGAACGGTACTTTGATTTTTGAAATGTTTGAAAATAAAAGGTACATTCGTTTTGATAATTACGTATTTAATTAGAAATTACGACAGATGGCAGATGGCCTCGAATTTAGGAAACGGAAAAATATGCGCTAGATATTTATTATCGTTTAAGGGAGATCGTAACGCACGAGAAACCTCCGTGACCTCGTAATTGTATATTTAATGATCTACAATAAAGCGAACTTAATAGCCCGAAGCAAGCCACCGGAGATACTTGTGTTTATTAATTAATAGTTATCTTTAAAGAGATATAGCTTCGTAGAGGGAAAAAGTCGTAAACGTAATTAGTTTAAGCGATTTCTCAAGGAGATCTAGGATAATTTAACACTGACGTAGAAATCTTCCTTAATCACGTAATAAGAATAAACAATTCTTGAATTACTGCCCTGGATTCCAAAACGCAAACACGAAATCGCTCGAAGATCATACAGAGAAGATCAATTAGATATTGTAGAGGTCTACAGGTTCTACGCACCTTTCTATTTTCAAATTTCTCATAGCTGCGTAAACATCCGCTGTCTCCTTATCGCGTGGTTCCTGTCTCATCTTCGTTTACAAGAGGAAACCTCGAAAACAAAAAAGAAGAAGAAATTCCAGGTGAAGAATTAATCGCGGTTACGCAACCGCTGTGAGGCGATCGGTTCGAGGTCGCGATCACCGATAAATTTCATCGGCCGGGGATAATCGAGGGCTCGCAAGAAGCTCGAACGAACTGAACGGCGAGGCACGACGTTTCTATTTGTCGTTGATTTATCGGCGGCGACTCGCTGGAATTTCAGATTCAGCCTCACTCACCGTGGATGGAACGCGAACGATGGAATGGACAGAAAACGGGTCCTGGAGCGCGCGATACAGGTAGGAAAAAGGGTACGGATATTTAGCCGTTGGCAGGCCGCGGAGGGAACCGGATGATACAGTGCCTCGTATATGGGACGAGATGCCGGGCCATAAGTCCGGCTAATTAAAAAATATGAATTCAACGGCGGACGTTGCGACAGCGGAGGGCTGATTTGCGTCCCGAGACGGAACGTCGGCGATATTTTTCACTCCTCCTCCCTCCCACCTCGTCTGTTCCATATTTTAGAGGGGTGGGGGCACGAAACTGGGGAACTTTCTACGCGTCCTACGCGTGGGTGGGCGAAATCAGGTCCCTCGGTTTTCTCCCGGGACGGTTTAATTGACATCGAGAGGAGTCAGAGAGAGAGAGAGGGAGAGAGAGAGAGAGAGAAGAGATTATTCTGCTCCTGAAAGCGGGAATTATTGCACGGTGAATTTTCCCAGCCGGTCACAAAACCGGAGACTTTATTATCCCGTTGGAAGGAATTTCTTTTCGGAGCGAGATGGTAACGTTTCTGATGTTCAATGCTGATTCGTGAGACGGTACTATACAGGTTATGGTTTCCGTAATGACGAGGAGAGTTAGAGTACGCTGTATCTCGTGGGACTTCCTGATGTAGGAAATGAAACAGTGATCCTGAAAGTTGGAGGTTTTTGCGGGCAGGCTGATTTGGAACGTGTATGTATGTGTACGTTTAATTTGACTACAAAAGTTAATGTAATTGAGAGGTGAAACAAGATATTTTCTCCGCGCATTTCTAAGAAAAGTTTAATGAAAATTGATATTCTTATATACAATTTTTAATTATATTTTAATAATATTCATATCAAGCATTTTATTAATATCTTTATTCAATAAATTCTGTAAGAGACGTAAAATATATAAACAGAATCGAGGGTTTTTAGGAATATTTCCAAATTTATAAATTACTACGCTTTGAAGTAAATTTTGTTCTTTTCAGTAAAAGGTCAGCCTCGTATTTATTTGTTATGTATTTACGTATTCACATAACTTCATATCAAAAATTAGTACTATGACTGCAAAATAGTGGCCTTAATTTACAAAAAAAATGTATAAATTATGAAATTTATTATTCAAATAAATTCGAGAGCGAATAAATTTGGCGAATAAGTGTAGAAATTAAAAATTTGCAGATATTTGCTAATAATAAACAAATCATTATAATTACGGACGTGACAGTAATGTATAGTGCTACGTAAGTTTCCGAAGGTGAAAGTCATTCATCATAATATTACTACAAGACCTGAGGTATCTAAATACCTAAATAAGGTCAGGATGTTTACCAGAATGTTTTTAAAATGTAAATAGCGTTGCTATACTACTTTGTCATTCTCAAATAATTAAAAACAAAGTGTCTCAAAACAAAGTAGAATTTCCGATAATTTATTCCAATAATAATTTTTATCACATCTCCATTTATGAGAGTTTTAAACGTACGAAAATGTGCACAAAGTGTACAAATACGTAAAATATCCAAAGTGTAGCGCCCACTCGTTACGACACTTCATAAATGAAACAAATCTTCTTTTAGGTTTCATTTCTCTCATTCATTTAATGTAAATTAAATGTAAATTTACATAAATATCGGCAATCTGCTTATTAGCGTATCTTTATCAAATTTTTGCATACTAAGAAATGAAAAATTTGTCCAAATCGAACTCGTCAAACATCTGTTCGTCAAAAACTGCATCTACTTATTTTGGACTCGTATCGTTTTTTGGTTCACCGATTCGATTCCGTCCCGAGTTCTACATTTTCCGCATGCACGCGCGCATATGTATTATGTACTTTCATCATCGCGGAAGCCAGAATGGTATCCATTGCTATGAAATATTCGATCGAATGGGATCCCGTGGCGGACTGTGAGAACCGTGGCAGCGATCGATCGTTCGATACAAGACGGATAAGCGTATGACTTCATTCGAGCGTGTCAGTGGGCGATTATGAGAAATTGGAAATCGAAAAAACGAAATCGCTCCGGGGATCGCGAGCCGTAGATACTTCTCTCTTTCTCTGCTTAAATAATAAATTACCCTTATCGACTGTTGGGATCGGCGTTTCGTTCTCATAAGTAATCTCGATTTAAAAGGAGAAAATTGAATGAGACTGAGCTGGATTTTCAAGGGAAAGTCCGATCAAAATTTATCGCGACACGAAATTTAACGCGGTGTTTTTACAGAAGTTGCGCCGGTAATTAACATTCTTTTTTACCGTTTTCGTTCGTGACGAAAAAGAAAGAAAACGGCAATTTGGATTGTACAAATTATTCAGGAATGCAGAATTTCGATGGAGTTGTAAAATTCGCTCGAACAATAAATGTGTCGTTCGATTTCTGACAAATGTTAATTCGCCTATGTGTCGCTTTTTATAGTCGTATAAATTGTTCGACTTGTTAGGAACGAGCATTTGTGGATTTTTAGTCGATATCCGTGACATTTATTCGGATCGTAAATTTTCTTATTTTGACGTTTGAATAATCGATTAATATGAAATGTTGCGAGGCAGCACGTTACATTTAAATCTTATTAAACTAAAGATTATCCGTTCTTACGGATAATAAGTATCCTCTATGCTATCGATTTACTTCACAGGCTTGGCTCCGCCGCGTGTCAGTCATTTTTATTTTCTAGGAATTGTACCATAAATCTACAATCTCTAGTTATTTTATTAGAAATTTCTAATTTTATTTACATTTCATTAGCCTTATAACGTAAAATACCAAGTAAATTAACAGACAACGTTCACCAACAAATGTAACGAATAAACGTCCCGATACTTACTGTCGCGTTGCACGATTTCTGAACTAAAAAAAAACCATCTACTTCCTCTTAGATCTCGCGGCTTATCCAAGCAACCGTCCATTAACGAATTCTACGGTAACCTGAATAACGCAAGAGGCAAAGGGATCGGAGACGCGTGTCACGTTGCCCGAGAAAGCCTGAAAAAACCATTCCAGCGTTGCCCTGTCAGGAATCTGGATCACCATAGTCCCCGGTGACGTTCTAAGCCCGTAAAGCATTCCGTGCCTTTCCACAATGATTAACGTTATGATTTTACGAGGCTAGCGAGCGAAGACGCGCACGGTTCTCCTCTTTCGTAATTTCGTTCGAGCATCGACCGCGTGCTTTCACGCGTGTCCTCGCCCGCGTATTTCCATCGTGTGTCCACCTGCGTCGTCCCCCGTAATAATATCGATCTTATCAGCTCCTCTGGTGATTATCTCTGGCGCTCGCGTCCCGTTAGGCTGGAATCTCTGTCGAACGGGACCTTCCACGGCCGATTCTCCGCCGGAATATACACGAAAACGTCTCCGAGACTTTGGTATCGCGACCGCGTCGTGCAATTACATCGTGTAATTGGGCATCGCGATCTCACTGTGTAATTAGCGAACGCGGATGGGACACGACATCGATAATTGCCCCACACGGATGCGCCAGGTGAAATTTCGGAGAAACCGCCCGTGAATATTGATCCACCCGTGTCGAACCTATTACCCGATCGCTGGAAATCACGATGATACGGTAGATTTATAGTCGCTAGTATGGTAGCTTTTCTGTCGTTCTGCTGATATTCGGATTTTTAAGCTTTTACCAATCGAGTTTTGATTTTGGTTGAAGTATGCTGAGGATGGATGTTTTGTTTAATCGAATGGTTAGAAGTCGTATCGATCGATTCCATGAATTGAAGAAAGTAAGAAAAGGTGATAATTTTACAGATGCTTTTTAACATTTGCTTCGGAATTTATGATTGTCGATTTGAAGTAAATTTTTTTCAAGCAACGCGTCAATATATATTTTCAGTAACCTACAAAAAAAATTCGTGCCACGCAAGATTTATTCGTATTAGTGAAATGAATGAAAGTTTCATAATAGATGATCGCGAAAACAGTATTGGGTAGGGGATTTCAAATAGAGGAGAAACTTGAGAAATATTGGAGGATTACGGATCGACCGACACAGATATCCGTCGTTCCAAGAAACATCATTTCGTAACATAACAAGGATCCTCTCGAAAATTCGGAATCCCTTTCCCAACGTTCGAAGCTGTTGCAACTCGCGACATAATACGTAATACACGCCTCCGTATCTGCTCGGATTTAATCGCGACCTTTTATCGACTGGAAACTCCGTGTCTGGAACGAATTCACGTTTTCGTAATAGTATCCATAATAAAGTTCAAAATTCCCCTTTAAAGTTCACGAAAGAGGAAAACTTTTCAAGAATTTTGTGAATAATATATCGGAGTAGATTTTTAATACGCCATGTTTCTTCATCGAATGGATTGTATATCGATTTTAAAACCGAGGAAACTAGGATGTCGTTTAGTTTTGTAGTGAACGTTAATCGAAGTGTCTCACGAATTCCATTAAAATATAAATCTCGTTAAACCCTGAGTCTGATTTGTTCAATTAAAATCGTTTTCCGAAGTAATACTAACTAGAATGTTTCGACGCATGAAGAAATAAAGTAGAATAAAGGATTTATATAATCAACTGTCATAAATATCATACCATGGGTCAGCCTCAGAGATCTTACAAAAACAATCACGATATTTCTATATTCCATTTAATTTATTCCTGCTATCTGAATAATTCTAAATCTTTGCGAAAACCTTTCTCGTATTCCGTTTCCAGATTATACTTTACATTTTAATATTTATAACTGGACAAAAGAAAGTTCAAATACGATAATTTCATAAATTTGGATTATATTTGGTAAAGCACCAAATAATATATATATATATATATATTCCAGAATAAATGGTTATAAAATATAAAAGTACAAAAGAATACCAGTATTCGTATACGCAAGAATCAATTGTAAATTTTCTTTTCTATTCACCGCTGCAATTACGAAATTATCAACCATTAAGGAATAAGATAGAACCTAACAACTGAATATATCTCACAAAACCTCTACCATCCACGATCTGTATCTAATTGCAATTTTCCACACAATACTCTCAACAGAACATCGTTTCGCATGTTTAAAGAACTCATCATCGAACCTAGCTTTCCCATCGACACGTTCGTTCGCCTGTTCCAACGCGTTCTCCCAATCCTCCGAAGTACAGCGCACGGGAGAGCTTCGTTATTTCTCGTCGCCTCGAATCGATTACGCGATCGTCGCGCGTCAACTTCGATCGAGCATCCTAATTATCTGGGATCGCGATGCACCTGAGAGGAGAGGACGATGGAGGTCGTCGAGGTCGTTCAAACCGGAGAAAGGTTTGGCATGTTTGGCCGAAGGGGAAAGAAAGAAGATGCCAGAGGACAGAGTGAAAAAGAAAACGAGCGTTCCAGGCCGCTCTAATTACTACCTTCGCTTCGAACGAACCGTAACGAAGCGTTTATGCGTCTGTGGCGACATAGCTTCGCGGACAGGCGGGGAAAATGAGACGAAATAAAAAGAAGAAAGGAACATGGAAAAGAAAAGGAACGACAAGGACAAAGTGGAATGAAGTCTGTCTCGTGTGCATATATAGCAGCTCGTGAGAGTACCCATTGTAGAAACGTTTGCAGAAACATCGTACGACATATACTATGATTTCGTATTTGATCGATACGATCATGACAGCCGTGCTCCAATGAAATTTCAAAATGTTTCGTATAACGCGTACAATATGGACGTAAGAGTTTTCTATGGTAAACGTTCGAATACCTTCGTGAACCACTGTACATTGTATATGTATGAAGGCATTCGTACGTACCTTCGGATCTACGTTGTGTAATCGCATGGATGACCTGGAAACAGGAGCACACAGCGTTCTGGACGAGGTGAACTGCTTGTTTTCACGCGACAGAAGTGCGTATCTTTTGCCGCACATCTGCGTGAGCGCCCCCGTTCTTGGACAGCCACAATTAGCCTGGCTCCCGTTTTCTTAATTAATGGCCGAACTCCTCTTAACGATGACAATTTTTTCGATAGTGAAATCGAAATTGCGACACTCGCTTTTCTCCGGCTTTCGTTTCGATCATCGCACGGAGCGTCTTTTCTCCACTCGAGTGCTTCTTGCCTGATTATTTTTAAAATGGTTCGAATCGTGTATCCATCGCTGCAACTCTACTATTCTATCTATTTATTCCAGCTAGAAAGTTTAACGAGTTAATATTTTCTACATTCTTAACTGCTCCGATGTAATTTTTACCATTACCGATAGCTAGACTGCGAATATTTTTATTTTTGGTAGTAATATTCGTAAAAGGCCACGTGCCAGAAGTTAGAATAGTAGAATTCAGTAATATTAAGTAATAATGAAGTAAAACTTCATCAAGACTTAAAAGGAATCATCCATGAATCTAGAAGGTGAAATCCTCCGTGATCCCACCTTTTACCTCTTCGTCGAAATAAGAAACACTGACGTCACTCACGTCAAGGAAAATAACATCGTGCTACTTAATTTGAATCGGTTTTGGTGGTACAGGCATTAGGTCTCTTCGAATACGAATCTTAATAATCGAAAATGTCCACAGTAGTTGAAGCTAATTCGTTTGGTACGATTAGATACGGTTAAATTCTACGCTTTCTCTGCTGAATCGCTACACTACGAGCATCGAAAACAGGAGTTCTCAGAGGCACTCGAGGGCCCATTAGGACCTAGGCCATTAAACGCGATCGCGACCGAGGTGAATTCTGTTTGGGCCCGGGGCAATCTTCACGAGCAACGTCACGAGCGTGTGTAGATCTTCTTCTTCCTCAAGGTTCGGCAATAAAAAGATACGCGGCAATAAAGGCCGATCTGCTCTCGGTATCAACGAGCTACGACCACTTTTCGTGTCATTACTGGCGCTCTTTCGTATCGGATGAACAGGAAACGACCGATTCGCTTGACTTCGCCGTAATACGTCGTTACCGCTGCCACTAAAGCTGATCGTAAACGCGAATCGATTACGAATATCACTTTTTAATTCACGATTATTGCTTAAAGCCAGACATCGTGTGTTCGTGGTTGAACGATCGTGACAGAGTAAGTAGATATAGTTGGAATTGCGACGCAAGCTTGCGGTATTTTTTAGAATGTTTAGATTAGAAATTTGGTAAATATTTACTATACAGAGATTACTGTAGATATTTAGTTATTTACTGTAGTACCTACGCTAAATATTTTATTTGCGTCGATTAATACTTTATAGTACTTTAGATCAAAGTTGGAAATTGTAATTATCGCGGAATTATCAAAATTCTTAATATATATATAATGAAATATCAAAATTCTAAACAAAATTCTGGTTATATAAGACTGACGATATTTCTATCAATTTATTCCCATTTATCCGAAGATCCAACAACGACGTACAAAAATTAATACATCTTCTACGAATTCCTCAGACGAATTCCTCATTTCCTATATAACGTTCTATCAGTATCTATCGATCGATATTAGGACTAGTTTGGTCAGTACCGAAATTTATTTTATAAAAGACCGCTTTGAAATATATTCGACTTTGAAAATAGACTTCAAAATCAAGAGTTAGATACTCTCTGGCATACGAGAACAATTCTTTCTTCACATTGCATATAGTTAAATAAATAATTTACTTATATGAAAAATACGAAAAGGGATCGTTTAATAAAATAACATATTAGAAACTCAGACTTTTTATCAAATAAATCTGCAAATGTTTTTCACCCACAACCGGACTGTCGGACATCGTCAGACTTCCCAACCACGAGAACAAGAAGCAGAGGACCAACATCTTAGATAGACTGATCTCCTAATGCTCGAGATACGAGGGCAGCGAGGCGGTCGATCGCGAAAGGGGGATCCTCGCGGAGGTTCTCTCGGGTCACGAGCATCACGAGTCGCCGGCAGTAGCAAACGTGGTAGTCGGCCAGGCTGAATCATGCCTCCTTCGAGGTATATACGGGAGTCAATTGGACGGTTACGCCGTCCACGGACCAAGGGAGCAGCCACGAGCGGAGGCGCCTTCATCTTTACGACAACGCGTCCTCGTAACTCCTGGCGTTCTCCTCCTTGTCCTGCTCCTTCTTTCCCTTGGCTTTCGGTACTGCGAGGATCCGCTGCTTTTCCTCCCTCGCCGTTTCCCCCCTTGGTCGTGTCGCATACCGAATGCACCGGTATCAACGTTAGATCTCTCTATTCGCGAGCGAAACTGACCATGCACGCTCAATGAATCCATCGAGAGATTCGTTCGTAAAAGGCTTTGAGAGAAGGATCAGCAAGATGATCTGGTCTGTATGGAACTGTATCTCCGATTTGAGGATGTTGATTCGTTTAAACTGAGATTAGATACTAAAATCGACTGCTGTTAGCGGGAGAATTAAGAGATACGAAGATCATGGGAGAAAAATATGATAAGTACATTTTTATCGATTTTTCAATTTTTTGCGTCGCTTTACGATTAAGCGGAAGTAGAATATCTGAGTCGTCCATCAATTATCGACGTTTTAATTGCCTGTACAACTGTTCGTCATAGTCGCCTTATTTGGAACTAATCGTTAGTGGAACATCGAGGCTTTACGAAAGTTCTATCGACGTCTGACTATGTAATACCAAAACTACTTACGGAATCTTAATGAAATTACTTAATAGAATCATTTCAAGAATGATTTCATTACCCAGATACATCGATGTTCACATTTTCAAAAAATAAGTGACAGTTATTTCTTCTTAGAATATTTCGTACGAAATATACCCATAAAATATTCATTTCAATCGATTTACTTTGTCGTTGTTACGTTACTTTTAGTTTGCAAATGTAATTCTCTTTTTGATATTCTCCTTTTGTGTGATAACGAAGAGAAAGCTAAAGAAAAGCTACGTCTCACGCGTGTCGAATTAAAAGTTACGAAACACGTGTGAGACCTAATTCCGCGTTTTCCATGTTCCAATCTGAAGAGCGTTCCTGAGGGTTCGACGAGTCGATCGACGCAACGCTCACGAATAGCGTGTAGCGATGGCTCGCGTAGCTCTTGTTGGCAGTCGAGGGGCCGCGTGTTGCGCGGACGCCTCCGGATACCCGCGAGCACCCTTCCACTCGCTTGGTATCGGTACCCGGTGTAATTGGAGCGATCGGCACTTGTTTTCGCACGGCGCGATCACGAGCGGCCGCCTCGACCTCTCGCAAGTACCGGTACTCATTACGCGGCTTCGACGCTGCCTTCCACGCTGTGTATCCCCGTTACGCTTGCCTGACTCGATATTCAATACACCGAGCCTGCACCTTCGGCTACGATCGGCGTACTTTGTGCTTCAACCTAGGCCGCCTTTTATCTGTTCGCTGATTTGTGACTCGAGCTAACTTCTCTCGCTGATTCATCGTATTTTGTATTCTCGTTTCTGTTGTCTAAACTGTCTAAATTCGGGAAAGATCGCTCTCTTAACTCTTTTCGTCTTATTTTTTATTCAGATCTTTTTAATATGTTCGCAAGTCCGTTACATGTACGAAATTTATTTACACGCTCGAAACATTGCTCCAATTGAAGAATGCCATGTGTTAACAGTAACAGGGAGTTCTAAGATTTCTCATAGTAGGTGTATCGTCCGAATAATTGTGTAATAATTTTCTAAAATGTGAGTGATATCGACTTTAATACAAGGAAATTAAAAATCAAGGAAATCAAGGAAATAAAAAAGTTTTGAAGAAACTTCTCACAAAAATACATTATTACTGTAAACGATTATAACTATCTAGAATTGGTTTCCTTCCTTTTATCGACCACATCGGTGCTTGATATCAAACGCAAAATAATTTGAAAACGTCACACGAGCAATACAAATTTCAAATGTCGAAATTCCAGAAAGCAAACGAAACTCAACCTGCAGCCTCGCTCCTCGGCAAAGCCTCCCATTTATAATCAATATCTCTCTGCGATCAACAACTCGAGCATCCAATATGCACACGCCCGTCATACGTTAGCTCATCTCGTTAAGTCAGCTCGCCGGTTTCTCAGCAAAGGTTCTCTGCGGCCGCATCTGTCGTCGCGCGGCTTGGTTAAGGCAGCCACGAAACGAAACGAGGAAAGATACACGACTGACCAAGGCCCGTGGAAGGGGCTGAAAGCGAGAGCAATTTGGTGGAGAAGCCGGCGAGGGCGGTGGGCCCGGCGCTGACATCTCATTTGACTCCGGCGAGCAGGCTATTTTATTTAATCCGTGATTTACGGATGCGAACGAGGCGGCCTCCTCGGCATGGCATCCCGTGTCGGCCATCTAAGCGCATAAAAGGGAAGATGCCCCGCAGATAAGGCGCGCGGCGACCGAGAAGAGAAGAAGAAGAGAGAAGAGAGAGGAGAGAACCGAGCGAAATGCATAACTTAACCCCGAGCTCGCGCCGCGTAGCGAGAATTTAATCTCTGAAAGCGTCGTGTCGTGGCCCGCGCGACCTCCAACCCCCTTTCGCCCCCGAATAAAATAAATAAATAGGACGCCGTTCGAAATATGTCCCCCGTCCGGCTGATATATATATAGAGCGGACTACCATCCAGCTTGGAATTCTCGGGCCGCGCTTTTGTTACTCGGCAACAAGTCTCTCTCTTTCCTCGAGAGTGCAGCGTATGTATTTCTTCGGGAGATCGAGAATTCCTCGCTAGCGAGATACTTCACGGCTACGAGCCGTCCAAGAAGTAACCGAGTGTACGTATGTATGGTTTTGTAAGCTGAAAGAATCCTCGGTAGATGTGAACGTGGAATTACAGTGGGATAGTGTGTGAATATTGTGTGAGACAGCGTGGACATTGCGTGGAATACGATGAAGTCAGGAAATTAATAATTAAACCGTGGAGTCGAAGATGCGCTTGTAAATTCTTCGATTTTCTTGAAATATCGAACATGTAGGGGTATTCGGACTGTATATATTCGTTGTAAGGATATACAGACAATTCCTGTATATTTCTATAAATGAAAATCTCGCTCACAAAAAGCGAAGTTGATCGGTTTGGTTTCGATTATCCAATAAAATTGCACGATGAATCACCAGTACGGAGCACGAAAATGTCAGGAAGACAGCAGTTGGAATAAATCAGAGGAACGTTCGCGAGTGTTCGAAAGACCACGTACGGGTTAATCGAGGGCAAAGGTTCCGTGATCTAGATGTGGAAAGCACGCGTCGTGGACACCTTTCATCATCGTCATCATCGGCGAACGTATCTTGCGCGGTTATCGTCGACCAACCATCGATATCCGCTATGTGTTGGTGTAGATTGCGGTTTAAAGTCGAGGCGACGACGCTCGATCCGCTCGTGTGCGCACACCGATATCGGTAAGCGGCTGATGACCTAGCCACGATCGGGCCATCACGTCCACGGCGTGCTCTGGCCATCCGTCGACTCGCTCCATATAATTTGGAGCGCTCACGTGACCCTGAAACGACCAGGGTCAACGCCACATTTGTAATCTTCGAGACGCCGGCGCGACCTGTTCGCACGTTGTTCTCTCGTTGCTCGCCGCGGCAGGTAGACGACAACGGCGTCACCGATCACGAGACGATCGTGTTCTCCTAACGTCTTCGAAAGCTTAGATCTAGGTGTTGTTCGTCAGACATACGAAATTCTTCCTTTCTCTTTTTCGGGATGTTTATCTCGATTTTCTGCAACACGGTAGAACTCGTTGCATTTATCGGGTCGAAATTTTAGTTATAATACAGCTAATCCTGATTTTTCGTGATACATACAGAATGTTGGAAAAAAATTGCAGGCATAAATTCTTTGTAAAGAAAAAAGAAAGAGAAAATATCGAGATTGCGCTAAAACACTGGAAGTACCGAATTTTGGGATTTTGAACAAATATGATACGACATAGAAGTTTGCAACGAGGATTAACATTTTCAAACGTTACGATACGCCAGAGAAACGTAGACAACGTGATCAAGACAAGAATGCGCGAGTTGCTAAGCCTTCGTGTTTCAAGCAGATCGCAAGAAACGGCGACGCAAATGTATAAAAAGCATGCAAATAAATCATCGCGCACTTTATGTTTGTACTTTCGGAGTGAATCATAGGAAGAAGGTCACGATGCACCTCGGTAACGTCTTCGGAGATTTCAAATGCATTCCACACTCGTCAAACCTCGTCAAATAATAATCATCGAACAATTTAAAAGAAGTATAAACTGCTACTAGCTCGCTTCTAAACTAGACTTCGGTTCATCCATCGTTGACAACGTTTCTGCAATTTTAATCAAACCTGTTTTCTCGGTTTCCAGTAGTAACAGTTCTCGTTGCTCCCGGCTAACGATCATAGACACGTTAACAAGCAGCGTGAACAGATATAATTTCGTCCCTCATCTGTTCGATACCATAATATTTCGCGACCGGTAACAAGACGTTCTGATACGGTATCAACGAGATATCGCAGGTGGAAATTACGGTACGAAGAGGCCCTCTCTCTCGAGAGCCTATCGAGCTCGATGATGCATCGCTCGAGCTCGTCTTAACGCTAAAGTGTATACCGTTTTCTTGGCGTATGCTTTACGAGCGACGATTTCGAAAAATGCCTGATTTACACTGGCGACGAGTGAATTAAAATACAAGTTGCCGATCGGACGGTGTAGGCGTGCGATCCGATATCGATCTTTCGCGCGTATAACGAGTCGTTCGTAACGCTCTCGTCGCGTCGTCGCGAACAACGAGCGTGGACAAGCGACGCGATCGCGTACCAGGACAGGACGACTATTAAACGTAAACATCTGGTGGCTCGAAATGTTCGGTCATTTGCGTAAATCACGATGATAAATAATAATCTACGCTCTTTAAGTAAGTTCTAGGCAATAATTTAGATCCGCGACGCTGGTTCGAAGAAAGAACCTGTACAATGGATGAACCGTTGTAAGGAAGATCAAAGGTTATATAATCCCTCTACGTGTCTTGTGGGAACACGATTCATCTCCGCGGCTGCAATCGTAATGCTGGCTGGCGCGGCGCGCGAGCGACCGGTGCTTCTGCTTAAAATTCATAATAAACTGCACGCCTATCCTATGGCATAAAATTGCCTCAAATTAATTGCGGCTGGCTCCGCTATTGGCCGAGATCGGCGCCTCCTCCCGTCACGTTCGGAATCACATCGAAACGATAAACGTGAGATCGTACCGTACTTGCGGGCTTATATCGGTTTAACGATAGGGAAATTTCTAGAGAAATCGTGTAGCGAATGAAGAATTCATCGAATTTATAGACGTAGATCGTAGTAATGAAATTTCAAAGTGTTTTCTGTAATACACGTGATATATTGATAAGAACGTGGTAAATGTTCGATAGTCTTAAACGTACGAGTATAGTTAGTGATCTCTATGAACCACGAGTATATTTGACACAAGCGTTTTCTACGCTTCTATATATATTTTCAAATCGATTTCAAGTATCGATATAATCACGATAGCCGCGTCTCATTACGATGTCGATGAAATTTCAAACGTATTATATAACAACGACATGCGCATAGGCAAAAGTTTTCTATGGTAAGTATCGCAATATATTCGTGAGTCTTAAGCAGCCACGCTGTCTCCAAGAAACGTCATCAAAACCCAGGCCATCGTACGAAAAGAAACCCCTTTAACAGTATCGTACATTGCCGCAAACGTAATTGCGCAGTCGGCGATCCGACCAGCTCACCATCGTCCGAACGAAAGAAAAAGATGGAACGTAGTCGGTTGTGCACGAGAGTCGGGTAAACACAATGCATTACGATGCACCGTAGCACCGTGGTCTGGCTCATGGCAAGGAACACACGAGTGGCAAGAGCGGTGGTCGTCCTTTCTACGTCCCTCATGCATGCACCACGTCCCGGGCGAGCAACGTGTCGTAACTTACGTGGCAGATGGCGATCCTCGCGAGGAAGGCACCCAACGGAGATTAGATCGATTTTTCACGGTTCACCGAGAAAATCGCTCGACCAAGCTCCACTAACAAGCCGGCAGATGCAAATCTGAACGCGCGTAGATAACGTTGCGCGACTCGCGCAAGACACGCTCTATCCACAGCGTGCACCGTGGATGAAAACCGGCGATGGCTGCGCCTACGAAACAGGAGAATCATCCTCAACTAGATCCGGTGTCTCTTCGAGCTTAATCACCGACTCTCCCAGAACGCGGAACGCCGTGCCGGCCACGTTAATACGTTCGCGCAATTAATTATGTGAAATTTACGAGTGCGCTTCGGAGGCGAACTCGGACAACGAGCCGGTCGCGCGACTAATATTTCACCCGGGTGATCGCGGCGAGGTGCACGCGAGATGCCGGATGTGGACCGATTTATGAAACTGGCTACCGTTTCCAGTCGTTTGGCCGCGATTTCTGCACGTGAGGTAGAACGAGTTTTGGGAACGGGGATATTCTGCAAGAGGTTCGATAAACGAAGACGGCTTGCTTCGATCGGCTGATGTTTCGGTCGATCGGTCGATCGTTGTGAAATGTATATAAAGTGGAAAATTAATATTATGCGCGAAGTGTCCGTGTACTTTGCTTGAAATACGTATGCTTTTGCTCTTCGTTCGTACAAGTACATCAAGTCCTTCGGGGAGAGATAGCTATTCTTTATTTTTCTGAGAAAAATAATGCGAACGTGAATAGTGACAGATTTCATATACTCTCTAACACTATGTACATTTAAATATCAGACTGTAGTCAAGTTCGTAAAACTGATAAGGAAATACGACATAAATTAAACGATGGTACGAATTTAATCGTTAAGTGTGCAATTCTACTATATAGTAGAAAATAGTTGCGATTTACGAAACTACGAGTATATAGCTACTGTTTCAAGACGTTTCACCACAATTTCTGTTTGGTGGTTAGGAAGGGTTGGATTAGAGATGTGGAAACGTTGGAGAAGATCGGATAAATTGGAGCGTGCTAAGCGAAATGGAGTTTCTTCGAATAGATGATGTTTCTGTTAGATCGTTTCTAATGGCAACTTCCATCGCGAGTATGAAGATAGCTCGACGAGGTACACATATGTAATAGTTTTGGAGAGGTAGTTTATTTATGGGGTAGTAAATTATGTTCCTTTCCCTTACTTTGATCTTCTAAATAAGAGCTCTCTTAATCTACGTATAAATCAGCAGGCTGAGAACGTTGTTTCTCGAAACATATCACTCTTGCTCGCATGATCACTGTAATTTACCCTCTTGAATGAGATTCGTCATGCTGTTCACTTAATCCGTTCTCTAATTTCATCCGTGGCCGCAGCTATCATTGTTTCGTGAAATCTCCTGTCTTATTCGAGTTAACCGTAACTGTAACCCAAATGCGCACGATGCTCTTACATTTCAGCGATTTTCTGGAAGGCTTAATTAATAGCCGAAAATAATATATACTACGTTTAACACTGAAACCTTCACGCTTTATTATATAAACCGTGTCATTTTTTTCACCCGCATTTATTTCCACTAAAATATGTAAGGTTATTTCTTGATCCTCTGATTTACGATAAATATCTCGTAATTTCTATACGGATTGTTATTTGATCGATATAATCGCGACAATCGTATCCCCTTAACGGTATTGGTGAAATTTCAAAATGTTTTATACGACACTGACGTACGGACACAGAGTTCTTCTATGCTAAATGTTTAAATACTTTCGTTTTTCTTAATGCGTTTATGGCCATATAAAGAGAACAATTTTGATTCGAACAATTAATTGGAATAATATCAAACGTCAAACAGTGACATAGTAACTGGTAAAGAACCAACGTAGAAAAACTATAGTACAGAAATCATCAACGGTCAAATACTTTCGTGAGCCAGTGTACGTTAAACCGTAGCTGTATCGCGTTTCGAAAAATCGATACGAGCTCGCGAAACGCGTATCGATCGTCCACATCTCAGCCCGTCGAAAGGAGGGAGGCAAGCAGCGAGATCGATAAATCAACGAGAGTGCTGGCAAATGCTCGCGTCGGTGAGGGCGTACGTACTCACACTTGCATATACGTACGGCTTACGGGCTGCTTTATATGAATCGATTCGGATCGTCGGCCGAAAGAAGAACTCGTAAGTCGTGGCTCACGGCCAAACGATACGAATCTGGCTCGATGTAATATTTAGCCGATCGCCGCTCCCCATATGCCGCTGGGACGGAGCCGGTGAAATGTATCACGGAATAATGGCCAGGAAATCAGCTATTCGGCTAATCGTAAATTTAGCACCGATGCCACGCTTCAAAAGGGACGCGGAAGATTGATAGTGCGCGAATTGAGAGAGAAAGAGAGGGAGAGAGAGAGATAAACGTCAGACGATCGTTGAAATATCTTTATGCGGTAGACTTCGGCGAATTGTTATTTATGGCCTCGAATTCGATTAGCGAACCTTCCACTGTTACGTTTGATAATTAAATTATCTCTTACGCTTTTGGAAAATTTACGCCTTTGGTGTTTTGACTTTCTTTTTAATTGCTCAGGAATCCAAGTAAATTAATTCCTTAGAAAATCTTGAAAATTATAAAGATACTCGAATCTTAACCTCTTGTCCTACGATATCAAATCGTGAAACAAAGAGTAAGTACAGGTTAAATTGCAGATAATTGTCTGGTAGTTAAAATGTCTATGAATCGGTTAGGTCGCGTTTAACCCTGCGATTCTCAACTTTTCTTCCTCCCATTTTAGGGAAAAGAATCGCACGACTTTTACGTTTAACATGGAATCGAATCGAGCAATCGCGCAACGTCAGCGATAAGAATTTATTCCTCCCGTTTTAACCGAAAGAACACAGTCAAACTAAACTCAATCCCACCAAACCTCGCCGATCCGTATCTTACACATCCACCAACAGCCACAAATAAACACTCTTATCGAAGTTTGCAATTCTCGCTGATCTCCGTCTTACCAAATCTCATCCCCGAAAAATTGCCTCGCTGATCCACACTCAATAAAACCTGTGCCAACGATGTTCTCTCAGCGATTGATCACTCGGCGGGCGACACGTTGCCACGGCGCGGCAGAAGGATGGCGCGCACGTGCGCTCGCGCAATTTATTACGCGATAAACAAACTCGTGGTCAGGTTGTATAGGTATGTACGAGGCTTAGCATGGTTGGCGGCCGCGGCAGTCGCGTTTGGCGCGAGATCGGCCGGCGAAGCCAGTGTCGGTGCAAGATCGCGTCAGATCGAGACCGCCGTCGAGAAAAACTAGTAGCGGTCCCATAGATCTGTCGATCCTCGACTCGCTTGCGTTCACTACGTACCGTCTTCCCTTTTTTCCCTAAAGCCTCTGCTCTCGCCACCGCTTGATCCCGCGTGGCCGTTTGTCGCGGCAGAACCGCGGTTCTTTCCTGTCGCGCGAACTCGCGACGAAACAGCTTAGTCTCTCTTTTCCCCTTCGTCGATCCTTTTCTACCTTTGGTCAGCTAATAAGCCGCTACCTCCCGACGTTAAAGCTCGTATTACACGCCGGTCCCGTCGGTAATTGGACGCGTATTCGAGCCAGCCTGGCGCAAATACGCCGCGCCGCTCGATCTCCCGCCTGTTCCGAGTACGCCGCGTCGCTCGATGCCTTCTTAATGAAAGGACACAGGAAGGATACGCTCAACCTGATGCGGACGATGAGAAGTTTAAGGATGATCGCGTTCTTGCATGGCTGCAAAGAGCTTTAAAGGCAGTTCTGATGTTTTATTTGGGGTAATTTGGTTTGTCGTGTAAGCACTATCAAACGAGCTATTAAAGAATATAAATAAATGTAAATAGCGAGTGTGGATGGATGATAGAGATTCGCAGAAACGTATGCTAGATTACGATTTTAAGGCAAGAGATGGAACGTTAATTCCTGGTCCTTCTCATTTCCGAAAATTTTCGATGTCGCTTATTTCTTTTAGTAGAGGTGGACGAATTATCGAAAAGCGGAAAGAAATTTCTTATATAGAATGGTCGCAAATATTTGGCGAAGCTGGTTGAAATTCCTACATATAATTTTTTACATACAACATAGGACATCTCGGACGAGCCATTGAAAAGTCGAACTGTTCGTTTCTACTTGTCGAAGTACGTAATTTGGATTTGTACTTAAATCGTACATGGAAACGATTCCATTAAAGTGACGCAACAGAAAGATATCGAATAGAAAGATACTTATAAAGACATGTAATCGGTATGAACCCGTCTATTTCACTGAACTCGACCGACGTCAAAATACGAGTGAAAATAAACGCCATTAAGAAAGAACTCCTTAACTCGTTCTTAAGAAACCGCGACGCTCTAATCTGTCAACACCATCACAACCTGAGTGCGTCAATAATCCGTGCATACATATAATCGTCGTGGTTAAGGAACGAAAATTTTGTCTGATTTTATTTTCGTACAGTTCGCGAATGTTTGGTAAATCGGGCAGACCGTCATTTTCTGGTGGTTCCCGATCGTGTAGTAACAGGAACCAGGCGAGCCGGTGGATCGAGATCTTTTTAATGGCGGCATATAAATCGGCCGATAATCCAACGGACGAATTCCCACGTGGCATGCAAATGAACCGAGGTGGACCTTTTTCATTCAGCCGGGATACGTGTAAAATCTACTTAATGGTATAATTTCGCTATTAATCTCCGAGTTTGCTTCGACCAGGGCGAGGACAGTTTCACCGATCTGCCAAATTCGCTTCTGTGTGTACTCGATTCTGTGTGTAAACTTCTGTTTCTGTGTAAAACTTTCTTCTCGTGTGTGGCTCGTACGACGTAACGCAGCCTAATTATACGCGATTCGGTCGCGATTTAGCGCCGTTATTCCGCCATCAATTTCGGCCTTATCCGAAGCAGTCCATGGCCTCCACCAGCCCGAGGACACTGGGATCCATCAGGCGAGCCTCGAGTTTTACGACCGACCGTCCCAATATCGCACCGTGTCGGGAATAAATAATTTGATTTCGAAACCAACGCGGATCGTCCCTCTTTCGCCTCTCTTACGTCCAATGGACGTCTTCCAAAACATACCGCACGCTGTTTCGTCTCTTCTCGTTTTTCTTCTGATTCTTTGCTCGGTTTTCTCGTTTCGTTCGTGGCAACGAGGTGGAACGGCACGAAGAAAAGAAGGTCGGTTTGGTTCGCTGGAAGAGGCAGAATAGCACGATACGCTGCCTGTTCCGTCAAGAACGTTATTAGCATTATTCTATCGCGTTATATCATAACGTTTTGATTCCAAGCGAGAGTCTCGATTATTTTTGTTTACGGAATCTTTTACGCTTTCTACTTTCTTGGTGCTTGCCGGCGTACCCATATAATGTATGTACGAGAAACAGAACTTAGATATAGATTTGTTTTACAAACACTTTGAATATTTTTTACACAGAAAAATGTGCATATCAGTCGTATTTATCTAAAAGACTTTTTAATGAATTCCTAACTTCGTCGGCAATCTTTTCAAATTAGAGATTTTATCGTAAGTAATATTTTTCTGTAAGTTACGCAAAAATGTTTCTCGTTGCTTCAAATAACGTTTGCGGATAATCTGCCATCATCGTGATAATATTTCTCAGTAAAGCAGGACCTCCGCGAAGTCGACGGAAGACTATACAAAACCGTTGCCAAAATTGCCTGCAGTTACCGATACGATGTCGGCCATTACCGTTTACCGTAATCAGGCCCGTGAGAATTCGCTCGCGATTTCGCGCCGTTATTTCGCCATCAATTCAGCCCCTTATCCCCGGAAAGCCTGTCCGCTCGATCGCATAACGAGCGACACGAAACTTTAAGGTCCTGTCGCGCGCGGATCGCGCGAGTTTTACGATCCTTTGGCTCGCGAGCACGAGAACGATTCGAATAAAATCGCGATCCGAGCGTAGACTCAGCCAACAGACAGCGTTCGAGCTGCAAAATTCCCCGAGTACATCGCCACCCTTCTTTTTTATATCTCGATCGGTATCACGCGACTGTAAATAATCCCGAAGAGGGCGTAAACGCCCGCGTAAAGAGGCTTCCAATCGCATTTTCGAGCCACGGAGGAATCTCCAGATCGGCAATGACGCATCGAACTCCATTGGGAATCGTGGAATGCTCGATCGGAAGCCGAAGAATTTTCGGAGTCGCGCGAAACTTCGAATCACAGAAGATTATTCGTTCTCGATTTCCTGGAAGGAATGGCGAACTGGTCGTATCGACGAGATCGCTTACAAAATTATTCAAATAGAGAGAGGTGGATTTGGAAGGTGTCATTAGTTATCTTGGACACTGGCCAAGAGTGGAGGATTTATAACTTTGTTAATTTCGTATGGGCCGTATCGTCTCAAGAGAGAGAGAGAGAGAGAGAGAGAGAGAGAGAGGGAGGGAGATAATCGAGTTACGTAAGTCGAAGACGATCGGATCTCGAGCGGCGAGGATGGAAATGAGCGAAGGAGTGGAATTGAAACGTTAGCGGGAATTGAAATGAATCTCCAGGATGACGTCATGGTGGTGACCGAGTTCGTTTGATTTAAGCGAGACTTACGGGCCACGAGTGGATTGAAATATCACGTAAGTCGCATGCTGCCGCGCATACGCAAATTGCACGAATTATTAACGCAACCGGTGCATCGATCTGTGACGCTTTGATGGTTGTGAGAACGCGAAGCTAATTGCAGTTCAGTCATTATGCATTTTATGTTTGCGACACTATGGTGATGAATGTCTTTTTCGATTTGGAGATCCATCGAATTTGACTTGCTCTAAGTGCTACTTAAATGGAATTATTTAAATACGCAGTGCAATCGTGATATTTGGAGTATATCGATGATCGAGTGTTTTCTATGAGAACGTTCTGAGATCTTCGGAACAATTAGTCGTTTCGCTCAATTTTCTTCAATCTTATATCGATAGGCCTATTTTCTAAAAATTAGCTAACTTCGGTACAGAATTTTTATTTTTAATACTTTATACTTCAACTTTGTAATTATTTCGCCAAACGAAAAAGCTTTTAATATTGGGAAATAAACAGGAAGAAAGAATACCATAGTGCCGGTATACCTCTGTTTAAACCACAATTAGAAACAGCTTGAACTCGATCACCGAAAGTTGACCAAACCGATCGCGCATCTGCTTCGTTACAAAAATGAGTCATTAAAAAGACACAAATCATGCAGAAATCCGGATAAAGTTTCACGATTCTCAGCAGACATGGCGAGCTGGACGTCGTACTGCTCTGGAACTACCAACCGAGCGAAAATTAAGGAGGAAGTCTACTTTTAAGTGGCACTTGGTCCCTTTGGTGCTTGGAACGGCTCCAATCGAATCGGTAACGAACGATTCGAGATACGGTCGAGGGCGTTATGCGGGACCACACACGAGGCGTCCGCGCTATCCTCGACCCGGTCCCACTAGGTAATGTTTCTTTTAAGTGCGAACACAAATTGTAACTGAGACGATGGGGCTTTCTGCCCTTTTCCCCCTTGCACGGGCCATAGCCCGGGCCCTGGGTCGAGAAATATCTGGCGGATCCGATTTCAAAAGCCGTTCGTTTGGATTCACGATTGTACGAGGGCCGTGGAGGAGCGCGGACCGTGTCGCGCCGCATCGACCATCACAACCCCGACGAAGATTCTCGCGTTCTCGTTCACCCTGCGACCGCGATCCCTTTGACGCTGTTACACGCTGCCACCACGTCGCTGTTCCAGACTCCTTGGCCGATTTATTTCGCCACCGTGACAATAAGAATACGGTTTTACAAGGTGAACTGTGAGCATGCTTTTTGGGATTCAGGGTTAATACTTTTACTCTGCAGAGATTTGTGGTTCTCTTGGACACTATGTTTAAATCGTACTCTCGTTGAAGAAGAGCCGTTAGGAGGATGTTAACGTTCATTGTACCGAGATTAATCGTGTTTTCGATTGCTAATATCTTTCTCTTTTTTCATATTCAGATTGTATTTTAGTGTTTGACGACTAGTATAGGAAATGATTGATGTATGTTGTATGAGATATAATGGTATCCATTTGGCAATTTATATTGACAATTACTTGGTAATAATTTTCTTAAACTTTGTAAAGAACATAATTTTTATAATAATCGCTAGACTGCGATTTATGCAAGTTCGTATCTTTATAAATACAATTAGAGAGATGTAGGTAGAAAATTAAAAGTTGGGTTTCACCCACTTTACGATATTATAAAAGATACTTTGTGGATTTTATACATTTTTGCATATCGCGTGCATTCTGTGTATCTTTGCACCTTTAAGTCTCTCATCGACATACAAAGATTCGCGGTTTAATTATCACCGATGCTTCAATTTTGCTCGATATCCGCGGAAAAAGTTGCATTCCAATACGCTCGAAGTATAGTCGAAAATGTTTAAGAATTTCGTTCGATCCGTGAATTATCTCGTGGTTACCGGTTGGCTTTCGGATGGAATCGTGCGACGATGGTTCGCGGTAACGCTTTCACTAGCGGCCAGAGGTCGAAAAACGGGTAACCACGGCGCGTGTACAGCTGGGCGAGCGACCGTCCCTCGGAAGGAAGATCGAGAGTGTCACGCGAGGTTTCATTTCCACGCGGCCGCAATTATCATTGTGCCGGTGTTACGCCACGTGGCACTTTCGCACGCCACGCCTTCGGCGCGCGCTCGACCCGGCGTGCACGCGTGCCAATTATAGGAAAAGCGACTTTTTTTTATCTTTTTCACTCAGCGTGGAATTCCTGCGCGGCTCGCCTCGTGTCAAGGTACGTACGTCATACGCGAAAACTGGTTCGAGGGGAATGGGTTTTGCTCTGGTCGCTCTGGAAAAGCGTACCAGGTGAATCGAGAGTGACTCGTGGTTGCGTTGGGTAATAATCTCGTAGTTGTTGCAAGAATCAATCGAACGTTGTTTCCTTATTGAATTGTTTTAAACGATGAAAAACGTACGAAGATATAATTGATCGAATCTGCGCACTCGATTAAAGTTTACTTCTGTTAACTCCTCGTTATATTGCGAGGACGGGAAGGAATAGCAAAATTGTCTGGATGAAGGTAGCTCGATGATCTTGAGGACACTACAGAAATTTATGAAAGCTATTTATGGAAACAGAAATTGTCACAAAATGACAATTTTTCAAAGCAGTTCCACGTATCCCGATATTTAATAAGAAACAGATTATCCGCGTGTTCGATTAAAAGACAAAACTAATTTACAAAGTTACACGAACGCGAGATATTCGAATGGAACCTGAATTTACATAAACCAGTGGAAGCCATTAACACACAGTGGTCCGAAAACTAGCGATCGAAACGAAATCGAAGAGTCCACCGTGGATCACCGACCCACGCGTTAAAAAACATCTTGACGCGGGTCAACGGCGTCCTCGATACGATTCCAAATAATCTTGGCAATTGATCGGCCGCTGCCGGACGATTAAACCGCGCGTTTTAATGCTGCCCGCCTGCGTCGGTCGCTTTCATAACTTAAAACCTCGCGTCCCGAGGGCCTTCCACATTTTATGATAATGGCGCCCGGTAAATTATCGCCAAGCGAGGAATGAATTTTCAGATGCGTTCGCTCCGTAACGGGCCGTGCGAGTGTTGCGTCGTTAAAAAGGGGACCACGAGCGTCACGACGTCATCGCGACGTCCACTTTGACTTACTCTCGGTATCACGGCGAGAAAAAATGTCGTTGGCGTTATCAAACATCGCCTCTAACTTCTTCACCGCGAACTTTCGAATCGACCGCGTTTCCACTTTCCCTCGACTCCTCGTAATCGTGATGTACAATTATTTGGGAGGATAATTGGTGGAAAATTTTTTTATCAAATCGATTGGAAGATTCAGTCGTTTTCGTTTCTTAAGAGGAAAGAAATCGACTTTATCGTTTTGGGTGAATATTTTATTAATCGAGTTCCAGAAGAGTATTTATCGTCGCTTATGACTGTCTTCTGCTTATCTGCTAATTCAATTACGTACTTTGAGGACGCATCGTATGACCAAAATTTGGTAAAAATCTCTACACGTTTCTTAGACTTTAAGAAATTTAAAAAAGATTGAGGAAGGTCGGTTTAGGGAGTTAGCTTAGAGAAATAAAAAAAGAGCTATCGTTTCAAAGGAAAGTTGCCACGTTTTATTTAATATAACTTAGAATAGAAATCTTCGAAGATCAAATATAAATACCTCTAGGAGAAAAATGTGTCTGACGACAGAAGTTTAAGAATGGGGTGAATAAAGTGGTCGAAGGTAGGGTATAAATAAGTTTGACGAAGGTGTGTTAAGTGGCCTACATTAATTTGGCAAGCGTAACGCGATCGATTAATACGTCAGATGATTTTTACATCCTCGTAAATTTTCGACATGGGCGTAATTTTCGAGTTTTAAGTGGCTCACTGCATAATACTCCGATGTAATTACGATAAGGTGCTCGTAAATTAAGTGAGTCAGTTTTGTTGTCCGATATTAGGCCTCGGATTGTTATAATTAAGTACTTTCAGTGTGCTGCTTTTCGCAGCCTTGGTGGCCTCTTGTTTACCTCAGAGTATACACATTTGGTGATTGAAATCGAAGGATTTCAGTTTAGGTTCCATTTGGAGTACCATAAATGCGAGCGTATTATTCATCGATAAATAATCTGTACATACCATTAACCTTGCGTTCTTGAGTAAATTAAAAAAAACTCGAACGATATAGATTGCCAGGATCAATAACTGAATAAGAATCAATTTGCAATCGTTAGAATTCTAACGCAATTTCATTCATCTATCCAGTATATCCAGCATAAAAATAATAACAAGTTGCAGATCTCTTTATACGTAGAAAAACAAGAATTAATCAATGCTCAAAGAACTATACTCGTTGCGTATACGTGTAATTCTTCGTCAGATTCAGATCATTTTTTGTTCTTTCTTCGATCTTCTCAATTCTCCATTCGTTGTAAATATCATTATCAAATTCAAAACTCGGAATGATTGTCAAATTAAAAATTCAACTTCCACGATTTATTTTTCCATGTCGAATTCTAATATCTAATGCTCCTTCTCTGAAACTTATTTCTCACCAAAATACTAGATTTCTACTTCGGTTCTTCAAGAAATGTATACGTATTTGAAGAAATGTATTTCTTATTGATTCTTTTTCATCGTAAAAACGAATTCGATAACTATCATTTCACTATCTATATTCACCGAAAGAAAATCCCGCAACTATACTACGACCCATACCGTGAACTCCAGCTTATAATCGGAGCCAAGAGCTAGAGCTCTCGAACGCGGACATTTAATCGCACGCCTAACGTGGACCACACCGGAGGCGATACAGTCCGAAGGATATCATCGAGCCGCGTTATCGCGACCTATTAGACACGCTTGTAGTCTTACGACCTGTCGTAACCGAGCCTACTACGTCGCTTTACCAGTTCTCGACTTACACGAAACAGGCCCCGGGTCGAGGGTCAGTTTCTCAACACTGGGACTACCGGTAAACAGGAGGATCGAGGGACGGACGAGTCGTCAGGTGTCCTTGACCACTGGCGATCGGTAGATCGACGTCGCGTTAACTTCGCCAAGATAGAGATAATTAATCGACTATAAACGTAGCGGCACCATCGATATTAAATCCGATGATCAACGGTCGCTTTGGCTACGTACTTTCGATGGTGGATTTTCTTTTTATTCCGCTGATCGATGATTGAAAGGTTATTGCAAGCCATTTTCTGCTTAGAGTGAAGTTAATTAGCAAAGGGCTGCATTTTTTTTAGAGAGTCAACGCTGCTTCGATGGTTTTACGTTTAATCGAAGAGGAATTTCTTGGTTTATGTTTTAGAAGAAAGTCAGGTATATTATAGAGAGAAGTCAATTACATTTTAAAGATTACTTTCAAAGAACAGTTGGTTACGATTCGAAGGTATTTTCTTTATAGAAAAAATAGTATTCTTCGAACGTTATATTCGCAGAAAAGAGTTAAGTATACATTGGCGACGGTGTTTAAAAATAAATTAGATATATCGTGCAGACTATTTTTGGAGAAAAGAGAAACACATTTTAGAGATTATCTTTGGAGGAAATTTATTTCGAAGTTTACTTCTCTGATACAAGTCTCTTCGTATGACACTTTCAAGTCTGTTAGAACTAACTATTATAATTAATTAGCGATTGAAGTAACTCCTTATCCCTGTCCAAATTCATTACAATTATCGATTTCTTAAACCTCTATCTTCTTGTTAGCTCAAACTACCTTCAATTACCATTATCGGTAGAGAACATACAATATCTTCGTACCTACCATAAAATTCACATAGGTAATCAAGCTTCCAATGGAAACCCAGCAACGAATATCGAAAATAATATTAAGATACGTCTGTTCCATGCTGGCAACATCAGATGAAACGTCTCGCAAATGCAACGCATTAAAGGATACCGAGGAGACGTAAAACGGTATTCGCGTAGTTAAAAATCATCGAATACTGAGATTTCTAGTGGAAAGCCCGGCAAATGCCAAGCCTTTCCGCGAAAATAATCCCACGGCCGCAGGGTTGTTGGCTCTTGTTGCTCGAAAATCCGGGCAAGGCTTCTTCCAAGCTAAAAGGTCTCCAGATGCGTTGACCTCGGGGAGACCATTAAATGATGAATATTACCGGCAATTACGAGTATCCCAGTCATTGTGCGTGTGAATCGACCGAGGCAGTGCCGCGTGTTCGCCCGTTATCGTGCACACGCATGTACGTGCACTGTGCACGCATACGGGGTGAGAGTGCGGATTGAAAAAAAGAAGAGACAACCGGTTGTGCTATGCGCACGGGATCATAGAGCCCCACTCTCGAAAGCGACCTCTTCGCGGCTCTACCGCGAGAAGATGACATCGGGGTTCTCAACCTGCAGTCCCCTTCAATATGTTGCAAGTCGTTGAAAAATTTCCAGCCTTTCGCGTTTGTTTAAAGTTCACATAGTTTTTTGCTCCGTCATTATATGTACGTGTTTTCTAATTTTTCAATAACTGCGTAACTTCGTGGCAGAAATTTTACGTATACGATAATATAGGCCGAGAAACTTGAACTTTTTTTTCGTATGAATTTAAACCGGATCACGATACAACGTAAATCGTTTAAAATATTAGTAAAATGTTAAAATATGAACGTTCATGCTGCTGATTAACGAGCCTGTTATCAACGAACAAAGACGGCGTAATACGGCTACGTAATGGATTAAATGTCCCGTTTTCAAAAGTTTGTCTCGCGTATTCCGTACTTGTTGCGAATAAAGTACTCCTCCAAAAAAAAGAAGATATTCGAAGAGATACAAACGCGAAGAAGACACGACGAGAACAACACGGTTAGATTCGTTTGATAATTTCCTCGCGCGCCCATCAAACGATCAGCCAAACCGAATCGTGCGACAGCCCGCATGCATAAATCACTGGAAGGATCGCACGTAGCCGGTCTCCGTGTCCGGATATTTGGTCGATCCAACCGATTCGCATTAGGATGCCGCGAGAGCTATCATTTTCTCTCTTGAACCACTTCCTCTAATTAATGCGCCGTTTCTCCCGCGTTAATCGTGTTCTTTCCAGTCGCACGGTTCATCGCGATGTCTCCGATACGATGGGAGGCAGCAGGAGCACAACCGACAAAGAGAAACGATCTCTCCGACGAACGAACAAGCAGGTAAGAGTATCGAGCCAGTGAGAGAGAACGAAGAAAAAAAAAGTATTCCGCGTCCCGGAGCTTCGAAACCGTTCAGGTTCGCGAACAGAAAGACTACGGCTGAGCAGAATCGTCGACAAGGTCCCCTCTGACCCGACGGCGATGGCAAACGATCGGCGCGCAAGAAGCGGAGCCTGATTTATGGGCCGGTCGCGAGGGCTGCGTCTCCTCGCGAACTCAGGCGTTCTGTACTTGCACGTACCTGCTCATACGTGTGTACATACATCCATCTCGCTCTCCCTTTCTGTTTCTTTCCCTCTATCGGCGCACTGTCTACGTACACAGGCTCGCGAAACTATTCCAACACTTGTAGACACCTTTTACGAATATATTATGTGCGTTGCACGAAACATTTTGAAATTTCGTTAACGCTACGACAAAACACCGGAATCGCGATTAGATTGGTCAAGTTCGGAACAGAGCTGAAAATATACGTATGCGCGTAGAAATGACAAGATATTTGGTATAGAAACGAAATTCAGAGATTAATAAGAAATGGAGTCGATCAGTTTGGCTTCTGAGAGGCTCGTATTACAATAGGAAATATAAAGCGTAACACGGAGAGAAAAGTTCGTCAACTGATTCATCGATATCGGTACGATATTCATAACGTAAAATAAAATTGTTTATAAGTTGAAAGATAATCTTCAAGCGGAATTTCATTGCTCCGACGTCAGAGTCGATCCAGTAGATAAATATCCGCGATCTATTTCGTGACACCCTGTATACATGCACAGGGGCATGAATACGCGTGCACACGTCCGAACGATTCGCATAAGGCAAGATCTCCTTCCGGCCGGTGCAGCTATCTCGATCCGCGGGGGAAAGCTCCGGCAAAACGCGACACTCGGAAACTCTCTCAAAGGCACGGCTCTCCGTTGTCGCGTTCGCGATATCGTCGTTACCGCGATTGCTTCCGAGAGAAACAAGAGAGAAGTTCACCGACACGCAACAGTTACTCGATCCGTCTTTCTCTCTTTCGCTACTTGGTCCTCGTTCGTCGATCGATCGGCGGATCGGTCGCGCGCGACGCGACCGATCGATTTTACCAAACGAAACGCACCCGGTTTCACCGCACGATCCACGAGTATCGGGATGCTTTCTTGCGGTTGGAACGCGTTTCTCTCTTTTTCTACCGGTTGCTTCCCCTTTACAGCCGATGTCCTCCTCGTTGTTGACGTCCGAAGGATCATGAAGGGTCGCGAATCGAATCGATGTCTGTCCCCCTTTTTCCTCTTCTCTCTTCCTTCGTAAGATCCCTCTCCTCTCGTCGTTCCACTACTTCGTTCCGTCCAGGCTCGCTTCTAGGCTCGTCGGTAGCCGCCAGCGTTTACATTAATGTATGAGGGCAATCGTAAAGCTCGATGTGTACATACGTCTCGATCGGGGGCCCCGGCTACGGCAGAGATTTTCTCGTGCGGCCACAAGACAAAAAAAGGCCACGACATGCCGCGACGACGTGTACCCGATCTAATGCACTCGCCTATCCGTCCGTCGAGGGGCGCGCGGCCGGGCCACCGGTGCGCGCTGCTCGCACGACGAACCCGGCCATTATAATGTGAAATCGTGACGGCCTGCCGAGGCCCGGCCGCGGCTCGCTGATGGTCCGTTTCATTATGCTGATCGCGGTTTCGTCGGTTTCAAGCAATTAACATACAAGACCGTGGCTGCTGCTTCGCGATCTTTAATGTACGTATGGAACGTAAGGTGATACATAGTTCACGGGCATGGATATCTCGAGGGTTTTAGGTGACAATTTCCGATCAGAATTGTATCGTATACTATGAGTCGTAGCGACAGAGAAGATTCATAATTGTCGATGTCGTAAAAGTAAAATAAAATAAAAGTCAACGATCGAATACGTTATTTATTTGCTAACCTAAACTAAGTTGTTGGCGAAGAAAATCATCCTACTCTTCTTACACCATCGGAGTCCCCGATCTTCCAGTTTAATATTACATAAATGAAATTCACCCAGTCTTGTCGTACCACAGAACCTCGAGCCACTAAAATCGCACCTCCACATATCTTGACAAAATCTTACATAGTTAGAGTTCGACAATCGGTTCACAGTTACGTCAGAGCGCGTTCTTCCTCGAGGAGGGTATGTCGCCGCGATATATACACGCGCGCGCTGTGCACGTATTGTACACATATTGTACGTACAAGGTACGTGTATTATCCGTGGAGAGGAGGACAGGCTGGTGGAAGAGGTCGAACTGAGAGGTCGCTCGGTAAATTGGTCGCCGCGGCGTTACCGTTGATCTACGGCAACAGACGCGATAGTTATGGAAAGGTTACGGTGGAGCGGTCGATAAAGCGTCGCGCTGCCTGTCCTCGGGAATCCGCGACGGCGGCCCGACGAATCGTAAATCGCGGAATCGCAACTGCTCAGGCCTGTTTGAAAAAGAACAAGGAACCAACCGAGTGAACCCCGAAGCTCTCGCGAACAGGAGATTCTCTCGTACCGCGCACGTATTCCGCTGATCGCACGATTTCCGTCTCCTTCCGCGTGTCCCAAGAACCACGACCGACCTGCGCTGACGCAGATAAGCGATTTACCAGGAATTCGCAGGGCCAGTTTGAAATTTTCTATGTGTTCTTCTTGGTGGTCATATGTGACATGAACACGTATGTATTTACGAGCGAATTCAGCAGATTTCTGGAGAAAATCTATGGTTCTTTTTACGTAAATGGACAGAATGTTTCCCATACAAACGGACGACGAACGTTCGTACTTGGTTAGTGTGTTAAAAAATAAAAATTTTAAAATCAAGAATTAGTATCTGATATTGATATCGAGTGTAGTTTCTACCGAAATGGTCGAATTGTTTGTTTTACAAAAGTTTCATTTGTATTCTTCGTTAGAATCGACTACACATTATATCGCGTTTCCACTAAATATTCGTTTCGTGGTATAGATATAGCATGTAACAATAAAGATTTCGTTTTGATGTTCCGCTTAAATAGCTGAAAAGTTTGCGAGTCTGTGTAAAGTTGGGTATCGAGTGAATTAGATTTAGATCGGATGAATTTTCTATTAGATATATACTATTAAATATTTTTCTATTAGGTAACTTCTATCGGATAATAGTCCTCGATTTAGATAAATTACTGTAAAAATTCAGATCTGTGTGACAAGACGCCACTCGATAATTTAGCTGTAGGAGTTACTAGAAAACAATATACGATACATAGAACGATCTGGATAAATTTATATTGATATCTGCGCTCGAAATAACTTACGAGTTGACCGTCAAATCACTCGAGAAAATGTTCCAGGTTATTATCAGAGTTCTATCCGGGAAAGGCATTGCGAAGAAAGATGAGTAGCCAGTTGGCCGATTAAAAACCGTACTTGGCGATCAATGATCTGTGAAATGAATACAGGTGCTTCGAATAAATCACGAGCTTAACACGACGGTGCATCATCGGACCTCTTCGATGAAAGTAGTTGCAACGCTAATAGGATGCACGATGATTTTTCAAAAGAACGCGGATATACCTGATAATCTTATGTACTTTCGAAAGCCCTACAGTGTAACAAACGATAGTACTTTCCTTGATCGAGGATGCTCGAGTCCTACGTTTGTAATAAAAATAACAACCAACTGTTCTTCCAACTAAATTTGCTTTTCACCTCTTAACCGAGATTTAAAATCACCAATCTTCTTAAAACCAAATTCCTTCCCTAAATATTCTCTAAATATTATAACAAGGTATTCGAACTTTCTATAACCGCACAAGCATCTATAATCTATATCTATAACGATAAAATTTTCATAGAAAATTTGATGAGAATAATCTCAAGACTGGAAAAGTTCGAACTAACGAAAAGCGCGAGATCGATATTTTTCGTCGTTTAAGACGGAGATCTTTCTGAAACAAAATCAGGTAGAAAAGCTGTATGAGCTTCGACGCTAAGACTCCACGAGAAGAACACGAGGGAATCGTAAATCGCATCGGTTCTTCACCAGCGTGCTTCAACGCGGTACAAAAAGCGAGATTACTCGGAGAGTTGATCGGGTCTGTCACGTGTCGGAAGCGAGGCGCACTCGCGAAGCGTTCCGAGAGACAGCTCGGAGATCGAGGCAGCGCGAGGCCGTGGATTTTTGCGCGGCCCCCTCGCCGAGGCCGTTTTAATCTCCCTCGAGGTCGGTTTCTGCTACACCCACACTCGTGTCATCGATATATCACATGCGAGGCGTGCTCGCAGGCCCGCTCGTAGCCCGCGACGAATCTCGCCTCCGGCCGAGGTTTCCGCGTTGTTCTCGATTCGAGGAGAAAACGGACTGCCCTTTTTTGGCCCGTTATAAAAGTGACGTAACTGGAAAAGAAGGGGGACCAAACAGGACCGAGAGTGGGTCTCCCGAAAAGAAGCAAGGCGCTGCTGGATCATTCAACGACTCAACTGGCCGTAAAAATCTCCTGGCCCTTATTATTGCCCTCCGATTCTGCGTGGAACGCGACGAAACGAGAGCTGGGAACGCTGTTACGCGACAGGTCAACTGCGTGGGAGGAAAGCCGTAAAGTATCTTTTTGGTGGTACGTATCGTATCGGCGAGTGATTCTTTCGAAAGAGAGAAATGCTGTTTTGGAAGGTATTGGTTTTACGACCTGCTATACGTACGATTGTACGGAGTTCGCGATTGCTGTTCTGGTTAATAAAATAGCGAAGGAATTTTTTAAAGTTATTTTGTGAACGACGCAGGCTGCAATTAGGTTTTGCGTAATTACATAGAATCGATGATAGGTTTCTGGTTAGTAAATGCTAAGAAGATTATTAAATAAGCTAAGATATTTATAGAAATTATTTTACGAGAAATATAATTTGTAATTAGATCTTGTACGATTATACGTATACTGGTAACGAGGTAATTTGAATGAAATAAATGGTTCCATCGGGAAACGTAGTTGGTTTAATTGATATTTTGAGGCACGTATCTCGATAATGAAAATACCGATTTTTAAGGTAACAATTTTGTTACTTATCGAAGGCCCGATCCACCCTCTACTACTCCAAAATGATACTAAAAAGTGGATCTTATTTGCCAAGACTCTGGACGTAATTCGATCGAACAGAAATTAATCTCGCGTCTAATCCAAATAGAAACAGTTACGTATAGATACTGAAGATAGATTTGATCTTTGATATACGATCGTCATAGGAGATGAATATCGCTGATAAAACCGCGGTAGAAAGTGAAAAATCGAAGAACATCGTCTTCGAAGACCTACGCCTATTCCGGATGCGATTGGATCGGGACGCCATTAATAACGACGCACTTACCGATCCCATGGCAGGTGGTAGACCGCATGAAAGTCACGACCTGACATTTGCCTGGGTTGCCCGCGCCCGATCGCGTCCCGAGAACCGATCGCGATGCGATTTTTCTACACGCCGCCGGAGAAGCAAGAGAGCAATTTCAAGTGTAACGGCCGTCGCCACCACCAACACGCGAAACGCGTGGCATATCCTCGCTTTCTCTCTCTTTTTCTCTTTCTCCGTCTCCTTCCTTCTTTCCTCGTAATCGCCTTTTCACTTTCCACCATGTATCCCCTCGATCGCTTCGAACTAACCCGCATCGTTCCAGCTATACGCTATCCTTGCTTTCCATTCGAATCCTTCTTCTTCGTGTAATTGTTTTCACAGGAAGACTGTTATCCAGTATAATAACTAATCGTTCGTATTACGTCTATTCGTGATTTTCTGAAGTTAGAATTGCTGGCGTCAAAGATGAAACTGTAGTCGGAATGAGCATATTTGTGCAAATTCAGATTTCTGTAAATGCGAATAGAAAATTGAACTGAAACAGAAATGCAGCGTATCTTCGAAATACGTTTCTGCGCGTTTAAACGTCCAAACGTCCGAAGTCTGTTAATTAAATTGTAGAGAATCTTTCTCTATTTGTTTCTCGTATGAACATAGCATCTAACCGTTTCAATCATTTTTCCGAACATTGACATCAACTACGTGTACTCTATGCGCGTACGTCTTTTCGTTGATTCTTCCTCGTCGCAAAAATCTTCCTATTGAAATCTATTCTATTTCTCTTCTATGCGAACATAATATATCGGAACAGGAGAACCTATAAGCAATATATATTTCACAGTTTGATGAATAGAATGCTCGATCTCGCAACGAAAGAAAAAATGCTGCAAATAGCTATCACATTCCTACTGTTATAAATCCAAGTAGATCAATCGATAGCATCCATTGCGAAAATAGAAAAAATAGCAGAGTTAGCTTCATTAATCATCCATCAAATCCTGATAACATCAGTAGAAACTATCTCATTCTAGACGACTGACAGTCATTCTTGCGGATGATTTTCGAAAGTCTCGCGAAAGAATCATTGCACAAGATCGACCCGCGTGTCCTTCTTCGCTATCCCTTTATCGAACTGACATTCTTCTGCTCCTCCTTCCCTAAATGTCGACCAACCGGTCTCTCGTATACTAGAGATCGCAAATAGAGACGAAGGATGGAACCAACTGGAGTCGTTCGTTTATCCCGCGGCTGTAAGAACAATTGTTTCGTTTCGCTATACCGATCCGAAGCTGGGCGTGCACCTAAACGACGATGACTCTCGTGTTCCAGGTGCTCGAGATACATACACGGTATCGTACGCGAATATCGTTAGGTCACTCGCTCGATCCTCCTCCTCCTGCTGCTTCAGGCGACGTAACATTCGTAATAATTTCCTGTGAGTTATGCAACGGAGTCGATGGTTTTAATATTTAATATAAAAAACTATACCACCAGTTTATGTTCGCGTTATAGACGTACAAATATAGTTAGAAATATAGTTAAACGTACAACGATACTATAATGTTT
Source organism: Bombus vancouverensis nearcticus (assembly GCF_051014615.1). Lineage (NCBI taxonomy): Eukaryota > Metazoa > Arthropoda > Insecta > Hymenoptera > Apidae > Bombus > Bombus vancouverensis. The sequence goes on along the minus strand of NC_134915.1, from coordinate 18,261,428 downwards.
TACCAATTATGAAATTAAACTCTCAAAGTCGCTAAAATGTTGACTTACACCGTTATAATAATTCTCAGGCTGCCAATTAAAAGAACTTCTTTGATATATAAGGGTAATATTCATTAATCTTTTCTCAGCTCTTTAACCCGTAATAATTTTAATTAATCTCCACGACACGTGACTGTTATCTACCCAAAATATTCCCGAAAAATTTCCATCGATGTTATTTATGACACGGCGTACCGACAGAGAATTTAAAACACATATCGAACATACGACAGTGTACCACTTTCGATCGACGAAAAAGGAAGATGAAAAGCGATCGGGAACATCTTTCGACCACCCGTAACTTACGATCAAGGGGCCATATAAAGACGATGTAACAGTCTGGCCCGATGGAAGCATAATAATGAAGCAATCCTTGCTTTCTCGATTTAACGAACGTCCACTTCCGTGATTAACGTTCGATCGGTATATTTTCGCGACAGCGACGGTACGCTAATCGACCAACGATTTCCTACAATGTTGCAGCATGATATTAACGAAGGTGAAATGGACAAAGCACCGTTGGACGATTTTTCTTTCTGCGGCCAGAGAGAGGATCGAGAGGATCGATATCGCAGGCGATCACGCGCGTAATAATGATAACGCGATCCGACGCGGCGCATCGAATTAATTACCACGTGCTCGCGCGAGCGATTTTCTGATGCACGCCCATCGGCGCGGCACAGGACGAAACCTGAAATTATTTTTCGGGGCGTGCACGACGTTACAGTTAATTAACATGCGGTATAATGCGAACGGAAATAATTAACGCCACGGGCAGATCGTGTACCGAGATATATCGCGCGAACAGCGCGCACGTAAATCGAGTCGAATCGACTTATGTGCGTCGAGTATCCGCGAGGAGATGATATCGGCCCGTGTCGAACGCTAAATGTCACTCGATAGAATCTACCTCCTCGATGCGAGGATCGTCGATGACACGGAAAGGGAGAAAAAAAATATAGAGAATGAGAGAATGAATGGAGGTCTTCGAATTTTAATTAAAATCTTCAGTTCCGAATATTTTTCATAGGTTTGATATCGATCGTGTATTCTGTAAATAATTTTCACGCTGAAACCATTACATTCGTAATAGATTATATTATATGTAGATTATATAAGAACGAAGTAAAGAATCGCAGAAGTTCCATCGTTTGCGAAATAAAAATTATATTCTTCCTTATGGCGCTGAAACGTTATTTGAAATATTACAAATTCTTTGGCTTCGTGTGGCGAAGAAATAATGTAACAACCTGCTGTCAGAGACGTGGAAGCGTCTTAAAATAACACGAATTATAGTTAATTCGTTGTTTATATAAATGACGTCTGTTTCTATTTAATTAATAAAGATTCTTTTCGGAAATCTATAATTTCTTTTTGACTGATTTTATCTAGATTTTAATATTACATAAATATTAAGATTTCATATCGTGATCTTAAAGATTTTAATTTAGTCGATGGGTATGGCGTGTCGTTTCTTAGTATCGTTTGTATATAGTTGCTACAGACGATGGACGATAATTAGCATATCCGTAGCAAAGGGTATAACGCGAACAGGATAAACAACGGAAGAATAAAAGCAGAGAAGCCAATTATATAAGACACGGTATCGCAGCGATCGGCAAATAAGTCCATTACTTATTAAGCGTTAACAGGTTTCCAGAGAGCGAATCAAGGTAAGAACACGACCGGCTATCAACGGGATCGTCGCTCACCTATGCAGCTCGCAATGATACGTAGGGTTGCATAAGCAACCGCGAGAAAGGATCAGAGAAGCGAGGATGCGACGAGCAAAATATTACCTTCGGTGATTCAACGCCATAATAAATAAGAAAATGATAACTTTCCAAAATGAAATCAACGCGTGACAATCCTTAAACAATTATTAATCAAATATGCTATATACGTGTATGACGTAAGTTTTTTCTTTTTTTTTTTAACACGAACTTTAACACGTTTTATAATCTGAATTTACCTAAGGAGCAATAAAATAACTACTTTCATGAAGCATCGATAGAGTCGAAAACAAAGTTTATAAAGAAAACACTCGAAAAAATAAAGATTATTAGGACTACGCTTTTGTATAATGTACTAACTAATAATATTAGTAAATTAACAAAGGACAAATCACAGGTTATTAACTACTTCCGTAGAAATACTTTGCGCAATTTTAGAATGTAGAATTACTGAAATTCCCACATTCATAAAATTACTATGAAAAATTGATTGTTTTCATTTGATAGTCCGCGATGATTAACTGTGGTTTGAAACTCCTAAGACGCAGAATTCGAGGAAGACGTGGTTACGAATAAATCACGGAGATGGAAGCGCGTGTATTGGAAATTTGGCGGAATGAGGCGAGAAATTGAACGGATCGCCGGTGGATTGGGCGCGCGATTCAACGCGCGATAATCGCGCGAGTCGAGCACAGTCGCGCCGATATGCGGGTCCATCCCTCTCTCCAGCGGGACGCGTAAAGGTCAGCCTCGACGTAAAGGCCTCCGTAGACGTTCCACATTACCGTACCCGTTGCCATTTCTGGCAAATAGATCTGCGGCTCTTCTTCGTCCGCTTCTCGGCCTCCCATGAGCCGACCGCCGTGGACGACGATCGAGAAACTACGCCGAATCAACCGCTGCAAGTGGAGATTGGCTTTACTTCTGATCGATTGATGCGGTTTGATTGATTCTACCAAGGAAATTTGTAGAGTGGATAATCTGTTTCGAAGTGTATCGATGTTGTATTATATGGAACACAGAGGAGAAGATGGAGGTAAAGTACGAAGGATCGTGAGGGTTATGTTGTATTCGTTTCACTTTACGTTACTCGTACAATCCATCCCTTTCACCGCTGGTAAAACTCAATTTCAAATATTCTACATACGTATATAGACATATTCTCATTCACACGTTTTAGAAATTCTACGCTTCTCCGACGATTCGCTTCCCTTTCTGGTCTATTCTTTTCCTCCAGATTCAAACTTATCCACCGATTATTCGAAAACGACCCTAGAAACCTCATCTACATCGGCAATGCTAAAAACGTACACGATCGAAGAACCTTCGTTCTACTTCTGTGTTGCAATCTTACGCTATCTTTCCTCAAATCTCATCGAATAAAAATACCTCTTAACCATTTTATCTGGCAAGCGAGAGTTGAAAACGTTGGAGCTGAAAACTCGTTAAACACGAACTTCGCCAGAGTTCGATCATCGAAGAAAGGTTCGACTCGACCATCTTCGAAGGTATAGGTACGCGTGCACGTTGCTCCACGGACCGCGCTTCCATTTATCGACATCCTACGAGATGACGATATCGCATGAGACACGATCTCGCCCTTGCGCGCGATTCGACGCGGCTAATGACAGCCGGCCTGGTCCGAGTTACACGCCGTAATGTGTCTATTTCTCAAGTGGCGATGATGAGGCTGCCGCACGGCCTTCCGGCATTCGATGTTCGATCGGTGGAAAGCCTCGCGTGTCGTCCGTTCGCGCGACGATTCGCACGATCGCGAAACGTGTCGGGACGCGATAGATCGCGTACACACGCTGCACGGCCTCGGCTGATTGACACGCTTCCGTTAGACACCGGCTGTCCCGCTTAATGGGCCATGCTCGTTGAAATCGTGCCCGAGATACCATCGTTCCGCTGCTCGAACTGTCGGGGATTCGTCAGCAGAACTAATGCGATAAGTCCGCCAACGGAAACGTATATCGAGAATTTTGTCTACACGTATAGAGGTTACTATGTCGATTTCTGAGTTTAGAGAAATTTTTTGCATGAATATTTTTCTTATAAATTATCAATACAGTTTTGCAAAATAAGCAACAAGTTCGGAACCGGACAGGTGCTTATTACGAGACGGATCGTGTATCATGTCGTACTATTCGGCTTAACTTTGTTCTGGAACGGGACAAGAAAGATTACGGAGAATGAGCAAGAGGCTCGACATAGCGGCAAATCATAAAGCGATCAACCGAGCAGTATATAACTCGTCAGGATCGCTGGTAATAGAAAGCGTTATACATATATATTCTATTCATCTTCTAATCTTAAGCGATGTCACTGTACGTTCGACCACAAAAATTTATGGCCACGCGCTTTCACGGATTTCTCACTCCGTCGGCGATTTCAAATAAAAAAAAAAAAAAAAAAGGAATTTGCTAGTTTCTTCCGTTTGCTTCTGTTTATGTAGTAGTTTTAGGTAAACGTTAATTTATATATATCTTTTAGCAGGTAGATTTATAAGAATATAACGGTTATCTATAAAAATTCGATATGTCTTTCGAGGGGCATTAACAAATACATGCTTGGAAAGCACGGTGACCATCGCGATGTACCGTAGCCTCTTCCTACACCCTGAGTCGATGCACCTGCGTTCAGGTGCTGAACGCTGCTTACGTTTACGCGGTGAAAGGCCGCGGATGGCATTGCTTCCCGACGACCGTGTCCAGTACACTTATTCGCCACGGGTACCGGAGACCAACTTCTTCGCTTCTTCTTCGACGAAAATAAATCTAGAAATTATCGCGACGAGTTTCACACGCGGCGACGCGACGCGCGCGTTTCGATTCCACCGCTTACAGCAGCGGAGACCGCAACCAATGCATACTCATCGCGTTACCGGCAATAAAGAGACGCGGCTGCCATTGTCCGCGCAGCTTCAAAAATGCTTCGTAAATTGCCGGCTGTCGGTTTCGCGCGTTCACGGCATTCCACGACAGCGCGAGTTTTCATCGATGGACACCAGTCGCTAATGGAGACGTACAAATGGTTATTGGTGTTATTTCGTCGAGTGGAAACTCGCGGAACGAACCGCCTGCGTACAATGCGAACTCGAGGTTGCGTAACGGGTTAACGGTGTCTCCGTAGCGGAGATCGTGAGATTTTCTCGACGAAATTTATCATTGACTACTGTTCGCCGATCGGGACACAGCATGTCGTTAGACAAAACAATGCGGTGAGTATGTCTGTTGGTTCGTGGAGGAAGAGCATTTTCTTCGCTAAATAAAACGAACGACGAGATGGCTAGAATATCGTCGTACAAGTTGTATCAGATTTGTAAAAGTAGTAGAAATGTGGAGTGGTATGCCTGCAGTGCCTACGATACAAAAAATAACTGTACTGAGCATGGATTGAAAACATCGCACATAACACGATACGTCTACGTTTCGTTTTTGCGTTCGTCGTAAAAATATTGATGCAAAAAGTACACAAAAATAACTAAAAACACGGTAGCTATTTAGATTCACGAAGATCACGTTGAAGAGAAAAATCCAGCGCAATTACCTATAATCCATAGGAAATTGAAACCGCACGAAGATTCGTTGATACAAAAAGACCAAAAAAAATGGATTCTTATTTTGCCGTAACACGTGGTAGCGCGTTTCCCGCGAGAACGTGCGAGACACTGGGACGTCGGGCCGACTCCCACGCGTGCACGTGCTCACGCACGATCTCCTGTGCGTGCAACGGATGAGTGCGTATGGTAATGACAGGCCAGGAAACGCCGGCCGGGCGCCAGCGTGCTGCCTCCGGCCACTGCTACCTGCAATCTCCTCGAAATATCGGGGTGACTACCTTGAGAAACGACCAAGGCCGTTGCAAACCAAATCAATTTCTTTCTAATTGCACCGTACGGAAACCGGTGATCTCGATCCCCTCGGTGCCTATCTATAAGACGTCCCGCGTGTCTGCATATTACGGTGCTCGCGTTACGTGATAATTGGCGCTAGGTTCTGGTTTCTTAGCTATCTGAAAGCTGGTGCAAACTCGTTCGTTGCCCGAGGTACAATGTTATAGATGAATTGTAGCGATTTCAGCGGTACGATGTTATCGGTGCGAGAGGATTGAAAGATGTATGAGCTTGTTTGGCGTGTGTACCTCATAGGCGTTTTTAAGATTTTCTAAAGATTAGCTGGCAGAATTATACTTATTAAGCCTATTTTTCCTGATTTGTGAGTATCGTATGTTTCACTGCTTTCATTAACCTCAAATTACGCTAATTTATTATCCAGAATTAGGTATAATTACATTTGTCATTCAGCTGTGAAATAGTAAAATAGTGGAAAGTACAGGCTGTTCTACGGAGACTATTCATTCAATTTATGGCTTGTTAATATTCGATTTTCGAGACGATATCCTGCATCTACATTTTGGATTTGTAATTTTGCGTACACCTTTTCTAACGTAAAATGTAACAAAAATTAAACCATGTTTATATTAAATTTATCTATCGCTGTTTTCACATCATTTTTACAAAACCCGAATAACCACGCGTTTGCTATCAGATAAATCGTCGGACAAGGGGCTAATCGTGTACCGGAAAAGAGGGATTCCTTTCTAACATGACCACGTTGCATCACAGACGAAACAAAAATGATCGCGTCGATTCGTGGGCCTGCGAAAGAAAAATGAGAGAACGGGGTGAGTAGCCAGGGGTGATCGACGAGGATAGTTAAGCAACCGTAACTGGAACTCGTAGCTGTCACCCGAGTAATTTCACCAATTACAAACAATGTTAGTCAACGGTGAAAGCTGGTAGAAATATCTCGCGGGAAACGTTTTCAGACGAAGAAAATAAATGTGCGGAGCCGAGCGTGTCTTCTGGCTAAGAGAACCGCGGCAACCTTTAATCGTTTTCGCCCGAAACAGGCAGAGCACGCGTGGAACCTCAACAAATCTGCTTTTAATCGACTTACTGGACCTGGACTAGGCGTACACCTAGCGTGACGCAATCTGACAGCCGTCCACCACGATTTGTCGCGATGTAATCTCGCGCTCTACCTCGATTCCTGCAATTCTTGGCCAACATCCGCGATCAAACGCCACTGGCATCGATCACTGGAACGAATGGACGTTTCACGGAAATTTAACGCTGCCCGGTGGTCTCTTTTGGTTTAGTAAAACGCGAACGATATGGAATTAAGATGGAGATAACTAGGAATTGTTTTCTACCATTTTGTCAATTTTTACACTTTTATATTTCCCGTGCAAGCGTATAAATATTTGCAGTTTAACGATAATAATCTGATGATAAGAACCCAATAAATCAATAAGTCAGTCAATTTCCTGAAAGCATCGATGCAACGATATAAATCGTTCTTGCAAATAGACCGCGGTAAATTGAAAGAAAAAAGGATGTGAACAGCACCAGAGGCGATGCACGATCGTTCGCGTGAATCCGATGGAATCAATTGCGAACAGGAACGAGGCGGCTAACGAACGTCGATAGATAAATAATCGAGTGGCTGGTCACCGAATTAGCGTTTTTCCATGTTCACTGGAGCGAATATCCGTTGGAACGTTTCATCGGCTCGCGCCGCCTCGCCACCGAGGAAGTGAACACCCACGCTGCACGCGGCCCAGACGCGTTTCACGCTTCGATAGTGGGATCGTTCTTTCGCCTCACAATGTAAGAGATCGATATCTGGCCAGTTATCGACGGTGTATCGCGTTTCACGGTTGCACGAGCCCGCGTCTTTCTTTTTCACTGTTCTGTCCACCTCGTCAGCGAGCACTTGCCTCGTGAAACGCGCTCAATTCACACCTACGGGATTCGATGCAGAGAGAATTGCGCTAGCCTGGGATTCTGATTGTCCTGATTCTCTAGCATTTGGTTTATCGATTAATTGGGTACTTGTAAAAGTACATATTGGTGCCTGTAAGGGTAAAAATTGAAACGTTTGAAAAGTTTGTAGCATTTTTAACAACTAGTACGTCATACGTAGATTTGGATAGCTTTCGTACGGACATTGAATAGTCTCGCCATTTATTTTGATTTTTATAAAATTTGTCTGATGATAAGAAATTTACTGTACCGAGGCGCGTAAAGACCGCTCGTACTTGAAGTAATTCATTATTGAAAACAAGCTGGTCAAAGTGCGAATGATCATGGAAAAGAGCAACGCGACTATCCGATAAAATACAATAAAATTTTTCTCAAATTCCTTTACGAACTTTTCGAACGATCTAACGATAAGATTTGGTGAATTCATGTTGGTTTTGGATCAAGATTTCCACTTATCTCGAGTGTTTAGAGGATATATAAATATATAAAGGTGTACGGCGCTAACTACGCGAATAGTGCGCCTCAGGGTTTACCATAATACTAACTTCGCGAGTGCGCCGTAAAATCATGAATTATTACTGCTAATATGTATCACGAATCGTGATCGTATTACGGGATTAGATTAAACAGATTCCAGTAATATGTGCTCGTGGCGACGTGTTATTATCCGTGTTGAGTATACTTTTTGTAAATAGCGCATATCCTTGAAACACGACGATATAATGCATCTACTTATTATAAAAAGTAAAAATATATATAATCTGAACCATTGCAGCCTGTGATATTAATATCCAAGATCGACGGTATCAATTAAGACTTAAGATCAATAAAGATTCACGATACCAATTGAAAATTAAGAGTCTCGTCCTTTCACTTCCAAAAACCTCGTTAAATAATTATCCTCGCAAACGCAATTACAAACAATGCAAAATTAACGTTAATTCGCTTCGTGAATTTATTAATCCGATCCAACCACGAAACAAACGTCGAAGTCTTCCGAAATAAAGATAAAAACTTGCATAATCTGTTTAAAAGCCGGTCATTGCGAAAGCTAATAAGTAAAACCTACATTGCTGCGTAAAAAACGGGATCAAGGATCGAAAGTATTATTTGCAGTTTCTAACGCGAAATGTCCAAACAATCGTATGCAGCAACTCTATCGATAGCGTCTAAGTGGGAGGTGGTCAAGTACCTCGAGGAAATCTCGCGAAGCTTAACGCGAATTGAGTGCGCTATAAAGTGTCACGCCGGGAAATGTTTTACGATGATGCAAGTTTGTCGTGGCGCTGGAAAATCGAGGTCGAGTTTGCATGGCCGAGCGTGCCGTTGCCTCGCCGTTGGTGGTTTATGCAGCCAGCATATTTACGCCTCTCTTTGCCCGTAACAGAATGCATTGTTGGGTCATCGTAAATGCTGGCGTGTGACGCGCGCCTCTTATTTGACCCTTTTCGGTGCATCCAGGTTTCACCTCGTTGCTTTCAACGCGTGTTCCAGCACTCCTCGTCCACCGTCGACGATAGCAAAATACGAATTCGTGTGACTTCCACTATGAAATTGTATTTAATCGCATGCATGCGTTTAAAATGACTAGCTAAAAATCACAGCGACGTATAACGGACTGCCACTAATTTTTGCAAAACAGCGTTCTATGTATTTTATTGCCGTAGAAAGTTCTATTAAAAACTTATTAGTCTGCGGACATTTATGTTAATTTGTATTTTTATAAACACAGATAAAGAATCCAATTGTATAAATGTAATTATCTTTCATTTTTGAAGTGGGAATTTCTATGATTGACATCGTATAATTTAGCGAAAAGGAGATTTTAAAAACACTGTGAGATATGATTATTTTTCATGTTTTTAATGAAATCGAATTATTGGGATTGTATAAGTTAGCGAAGATAAGATTTATATGACATATGGTAAACAGTAAGCTTAACATGTTATGTAAGTTGCTGAATACAATATCAGAAGGTGTAGTTTCCGAACATAAAAGATTTCAATACCGACTTGTAAGAAACGAAGTTACCATGTCGGTATATTATAAGGTGAACCAGCTTTCAAGTGAAAAAGAAATTACGAGGCGTAGGTGGTGATCAATGAAACAGTTGTTGAATTTACACAATGTTCGTTTACAACTTTGAACAAGACCATTACGTTTCTCAGGCTTGCTAAAGAGACTTCCACTGAACTCGTTCTACCGATGTGCCACATGTACTAAACTTGTTTTTATTACACAACGAAATCTCAAACAATTTGGCATATTAAATATCAAATAAAGGAAAAAGAAGTTGATAAAGATAATCCCGGATTACTCCTGAGTAATATAATTCCATTCGTGAAAATTCTCAGACGACGAACATAAATAAACATCGAAGAAACGGAGTAGACTGGAAGATTCCGCAAAAATCTCAGCCAGAATGTGAAACTAAATTGTACAGATCAGAAACTTGCTTCGATCTGAAAAAAAAAAAAAAAAAAAAAAATAGAAAAAAAAAGAAAACAGAAAAATCGATCGTCGTCAACTCGTGGCCAATCCAATTTCGTTACTCCAATTCCCAAGACTCCGATGACCGATATTAAACCGCTGCTCAGGGATGCGTTTACCGATGCCACGGTGTATTATGGGATAAGTGGAACGACAAGAGAGCACGGCAGGCATTGTGCGATCGCGGCGAGGAGAGGCGCGTCCAACCACGCTAGAAAATGTCTTTCTATAAAGAAAAGAGAGTAAGAGAAGGGCAAAGGTGGGCAATAAAATCGAGTTATTATCCTTATTATCGGCAGCGTTACGAAAGCTCGGTCGCGGCTCGGTCGCGCGCGCGCGTGGGCCGAGTGTACACTCATTGTCGTATTATGTGCACCCGCGTACCCTGCCACCATGTATCGTTTCAAGCTCGAGAAATCGATAACCTAGCAGAAAATGCAAGATCGAACCGCGTGTTCCACCGTGCTCGCGTTAATTCTCTCGTCCGTTAGAAAGTCGGGGTCGTGAGACAGAGCGGAGATGAATCTTCTGGCGAACGTTTTCTATGCTAACAGTTTATGTACTGATTAAGGTAATTGGATGATCATCTGTTCGAATGACGCAATCCTCCGTATCTGATAGCTTACAAGTTATTGTACGGTGTATGCGATGAGGTATACGAGGTCTTTGGTTATGATACATGCCGGTTCTTAGATGGGTACATATTTTGAGTGGGCTTTCGTGCAAGTCAGATTGGTAGATACGAGAGAGACTCTGACTTTTAGAATTTATGATTCTAGGATGGAATGTTCCAGGTGGTTGTGAGGAATATAGAACGACAACCGGCAGTTAAAATATGATTCTATGCTTGAAACTCTGTTACGCACCTACTTCGTAATCGAAGTCATTTTAGTATTATTCGATAAGAAATGCGAAAGAATCATATTTAATAGGCATAATCTGTCATTTGAATTTTATATCAAGGTTTTTCTCGAGACTTTGAAAGACTCGGTATTCGTGGAAACAAGAACAAGACTGATTTCAAGATTTCATCGTGCCACTAAATTATTTGTTCGAAAAATGAATACCTAGATAACATTCCTCCGCGACTAAAGCCTCGTTTGATATCAACCTACACATCTCATACTCGCGATAAATTATTCTTCGCATCCTTCAAACGACACAGTTCCGTAATTCCAGAGATATCTATATCACCTACTTACTGCTGAACGAAACAGAACGATATCGATTACAAGTACATAAAGTAACGTGGAAAGAAGCAAGGAAAATCCACACCGCCTGTACGTTTCATTCTCGCCTTTCCCTGATAACAGATCTATCGATCAGTTCTCGCGGCGATCCACATACCGATAATCCACATTGTATTACAATTCATTACACAGTATGCAGACTAGGTGGAAAAGGAAAGCAGGAAAATCAGCGACTTCAAAGGGGACCGTAGGCACAAGTCGACCGCGGAACGATCATTATCGGACTAACCGTGTGCGGTAACACAAAGTGAATTCCAATAAACTGGCCGGCATTTTTCCGCATCCCACGTGGTACGCGGAGTTCACGCATCGAGTTCGAACCCGCGTTTCCCTTTGGGTAGGCGAGCGTATCCGTTGGCCGAAGCTCTCGGAAGGGACCGAAGACTCGTGCGTCGTCTCTTCCCTCGAGCCGTGCACGTGGCTGGAATTGCTCGAATTGCCGCGACTCCACGACCGCTCTTATTTATTCCCCCATCTGGAGTACGTTTGCAGAATTCGAGAATTCGTCCCTGCAATACGGAAGGCGACTCGCTGCCACGACATTTGTTTATGAGAATCGTGATACAGAAGAAGTACCGTGGACAGTGCAGATTTTGTGGAAGTGTGGTTCGAGGAATGGTTCATCAGGTATGTACTAAGAGCTGGTACTGGACGATGGTTATGGTTTGTTGGAATATATGGTTCTTCGTCTTGGATGTAAAGGCATGTGTATTTTGAATAATTTAAGTAATAGGAAAGGATAGTTTCTGGAAATGAAAGTACGAGAAATACCAAAAATGAAATAAACATTTATACAAAACCTCCAAATTTAATCGTCGTACGAAACGATTCTCGTTAACGCTACTCTCCATGTACAATTCTCGAAGAACGTAAAGAATCAGATTCGAATTACGTTCTACCTAATCGGATCCACCGAGAGTCGTAATCGTCTTATAGAACTCAATCGTCGATTCTCATTAACGCGATTTTTCAAATTAATCTCTCGACATACGTACGAATTGCTCGACCATCTCCATGCTCGATTATCGTAAAAAAGATCATTACGAGAATCAACGTACCATCGCCTTCGAACCGAAGTCCGGTGAACTCGAACGTATCCATCGAACGCGGAAGGCGAGTGACTCGACTCGGACGCTACTTGTCCCTGAGAAATTCCAGGACAAGTGGCACGGCTCCGTGGACTGCGCACGACGACGCCGTGCGCAAGGTGAAGCAAAGTGTGGTCGTTTCTCGTATACCTTTCTGCTCCCTCCTCTTCCTCGTTGCCGGTTGTTCGGCGAACCGGAGCTCACCGGACCGAGGTAGACACCGGCGAACCGTGGGCATTCAGCCGAAGCAGGTTAATATCTCGACATTGTGGACACAAGTAATGGAGGCCTTTGCGCTTCGAGACACGCGGATGGAAGCGCACACAGATATTCTCCTATCACGACCTTTCCTCATTTTTCTTTTCCCCACCCTTCTTCCCTGCTATTTATTGCCTCAGCTGATTTACCACCTGTATTTGGATCTTTATAGTCCGGCACGCATTAGTGGACGTCTTTAATAGCGCCGGATTTGGCTATCGGCGTCCATGTTAGGCGATTTTTTGCTACTTATTGTTTTAACGATGAGAAACCAACGCCGGGGTCATCGTGAGTGCAAGAATATAGCGAAATAACGGTAGACATGATGGGTGTATCTAACACCTTTCCTACGTTTATTACAACATTTTAGAGCTCCGGCGAGGTTTCTAATGTCAGAAGATGTTCGAGGTAATGATCTTTCCTAGTGCCACCTCTGTGGTTTTTTATCCTCACCTTGGTTGATCTCTCACGCGTAATTGACGTTCCGCTTTGATGCGTTTCACTTCAGGATGAAGAACCTTAACAACACCGAATTTTGATATCGATGCTACCCAGGTTTCTAATGATTTCTTAAAATTATCCAAAACGTGGCCCCAATGATTCTGGCGATCGGTCGACATTAATAGTGATTGATCTCGTCGATATCCTTGATGCCTTTATATTTATTTCTTTACTCGTAATACGCAGCCAATTTTATCATTTATTTCTTTTTTTCTTTTCTTTTTTTTTTTTTTTTTCTTTCTTCGTTTCTTTTTCTTCGAAATGCGCTGACAACGTCGGAGTCGGAATGATCCACGGAACAATGACTACATTCATCCTAATCAAAGGGGACTGAACGGCTCCGAGCAGCACGAATTCGAGCCGATATATTTATCGACGTCAGCCCTAAATCCATTAATTCGATTCCGCATTATGCAAATTCAGCGGCGCGCTCGACGAGCCCCGACGTTCTCAACAGGCGCACGTGGGCGAGACACACGGGGCCCCGCTACTTGTAGCGCTCGTTCCAGCTCCTGCTCGGATTCGTTCAAACAAATTCGAGGCTGCACCGTCCCGGAGGTTTCTTCGTGAAAGCTCGCGTAGGCCGGGGAACGTTCTGACACGTGACATGCGACTCGTTGTTTCGCATTTTTCATGAAATTTTGTGCAAAGAACGTGGAACGCTGTTTTAATCGTTTAATGGGAATTTTTCTTTGCGTCGCATAGTTTGCGCTAGAACTCTACCGAGATTTCTTCTTTTATTTGCTGCGGAGAAATTGAGAGAGAATTCCTCGGAGGTTTTCCAGGGTGGTCGCTTTTTTATAGAAAACACGAGGGTTGGATGAACGATTTTTTATATGGAAAAATTTCGAGGAGAGATTTCCCATTGAAACCTATCTTCCATTCTTCGATTCATTCATAAACGCGATAAATTTAAATAAAGATTCTTCTCGTTACGATAATCATGTCCGTACGACAGGTAATAAGTCTTTGACATTTTTCGGTAAAATATATCTCTGCTACGTAATTGATCGTTCTAATTATTTCTGTCAAACATTACAAACTAACTACGATTATTTTTTTAATTAAGTAAGAGCTGACTGTAATATTATAGTACCAGTACGGTTGAGCACGACTAATTGCCAAACCACTCAAGTTGCTCAATAACTCAAATCACCCACATCTCTATACACAACCAGAGACAACCAACACGCTAGATTTTCATCTTACATTTCAGCAATAAACGCGTCAACGCATCGTATATCCTCGTAAACGAGCCACAGCTTATTAAACATAGTCCACGTAGAATCCTTGTCACTGGTTGATTGGATATCCAGCATTAGCGTATCTGATCATCGAGATCCTTGTTCCACGTCCGATGAAATTAAAACGGTTCACTTTCTAACAGCGATAAATGTCAGAACCCTCGTGGCTACGGAGACACGCTTCGTGGCCTCTATTTTTTTCTTTGTTTTTTGTTTTAACAATTCGCTCATTATCAAATCCTTTTGTACCTCTTCCGTTATTTGACTTCAAACCGACGACTTCGACTTGGAACCACGTTCCACGTCGAATCAGATTAAAACGGCTCGTCTGCTCGCGGCTATAAACGTCAAAGCTCTCGTACGTTCCACGCGTACGAATAAACAGGCGGCGAATGTCGAAGAGTGTGGAAGAACGCGGGTCGCGTTCACGCCATTAGAATTCGTTTTGTCCGCGAAATCGCGGCGAACGCATCGCTCGCGCTTTCTCCTCGAACGAATCGGCCAGCCTCGAGGTAGGCAACCCGTCCGACACAGTTCGCCGATACACCTGCGCGCGGGTGTGACTAATTAGAATCAACAGCAAGCCAGACAATCGGAACGTTCGAACGACCGTGTGCTCTCTCGGGGCCTTAATAGCTTGAAAATGGTCCGGGTCAAACAGCCGCGTGTGCGTTTACGTAAGGTGTGCGCGCTAGTCCGGCATGCGAGCTACGCCGACGATGAACTTTCGTATAATGAAAGTCAAATGAAAGTTCGCTGTAATAACGGCGATTCTTTCTTGTGGATGATACCTAATCGTGCGACTCTTCCTCGGGAGAAAGATTCTGGTCTCCGGTTTGTGAAACGAAACGCGGATGACATTGGCAAGTGCTTGGCGTTGACAGATCTTGAGTAATGGATTTCGGTACGATAATTAACCTAATAGGAACTGACGAGGCAATCTCGATATTTATATCGCTAGTTTTCAAAATGATTCTATAGATCGGACTCGGATTTGACTCCGTCCAACTTACAAATTTCGTTATTGTTAATTTATTATCGTCTCCTACAGTTTCCGCGAACATTTTGGTCAACTTTCATCGTATAGTTTTATTTTAAATCCGAAATCGCATGTATAATATCTTTCCTAATAATCTAAATCAATTATTATACGTTCTTCGTGAGAGCAGTAAGTGTTCTATAATACTTACGAACAGAAGAAAATACCAGCCTACATTCCACGTAATAAGCTTTCCACGTAGAAACCCGTGTCACTCACGAAAATCCCTACCTGGTATTCTAAGTAAAAGCGGGACACGTTAGAGGAGGAAGGAGATCCGTGTCGGATGGACCGCGTGTTCTGATCTTCGGTATAGTCGTCTCGCGCGTGGGAACGAGGCGAGCGAAGCGCGGAAGCGTGATGCCAGCTCCGGCAGCGGGGCGCCTCGCATTTTCGTACGATGATAAATGATCTCATCACTGGCATTTAGAACGCGGCGAGGTGTCGACCAAACCGAAATGCCTGAATGGAGCAACAAGAGTGGGAAGAGCCAGAGGGGAGGACTCGTTTAGAGCGAGGGCGAAAGGGCATGGATCGCGTGGAAATGTTCTCCAAGGGCGAAAGAGGGAGGCCTGAAACGAATTTAGCGCGACGCGGAAGAATCATTAACCACGTGAGTGGTTTTGATTTCTAATTAACCGTCCGAGGAAACCTGTGATGTATCGACTGTGTACGATCAAGTGGGTTACGAGTCAATCATTGGTTTATGCTGGCTCCTTTTGAATCCGTCACTCGAACCGATAAGAAGTAAGTTAATGAAGAGTTTGATAAATGGGAGTTGGTAAATCCTGTCGTAACATCGGATTCTCATTGGTTAGTGGAGATTTTCACCAACGGAGATAATTATTTTTATCGTTGAGTGGTTTGTATCGTTGGGTCAAAGGTGACAGGAGGCAGTAATTTAGGTTAGATACGGGTGAGGTTAGATACGTTTATATTATATTCTATGTTTCGTATCGATAATACTTTATCGGTAGCGGGTAAAATTCAGAATATCGAATAAAGTAGAATATTTTTGAACCGAGAGACGAAATTAACGTATACCAAAAATAAAACACCGGAACTCGATACCAGACGATATTAAAATTAAGAAATTTTCGGAAAACGCAATTAGTTACCGCAACTTGGTCCTTACACGTTTCGATAAAAAACTTGACGGACGTTGAAATTAGATATTAAAAAACACAAATACGAATTAATACAAATTGCTACTCACCGGTCGACGAGGCTCTCCTAGTTTCAATATCAATCCCATCGTCCCTCTCGTGCCTCCCACTCAGCCACCGTTCTGCAACAGAACAAATAAATGAATAGAAAAGGCGCAGTAGACTGATTGCTGGGCTCCGGATTCCGACTGCCCCTAGAAGATTACATTCGACGTTATTACCACGAAATCGACCGGAGGGGACTCTGTAACTTGCTTCGAACAAACGAAAGCAAAACGGAGAACGCGAAAACCAACCTAACCCATACCACTCTACAAATGGATGAAACATCGAGACTAACCTCTCACGAGATGGAAAAACAAGACCGAATATAGATTATCGCAAGGATACGCGCACGCTCTGTAACCGTAATAACCAGTTAAACGTTTTCGCGACGATGGATCGGCCCAGGGAGGAGGATCTCGAGAAAGACGAGAGGTTAGAGACGTGAGACGTCGAAAACTAATATCGAAGCCGGGAGGGCTCTGCAATTGCGGTCGCGAGGAACGGCCCTGGCTACCGTGGGCCGTGCGTTCGCCGAGGAACTTTGGTCCACGACGCGTCCATCGTCGTCCACCGCCCTTTTGTAAATCGGATTCCAATAATTTCGCCGCTGGTAGGACTAATTTTGAATGCCATTAGTTAGCACACGCCGCCTGCAACGATCCATCCGCTGGAACGGATTGTTATTTCATTCGTTTGTTTCAGTTCCCTTCTCCAACCTTTTCGACCCTTTCTTTTTATTCATTTTTTTGTTCGTGATTGTTGCTCCCGCACGTCTCGCAGTGTTTTTAAACGATTATCAAACATGAAAAAAGTCACGGTATTCTGTGTATATTAACATTGTCTGTGTAGTTCAACTATCTATGCCCGGTTTGACCTACATTTATCTTTTCATATAGCCGTTTCTTTATTACAATTTTTATTACATCGTACGTACAATTTTTGTTGGCAGAATTTGTCTCTCAACCACAACGGTGATAGCTTTTAGAGGATGGTTTCGTTCCTTGAAATTAGAGTAGCGAAAAAGAAAATACCTATCTATTATTGTTGGCCATTCTTCAAGACTACAAAGTTTCATCCGAGTTTCCCTCGTATCTATCGCTTCAATAGGCCGCTACCGTATTATGAAGCCAAACGCCAACGCATCTGAAACCCTGTCTCTCTCTCTCTCTCTCTCCTTTACATAGACGTAGCCATCTCTTTCTCTCTTCGTACCTCTTCCTCTTTTGTATCTTTGCTCGAGCATCATCCCCCTTCCTTGCCGCATGGCGCCACTTCTCTGATTGAATCGACTGCGCCGCGATGGAGATTCGCCCGGCGTGGATCGTGGCGCACGTCGGCGTGCTCGTCTGCGAATTCCACGGGATCGTTTCTGTCGAGCATTTCCCAGCGTCGATCGGTACGCATGGTATTGGGTCACTGGGCGCGCGGATCGAGATCCCCTTTGTTCTCGTCTTCGTCTCGCGACCGCCAGCGTTATCGAGAGTTCGTCTCGCTTCGACGCCGCGGCTCTTCCGTCTGTGGGCGATCCCGCCGCGTAACAGGCCCGTCGGGCTTTGATCTTTTCTTACTCAGCCTCGAGCGGACGCACCTCCGTCCAGGGACAACAGCAATCCCTACGGAGTCTGTCACTCGAGATATGCGACCTGTCGATGACTCGATTTGCTGCGAAGAGATTGAAAGGGAATTCTTAAGAAGTTTTTCAGGGTAATGGTTCGTTCTTGAAGAAAATAGGATCTCGCGAGTAACTTTTTATACGATCGACTCTATTCTTTCTTAATTTCATTGTACAGTTATACATATCGTGTTTGTCTTTTCTCGTTTTTCTAGAAACGAAAATTTTACTATCGCATTTTGCTGATCCCCTTAGCACCACTGGCCAAGCGAAAACTAGTCTGGACGTAGCCATTTCGAGCTACATCTTATTTAAACTCGATCCTAGAAGCAGCTCTATCGCCAAGACGCTCTGTTCCGACAATTCACCCACTTAATGCCATCTCTCCTTACCCGACAAAACCAATTACGAATACTCCCGACTATCGACGCGTTCGAACATCTTACATCGCTCCACCAATCGTAACTTTTCTTAACTTTCGTTTAACGTTAAGAAGCGGTCTCGCAGCTTCGCGGAGGTGCGTCTTCGTTTCTATCCAGTCTTTGCATACGCCACGGATCATCGACCACGCAACCTTTGATCGATCACCGGTGGACCAAACACCCGGAAGCCAGCTTCGGGACGATCTAACAGCGTCAACGACTTTACCGGCGAACGTTGCTCGTAGCGTGGAATTCAGCGAGTATCGGGAAGAAAGGAAGTCACGGAAAAGCGGAGCGCGCGGGGAAGAATAGCATCGGAGGCGGATGGATCGGTCGGCCATTAGGCGGTATTCTGGTATCGGCAGCATTGGCTCTCCCTAGCTATTGCCCGTACACGGCTACGTAGTCGCTCACGTAGTTGGCTTTGATGTGCACCGCGCCGCTTGTGCATTGTAGATGCATTATAATGCATACCTACTAAGAAGCCGGTCTATGTTGGTATTATGGCCGCGCGAGCGTTCGTAGCCTCGCGCCTCCTCTCTCGCTGCAGCTTCGATAATCGAACGCGCCTTGCCCCGCTCGTGCACACGCTCCTCTCGTCCAAGATTATATGAATAGAAAGGCGGCGTGATACGTGATGGGCGTGTGCAATTGAAAATCATATTACGTAAAAGAGCGGGGCAACAACGAGCCCCGGTGAAAATTTGCCGTTTCTTTTCAGCCGCCGCGCCACGACCTCCCACCCTCTGTGTTCCTTCTTCATCCCTGTTCTTGTCTTTTCAACAGCTGTTACCGCCGTCTTTCTCTTTCCCCTTTCGCCTGTTGTCCCAGAGCCAGCGGGTCGCGCGGACAATCGCGGCGAGATCATGCGCGCGGAATTACGATGGAGGGATCGTCGATCGAACGATGATAATCCTGAAATAAACGCGACTTACATTGCCCGCCCGCTGGTTGACCGGAATGACGATCGCAGCCGATACGGGCCAAGAGAAGCGTCGCGCTGTTCTCGCGTGCCGCGATGTTGATCCTGGTTCCTGATTAACCCTATCAATAGCAAAGAGTGCAAAGGTATTCTGTACGGCTGGTGTAAAAATAGCATGGAAACGATACAGGTTAAAATTAACTCCTTTCTTTGAATAGAACGCTTGTATGCAATAGAGGTATCCGAGGCATTAAATGATTATACCTGACCAAGCGTGGATATCGTTCTGGTCTTAAGAAACTATTTAGCATTTATCTTCGATAAACTCGACCGACTAAAGATACAAATCGAGCGACGTAAAAGTTTTCGACGGAATTCTTCGTGACACGTTCGTTCGGCAACTAAATGTTATTTACATAATCGGACAAGACTTATTTACATAATCGCGAAAACTCGAGATAACTTTAGACTCCGATACCAAGCGTTCGTTATCATCGCCTAACCATGTCTATCTAAATTTAAAATTTACCACGCCAGAGAATATTTCTGTTATCGATTAGATATCGAAATTTACCAACGAGATAGAAATCTAAGATTCTCCGCGACATCCGACGACGTGGATGCAGCTTCCGCGGCACGTTCTCGACGCGTATCCATCGGCTCCCTCCACAGAAGCTAGCTCTCGGCTTGGCCTGTAATTTGCGCGGTCGTGCCCGGGGGATCTGCTCGGAGTCGTCCTCGCGGAATGATATTCCGTTTGGCCGGGAGAGCACGGGGGAAAAGAAAGAACCTCGCCCTCGGTACCGATGTCCGGTAGCAGCCACCGGGAGCGGCGCCACCGTCGCTCGCAATTACAACGCTACCGGCCGTTTTTAATCTTGAACGACCGACAAAAAACGTAATAACTTTTTTGCCACCGCGATTACGAGGCCCGAAGGCCCTCCTCCGACTGGACCGGATGAGCCGTTCGCGCAAAATTGGAGACTCCGCCCCCGCGTTCTTGGCCCTTGGTCCCTGGATAACGACCAGCCTGTATGCAAATCGTCCCGGCAGGCGTTTTCGCGGAACATTATTATATCGCTTGGTTTCGTGAAATTACGCGCGTACAGAAGCTGTGATTTTGACAAGAAAAACGTCAACAATCAGTGACATCACCGGCGGCAATGTCGAATTACACCGGGATGCAGAAGAGCTTCTGACAACTTTTTAATGGAACCCTATTCGTCGTTTGTCCCTGATCGTATAATCAAACGAGCTACTCCGCTGTATTTTCGTGTCGGGATATCGTGTATTTCAGAGGTAGGCGAATGTCTAGAAAAACGTTCCCCGCGATATAGTAAGGTAGGGTTATTTGAGACAGCGAGGAGATATAAAGTAAATCAAATAATTCTCAGAAATATTTCTCAAAAATAAACACGCTGAACGAATTCATAAGGATAATTATAACCGAGAATTAATTCAATATTGTACAAACTTCTTTCCCTTCGATGTGTAAAAATTATATCTTAAGAAAGAATTATGGTCGCCGTACTGTCAACGTAATGTACGATATACTTCATACTATAAGCAGTATATTTTCATCGATGTAGATGACGTAAGTTAAAAAAAAAACAGTTGATAACTAAATTTGACAAATTACAGGATCAATCGTTTAGCTCGATTCGAATATCCTGACTCAAATAACTCCACCTCGTCGTGCGAAATTTCACCGTAGCCGGCTACCCCACCCCACAAGAATATTTCATCGCTGACTGCGCGGTTGGTTATCCGTGTTACTCGGTCTGTTCGAACGATACGCAATATAGTCGATGGTTTGCCACGCTTCTACTCTCACCCCCGCAGTATATGTACACGAGATAAGGTAGTGAGACCGCAGCGTATCGCTGCAGTGTAAGGTGTGAAACGGGTGTCGGCGAAGGTGGAGGCGTCATTGTCGTGTTTCGTTTCGTTTCACCGATTGCGTCACAGTTGAACACACCGTACGACGCGGCCACGGGGCTTCGAGCATAGAAAGCGTACGAATCGAATGGCCGACGATCATTTGTCAAGCGAGGAACGTCCGCGTGTTAGGACTGCTAGGAGCCGCGGACGACTACCACTATCGCGTCTAAACGCGGATTATCGAAGAAGACGAGGAGGAGGTGCAGGAAGAAGAAGAAGAAGAAGAAGAAGAAGAAGAAGAAGAAGAAGAAGGAGAAGAAGAAGAAGAAGAAGAAAAAGACGAAACTCGCACCTACCGTATCTCGCCTGGGAGAGTGATATTTCTATCGTGGATGTTGAGGTAGGAACGTGTTAACAATCCGTGGCGAGCCGCGCGGCGATTGATGGCCGTAGAAAAGAGGATTTATTAATCCTGACTATTATCACTGTTTGTTGAGCGGCGTCGGCGACAACAACGACTCTATCGATGTTTCGCGCGGACCCATTACGCGACTACCGGCCAGCCGTACCTTTCGTCCTACCGATTTACCTACATTTATCGCCGACAGGTGACCTAATGGACGTTGTCGAACTCGGTAAGGTCGAATGGATTTGTGGATGTGCGGAAGAGTCCTTTATACGAACGAGACAAGGAGACAAGGAATTTTTAGGAAAATGCTTCAAACTTTCGATGTGGATTTCGACGATTATCTAGATATTTGAACGAAGATGTTCCTAACATGTACCAACGAAAATAAATTCTTGACTTCTTAATCTCTAAAACTTTATCCGAAAAATTTTATCAAAATATTATGAACCGTTGTTGAAAAGAATTTAGGCGTTGAATATGAATCGGTTAAGTTAAAATGTAATCTGATCCATTTGAATATCGGATGCAGACATAACGTAGCTGATCCAATTAGGTCACTTGATGCATCCTAGGCGTTTGATTCTCTCGCTAATGCATTTAATGCGCTCGATGTACCTGGTGCAACTAATGTATATAATCTATGTTATGCACCAAAGATGTTATAGTGAACTGAATGCAACTGGTGCACCGGATGCATCATATATACTTGAATTACCTAGTTCACCTAAATGTGCTAGTTAACCTAATCTACATGAGAGTGTTCGTACTGATTCCCAGAAGTAATACAAGCAACAGGCTGAAGAAATTAAATGGTACAAGGAGAACCTAAATCTACCGCTTTATTGTTGCTGCTTATGAACAGTACATTCGACGATCTTCTAATTTCTTTAAAACCAAACAACGATTTCGTTTTAACGGTAAATTTAATAAATCGAACAGTACAAAATTGAATATAATATACTCAGCTTTTCGTCCTACGTGTATCGATGTTTGAATTATTCAAACACATCGATTCCAATTCCACAAGACTATATATATTCTACCGCTGCTCTTTCTCGATTTTAAACGATTAGAGTATAGAAACAGAAGATAGAAAAGAGCATTGAAAAGGAAGAAACAGAAAATTGCCTACCTAAAACATTTCAAACTCACCGGTCTTCGAATCTCGTTACACGTGCATTCCACTTCAACGAGACTGTGTATACGTTCTACCACCGCCTTTTTCTCGCATTTATCGATCGCCACGCCGCGCCACGCTAGAAACATCGGCAACGTGTTTATCAGAGAACAGCGACGCAACATCGATGCCGTTCCCCAACGTTACATACCTACACCAGACATAAGAGAATCTTCCATTCGTTCCAGCGAACACGCTACTTTTTCCTAGGACGATCACATCGGAGACGAAACGTTGAATCCGTCGTTGTTACGCAATTATCAGACTCGCAATTATCAGAGAGACCCGTAGCTTTCATCGATCCCCGCGGATCCACGTCCGACGAGGAAAGATTACGGGGAACCGATGCGATGTCGATGCGTGGATTGCTTTATTAAATTTTGCGCAACGCAAACGATTTTCCAACGGCGACGGTACGCGGAGCAAACTGGCTATAAATCAACCGGTACAATGACATCGGCACGACGCTCTTCTCCACCGTGTTATCCTATCCCCGATTTTCTCTCTTTCTCTCGTTCGCTCGTAGCTCGCGGGCACGCGGCCAATCCGCGTGTCGTTTACTTACGTAAATGCATTCTAACTTGGCCAGCAGGTGATTACAACCGGGCACAAAGCTACCGATACGGGGATCATTTCGCCAGGATTAATTCACGCGTCGTCCACAGAAATAGATGGACGTTTGTCTCTTCCATCTGTTTTTTCTTACACGAGCTACGTTTTAGAGAAGGAAAATTATTTACGGGTTATTATCTCGGTTGGATACGATGGTGCGATTTTTCTAGCAGTTCTATCTTAGAATCGTTGCATGCTGAATAATTATACCGTGGCTTTAAATAGATTTTAGAAGCGCATGTAGCTTTAAATACAAATATTTTTAACCCTGCAGTTCGAATCTATCACTCGGAATAAACGTTGTATTTCGATAGAATTTGTTAAAATATAAATAGCTTTTTAAGTACTTTGTTTTGCTATTTGTTTGGAATAGGAAAGAACGAAGTGTAGTTTTTTAGTTTGTAGAAAACCCGATCGTCGGGAACTATCCTGTTCAGGCTCCCGAGGAAGAATCGAGGCGGTGATCGTGATATAGCACATAAAAAGTCGTCCATTCGTTCAAAGATACGAATGTATGCGCGATCGGGGCTCGGGGAAGGTTGGATGATCAAACTTAAATATCGATCCACGGAAGAAGCTTCCTACGACTACGCGGTGGCGAGAATTTTTTATCATTTAAAGAGCAGGGTGATCGTTACGGTGCTAATGTCAACGACGAACTGACACGTAGTGTGTCGAAGCGATCGTACACGAAATCAACGATGCACAAAAATCCCAGAAATGACACGCCGACTGTTAAATGACGCAAAAGATACAAAGTTCGGAATAACGGCTTTGACAGAAAGAAGGATAGAGATATGAAAAATAAGTGAGGAGAGCGACGCTGTTAAATATAAGTATTCTTAAATACGAGTAATTTTTAAGAAATAGGCAACCTAACTAGTTCCGATACATTCGATATTTCTAAATATAGAGATTACCATTTGGATATTAGCTATCTGTTACCCAGTGGCTTGGTCAGTTACAGATTGGACAGTGTAAACTTAGTTCTCAGTTGGGAATAAGTAGATATATGAGATTTATTCATTTAGCATGAAACTAGCGATATTGAATTTACGAACGGTAATCAACTCGTCTCTATTCCACGATCGTGTGACGTTAATCCTCCGTACAATAGTAGTTCGTTACATGTATTCTATTTCCTCCCCTCTATTTTTCCTCTCGAGATGCAACGAGTTTCGCACCACGAAGCTACGAAGAGGCACGATTTCTCAAGGATTACTCCTCCAACCTGTAGGATTGCGACCGCTCACTATTTATCTAATTTACATTTATATAGTCAGATTTTTCTGTATACTTGGAAAGACGCCATTAATCAAGTCAATGCGCGTGCGACGTTACGCGTAATCGTCTTCCATGTTTTCCATGCCACGTTGGAAAATATCAGCGAGTGGAAAGCCCGTCATAAATGTTAACGCTGAACCGTTACTCTGCGGTTTTCTCAATCGAAAAATAAATTCGTTTAAATCTTCGTCCGTTTCGTTGTCTAATTGCTGATTATATCGAGCAACAGTTAAACGCTAGAATTTTTACTCGTATTCCCCTTCGGTATATTTCCCTTAAACGAATCAATCGTCGAACAAAATGCGGCGGAACTTGGTTCGTTGGAATGAAATTTTTGGTCAGTGTCCGATTAACTGAGATTTGCCACACACAGAGGATTTTATACGAAATCCAATACGTTCTACCATCCTGATAAAAGCCGGTAAATTTCAAGATTCAAATTAAAACACCATCGCGTAATCCATCTTGTCGATGTAACATCGCCGAATGGTAACTGTGAAAGGTCCCAAACGGCTCGGTATACCGCACGAAAGTGGACGCCTCGATAAATCACGGTGCGGTGTATCGAGTTTCCGGGGCACTCGATAAAATTCAGCGAGCGCGCGGGGCCCATCATTATAAATCCCGACAGCCACTTTATCCCAATCGCGGCGTGCGTTGCCGCGGGGCACTGGAAACGTCCATCAGGAAACGTCGAAAGCCGACGAACACTCTGCTGCGGGGGTGGATACACCCTGCGGCCTCTCTCGCGCCCGTTGTACATACCACTCGCCTGATCCGGGCCCCTAACACCAGGTTCTACTTTTTTGCTGCGAGCGTGCGCGCATCTCGAGGATCGTGGACCGCGGTAGAATGATTGATAATCGATCGTGCCGAACTGGCCGGAGTCTCGCGCATCCAACGAAGATGAATTCGTTCTGCGCCCAGGCCTAATTGTGCGCAGTCAGTGGTCCACCGTGTGGACCGTGGACTCGCCACGAGGTTTCACACAGTATCCACGCCTACGCTGGACGAGAATCGAGAGAAACGTTTAGGATAGGAGAGATGAGTGAAACGACGAAAGAGGAGAAGCAGAGAGCCCGTGAAAGAACAGGGAAATAGAAAGTGCGCTAACTAACCTCGCGCTGACCCCCTATCGATATTTTCACCCGGTGTTCGACCCCTGTAATCGCGTCCTCTTTCTCCTTCCTCTTTTGGCCCAAGTGTATCGTGAGCCTTTCTTCTCGTTCGCAACGGCGTCGAGCGATTTTTGCCGGTAGACGGCGAGGCTCGTTCGCCACGGAACGATACGCCGTGCCGCGCGGCGGCGCATAAAACATATCCCCGGGGTTAATGCACCGCTATAAATATTAATACCGCACCGGCCGTGCCGCGTGGTTTGCGCGAAATTAATTACGTAACGTATTTACGCCGATGCGGTGCCGTTAGGCGTGATCGAGGACCCCGTGTGGCGAAAATGAGACGAGAATCCGCGACGGGACCCACGATGGATTATCGCTCGGCGAAGGTGGCGATTTGCCTCCTCGATCGGACGTCATTTTACGCCCCCGCCGATAATAGGACTCGTTCTGCCCGTCACCGAGGTTCTTCCAACCATGAGAATATCCGTACAAATGGGAAAATGCACAGTTTACTCGGATCTTTCAATTTTTAAGATTGTTTTAAATTTTGAAGGAAAATACGTCTTCTTAAGTGAGACGTATTTTCTAAAACGAGAGTGAGTTTGAAGTATAAAAATTCAATAACGTTTAAGTTGGCTAAGGCTTAAAGACGGAAGACAAAGGAAACTTTTTACGACAAATACGAGGCAAAAAATCGAGAGTTAGATTGTTCGAAGACAAGTTTTCGCTTCCCCTTTCAATTTTCCACGAAGAAGAACCTCCTAACTCGAAAACGCAAACAAAACCTGACAATAATTCGCGTAACCTAATTTTCCCTCCGCTTGAAATTAGATGCTATTTTCGTTAACGATGGTAACTTCTTGGGGATCCGCCATCCCGGAGGATTTTACAGGTCGTGAAGCAATCAGACGTTTATTGTGACTGTCGTACACTTTCTAACGTCTCGCCGTCTTCTACGAGTCGATGTCTAATTAAGGAAGAAGAAGCACTCGTAAGAGTTCGATCGTAAATAATTCCACTAAAAATTTCTCCTTAACCCACGTCGACCTCGGATACGCACGTCGATCGAAGAACGAGTCGAACTTGAGGAACTTGGCGGGTCGGTGATAAATTAAGAAAAAAAGAAAAGGTGACAAATAATTCGCCATTAACGTTGCAAGAGCCACGACAATTCGTGAAGGTTGTCGACGCAGCCCGAAGCTGTTTCTTCTATGTTGTATCGAAACGATCCGTGCAACGATTTCTTGGTCTGTAAAATGATTGATAGACGAACTGCTGATCGTAACATGATCGATAGACCTACCGATTGTTTCTAACGATCCGACTGAGCGATCGTGAACTCGTTATAACGATACTTACAGAGAGCACCGCTTCTCGTTTCGCTCTCGATAAAACGCCAAAGAAAATATCGACTTCTGGTACTGTTGTTGCAACCTCTTCGATTAGAGGAACCAATTAAGAGCCTCCTTTCAGGCTCGTATTAACCCCCGACCGATCACGTCTCAATACAATTCCGTCCATCCTTCTCCGTATCTTTTCGCAGATCGTTTGTAGTTCTTCAGAGGTATTGTGCGGTTTTCATTTATAGAATGCGAGTTTCATAGCGTTCGAGATTCGTGATCCGTGCATTTATAATCGACGTTATTGAAATTGAAGATGTTTATTTAGTAGTGGTGGATCTCGCAATCCGACGAAATAAGGTAGCGAGAAACTGTACTTTGATCGCTCGAATATTTTACTTTTTATAATAATTATGATATTTGATCTGATAAGTATTCCGACTAATTAGAAGTCTAAAGAACGAAAAGCGAAAAAATATTCTCTTCGAAACGTTGTTACTTACAATCAGCAGCTCTCCAAATTATATCGCAACATGCTGAAACCACAATTACACCAATCTACGATAAATTTCAAACATCTTCGCCTGAACCTCGACCGATCAAGGTGTCAATTACACCCAGCAATTTGCTTCGGTAAACCAAGCGCTTGAAGAGAAACTCTCATCCAGAATCTTGTACCCTTTTCTTATCGTCGGTGCAGAGGGATGAGAATCTGCGGGCCGTACGAGACTCGTCAAGCAACGTGGACGGTCATCAGCGACGAAATGAGACGCCATAAAGCAAGACGATCCTATAAATGCGTTTCCACCATGTAAGCCCAGGGTTTGGATACTGTCGTACAGACGGGTACCGTGCTTCTTCCTTTTAATGCCCCCACCGACAGCACAATGTGAAACCCACTCGCGACAACTTTATTAGAGAGAGTCGCGGCTACATCGCGGCCTCGCGTTTCAGATTATAACGCGTACACCGCTCGTAACTGTTACAAAGATACACACCGTTCCCCTGTCTTTTCTCTTGTTAAAGGTCTTCCTGTGTGCCAAGACGGGAGAGCGACCGCAAGGTGCGTTACAAATGGCTGGCGTAGCGCTGCGAGATTGGAAAAGTAAATCAAAGTATACAGGCTATTTTACTCGTTGTTGTATCCGTGATATTCGCTGAACGAATACGTTAGAACTTGTAATCGATTCGTTGATCCTTAAATCGCGAGTAAAATATCGTCTTCGATTCTTCTAACGATAAGAACATTAGTCTGGAAAGAAAATTGTCCACCTTTAGACTCTCAGATTGTTGCGATTTAACCCTAACGTTTCCTAACTAACGTAATTTACGAGTTGATGGAGGAAAATGAATAAATTCTGGAACCACTTTGACATACTACTTTCATCTACGCAACGCTTTCAAGTCAATCACAACGGCGGTACCCAACGCCATTTATTGGCAATCCGAAATCGACGTCTCGCGGATAATTGAGTTGAACGGCGAACACCGATATACCGGCAACAGGAGCGAGACCCTCATCGACGGATGATTTGTTTACGACGATAAGATTTCACGTATCGAGGCTGCTGGTTAAACGGCGCGGCGCTCTCGTGAAAGCGCCTGGAAGCCAGGAGCTCGACTTAACGATGTGTAACGAAGTAGTCGAACCTCGCGTCAATCGCCGTAAACTGTAAAGCATCCAAAGCGCGATGCTGTCTGCCTGTTACGAACATCGCCTCGCGTTTCCTTCGCTAACAACAAACACGGAGGAACAAACGGAAAATACCTATGTAATGATATACAGGGTGTTCCATGCAACTGGATAAAAGTTGTAGTTCTATGGTAGAAAATAGAAGAAAATTATATTTGAAAGTTAAAATTCAATGGCTAAATCAAACAGTTTCTGATAATGACCTGCCCAATATATCGGCTTTACTTCTCTAAGTGAAAGTATGTATTTCTTAACTCTTTACTTTTTTTTAGGAAAAATAGAAAAGTACAATAGTAAAACGGTATATGGGTCAATTTGAGAAAAAATGTGGCTTTGAAGTTTTTAAAACGTTTCCCCGTGTATCGCGCGGCACGCCACTCAAAACGAAATGTACCGTACAAATCTATGATAAATTTGAAGCGTATTTTCTACGATCAATGGAATTAGTGCGAAATTTCTGTTTCGTAGAGATAGCAAGCGCAATGTGTTTTAAAGGCTGTGACAATCATCGAGCGAAACACAGCCAATGTTAAAAAATTAAGTCGCTTAATATGAAAAAGCAAAACCGATGCAATTTAAATTGACCTAGTGAAATTTTCGCCTATTTCGATTTAAGTTCATCTGATACGATTTTCATAATAATTTGATCCAATTTCAGGCAACACCCTGTATATTACAAACGTATAGACGGCATAGAATAGAATAGACGAATGAAAATTTCACCGTCGTTACACATAACGCGCTGCCGGCGAATCTGAAAGTCGACGCGTGAGACGTTCCATTATCTCGATTGGCAGTTTTCTAAAAGGATTAATCTTGGCTCGGTCTCTCGCGCGGAGAGGTACGACTCTGGCGAAGTCGTGTCAAACGATCGACGAGGATCGAAAAGACGGTGCTCGATCCTCCGATTGTAATGAAGAAGGATGCTGCGTGGCAAGTCGCGCCGGTGCGTCTCTATTCTCGGTGCAGCTATCGTCGGGGTTTCGCGACCCGTGTCAATTTTAACGTTTCACCGTGATTGCTTCCTTGTACGGCGGCCTCGAGTGGCCAAGCGGTGAAATCTCGAATTAAAATCCTTCCACCGATGTCAGCCGATAATGATAACGAGCGGCCACGGAGGTGCTAATAACTTGACAGCCGCGGATCATCGATTTCCAACCAGAAAGCAAGAAGAAGGCCCCAGGAAGCGTTTCGAGAAACGAACTGAATGGCAAAAGTCGAATCTTTGTTTTCACACAGAATGCTTGATGATTGAGTAGAAGTTGGAATTGTAAACAGTTTTCTTCTTTGTGCGGTATATAGCATACGCTTTCTAAGAACGACGCCCTCGTGAGATTGACAGCTGGACGCGTTAATTGGCGTCGAAGAATGCCTCCAACTGGATACTCGATGAGAATCATTAATTATCTTAAGAGGAAATGGGAGGTTGCGGCTTGAGCAGGAAAAAATCGTTGATGTTAGGTAAGGTTATAAATTTTCGGTGGCATTCATGCGCAGAAGTTTACGTATTAAATGATTTTATCTTTAGTATGTATTTTTCTTTTTTTTTTCTTGTTTTTTTTGGTAAAAGAAGATATCTTAAACGACCAAGGAATTAAATAATGAGCTAAAACCGTATATTAATTTTAATAAACTGCTGCGGATAGGCGAAGATCGAAGATACGAAAACCAGTTGACAGCTGATATTTAGCATTTTGCTTAAGAACTCAAATTACACCACAGCTTACGAAACACTTAACAAGGCGGATGGGATTGACACACGTGTCAGAGAGGTTTAACCGATGATAAAGGAATATTATCGAGGCATTAAAAAAGCAAACATCGAGCCGGCCACCTGTTCACTTTCCGATTCTATAGAGAGCGAAATCAGAGTTGCTTTCAGTATCCTTTCGGATGATTTTTAATGACGTTCGCTTTAACGCATTACGAAGAGCTCGTTAAATTTTAGAAAAAAGGTATAAACCCACAAATAGTGAAAGAAAATTCTAAAATACTTAGCAATGTTTCTATTGCGTCGCATAACCATTCGGTAAGTAAAACGTTTGAAACTCCTTCAACGACGATTCTTCTACGTATTTCTGAAATATCAAAAATCTTTCGACGCTATCCATATATTTCACAAGAAAATCATTCGAGTTGCCAAAAATGAATTCATACAGATCCAAAAAGCGATCATTTTGTCCCCTCTATTGATTCCAGTACCAATAACGTAGAACAAAGTACGTAACAAATTCTTAACGTTGAAACCGCTTCTCCGTGAAGATAAAAGAAACGTGTCGTATCTTTTCTTTTCTCCGTAGTCTTCGCGTTCTTTACGCGTGATCTTCGATTCTCATGATCTCGCGTCAGAGACAAGCACAAGTAACGTTGACTCTCGTTACGAAGGGCCGGGCACCTACGAGATCCCGCGGGATTACAAGCGCATCGCCGGAGCGGATTCGCATAATTTGCCCAGGGCGCAGCGCGCCGTTTCGTTCGTGCCAAAATAAATCAGGGGCCTGGCCGGATGAAAAATAGCCGGATGGCGTCCTAGTGTATATATTCGGGTCGCCAGGCCGAACGATTCTAACAAATTGGTCCCGAAGTAAATGGACGCCACGATGCCGATTTATTATTATCTATTTACGATGCGCCTTAAATCATACGCACGATGGCGTAGTGGCCGGCGGCGGACCACGGCTCCGGCGAAATCGCGAAGAAAGCCAGAGAGGCAACAAACAAGCGGAAAAGTAGTACCACGCCGCGTATTATTAACCGTTTAACCAATTTGACAGGCGTTGTAAGTACTTTCGAATCGCGGCGGGGTCCGATACAATCGCGCGCGGATACACGCGCCCCGCGTGATTTATACGTAAAAGCAAGCCCCCTTTTTCCCGCGGCTCGCGGCAGCCTCGCGCATTACACGCGCTATTAGCGCTATTTTGCGATCATCTCCGACGATCCGTCTCCGTACTGCGAATGTTTGCTTTCGATCGATTAACCGTGGATGTATGCTGATTTCATAGATCGTTCTTTACACAGGATACATCTACGTAGATTGGCCGTTCGGTTGTTTGTTCAAGTATCGTGTGTGGGTAGATTTGAAATCGTATCGTGCGTACCTATTTATTAGCAATTGGAAATATACGGGAATCGTCACTGACGGTGTGGATGGTAAATTCAATCTCAATGTTGAAACTATTTTACAGGCAGGATTAGTTATAGGATCGTTACTAGACCTCGACGAATGAATCGTGATCGTATTTGTACAAACTTTCGTGGATAACACCAATTATCGGGATAGGCTGTGCTTTAAACGAGTAAATTAGAATTACGATAGAGTATCACGATTATTACGATTAGAATTTTTCTAAATTTTCTCGATCGGTGTCCACTTGTGATCGAAACGACACCAAGTATCCAATTTTTGCTGCGCTCTAACAAAAAGTTATCGTTATTCCGACTAACCAAGAGCAACATAGATCGACATTTTCATCGTAACAACTTCGATCTTCGATTGAAAAACAATTCGAAAAAGTGACTCACGACAGTATCTGATCAGGCGAACAGAACGTAGTATCCACCTGCGGATCGCCGGCCGTATGGAGCATTCGTGGCGACCTCGTAAGCCCAGAAACGATCCCCCACCGAATTTCACGCTCGCGCTTGAAAATTCGTGCCACAAGATTGGCCTTGACGGGGCATCCCGGTGCCCAACGAGGCACTCCGGTGTACCGATCAGTGACGTATTGACAGACGTGAACAAATGACAGCGCGCAGCTGGAGGGAAGCGTATCCGAGCGTAGAGGCTTGCTAACAAAGCGGGGGACGGGGCAGGAATATCGTCGAACCGGGCGAGCGCGGCGAGCATTATCATATTATGCTCGTTTGTAACTACAAATTGAGTTACCCCCGCGTGAACCCCGCGCCACTCCCGCCGCCTGAGATATATATCTCTTGGCCGCACACTGTCAGCCCGCGAACGATAGCTCGCGATCGATACCCTTCGTTCGAGACAGAGCACCCTCTCCGCTCGCGCAGAAGGGATCAAGCGAGAGTCGAAGGCGTTCGTCGTCCGAAGGAGTCAACCGCGGGTGGGCCACCGCTCTCTCGCCTCGTTTTCTCCGGTCAAAGGTGAAAAATGTCCGACTCGCGCGTAACAACCAGACGATCCGCCCGATAAGATTCGCTTGATGTATGCGTCGACAAGTCAGACTCGTTTGGAAGTTTCACCCTCGCGGATACTACGTCAGGTGTGTAGCTGTGTGTGCGCGTACGTGTGCGATCGAGGGTATCGGTGAGTTTTGAATCGGGTTGCGAGATACCTACGAATCGTTCGATTGTCCCGAGCAGTGGAGAATTTTGGCTGATTTATTGGAGGTGAAGGGGGACGAAGGCTTATAAAGTTACAGAAAGGTGGTTGTTTTATGGTGAAGCGTGTGTTACGTTGCGAGATGTGCGTGGAAATCGAAACTGTGCGTTCAACGGAGTCGAACTTGATTCGATCAATATCATCGAGCGAAGTAGTTGATACAGCTCTCGGTACGATGTTCGAGAGAGAATGTAAGCAAACGACAGAAACCTCTCGGTGTTTCAAATCAATTGCACACTTTGCGGATCGGTAACTAACTTTCTACGAATAACCACTCGAAGATATTCTCACACGAAAGGTTCGAAGAATTCGAATCTGACGAGCATGGGAGTAGAACGAACCGAGGATAATTCGCGTGTGCCGACGCCTACGATGTTGAAAACAGCCGTCATTTAATATTTCCACGTAATTATTACGCGCACTTGTAACAAATTACATCGAACAACACGAACCAGGTACTATATACACCTTTATATCAAGTTCTACAAAAATTCCTATCGGTTCCCTGTTTATTCTACTTAAGCGCTTTAAAACGATAATTACCAATACGTAGAAACATCTCGATAACACCCTTCCCAACGTATCATCTTGGACACCCCGCAATTTATCGATCGAAGACGTTTCCACCTCGAGCAGAATCAATGAGAAAATCTAATATACACGCCCGCGATTGAATTGCTCCGGCGTTGCGATCATCTTGCAACAGCCACGGCTCTCTCGACGGTGAGATTCACAGGAAAGGGAATGGAAACCGGAAACCAGGGGCCGCGGCTCGAGGAGGCGCGCGGCGAACGTACATACATTCACTGAATCTCGTTCCTGGCAGATGACTAATACTTGATTTGACGAGACAACCATGAAGAAACTGTTATACATTGTTCCTTGATCATGGCTGGAAACGGCGTGGGCGACTCTCGCCGTTATGCTCGATCCCCCGAGACGAGACCAGACGCAACGCGTTCCACGAAAAAGCAGCAGACGCGGGCCATCTTGCGAAATTCGAAATAATTCTTCGAAAGAAACGCGCATTCCGCTCGTGTTACGCGAATGTTTTACGACACGGCGAACAGAGAAAACGAACGAGGGGGAAAAATATATCGCTTACATAAAAACGCCGTCGTTTTGTTCGACGATCTTTTCTCGCTCGTTTAATTTATCGCGAATACGTCTCTTCTTCGTTATCGAGATTTTTATTTCAGTCTCGTCTTCCGTTTGTCGAGGAGTACGAGACCAGGAGGCGAGGGATCGTCATTAAACGTTGACGCAACGCGACGTAACGCGTAACGACGTTTTACGGCCAATATTTTTCGACGTGTAAATCGGTCTCTTTAATTGGAGGCCAATTCGCGCGGCTTTCCCTTTTATTACCTCGTAACACGCTCGTCCCGCGGTTAGGTTGGTTCCTGCGACGCCACAATCTCGAAAACGACGGCGACCTCTTTGGCCATCGACGAAATATCGAGCGCTGCGAGCGATAGACAGCTACCTGTTGAGGAATACGATCGGAGAGAAAACCAACGATGCTCGAGCATCGAATTTTAATTAGTACGGAATTTTAAATTCGACCGCGAAAAGGATTGTCGAGAAACGATATATTCGCAACACGTATTTACGGACCTCGAGATGAAATTAGTATCAAAATTACTCGATAGCGACATCCAATTACCTTCAACGATCCTGCCGAAACACCGAAAATTCTCCACACCGAGGCAGTGCGAAAAATACCGAAAAATCCCGAGTCCCACCCTACGTTGTTTCTCATCTACGCGCGATGTTCAGATGGTATCAGCATAAATCATCGTGGGAGGACAATAAAGCGCAAACCGACCTATCGTCCGACGTAGACACAGACACGCTCGAGCCAGCTACTAGACCCCGATGGTCCATCTGCGTCTGAATCCGCATAATCTAACAATGGCGATTGGGCAACGCGTCACGGTGGCTTCCTACCTGGCGGGGTGAGCTCGTTTCCGCTGACCATTTAGGGTCAGCGGGGGATGACAGAGATCGTGTTCCAATTACTCAACGGAGAGCCGAGGGCACCCACCTCCACCTCCACCTTCTTCATCTCCAACGAGGAGGGTCGCGGCGATGTTTCGCAGCCGCAAGGATGCAACGCTTCGAGACGACAATCGAGAGGTGGGAGGACAAACGATCGTTTACCTACGTGTGTCGCCTCGCTGCCCGGCCTCGCATTATGTCGTCGCGCGTGTGCATCAGCTATTTCGCCACCGCTGCGATCGACGCCGGAGCCCAGCTCTCGATGAGCTGTCCCGCGAGAGCGTAATTTCATTTTCTATCGACGACCCATTGTCTCTTCGATGTCTATAAAGTAGGAGCCTCCGACGAGGCTAGCAACGTCCGGTCGCTTTTACACCTTTCTCGTTGCCGTGTATTTCCAATCGAATCCATCGAAAGATGTCATCGCGCTTCGCTTGCTGTTGGACGACTTTCTTTCGCTATAAGTACTGAAATTTTATCGCGTTCGTTTCAATGCGTAAAATAAAAGTTTGTTTTTCCATAAATTACCCGATTCTCAAAAATCATCGCTCGTCTTTAAACATTCGCGTATACGCGGTAAATTTAAAAGTGTCAGAATACGAAGAACGTATACCCGTTGTAACGTTTAATAAATACAGCAAAAATCTATGCTCGGATTTCGTTTATTTAACCAAACAATTTCGTTTCTATCGACGAAAGCGCGAATTTCTGCGAACACGCGCGACTCGCTCACCTTGATCCTAAGTCTTCAAATTCCCACGATTCGCATCCATCGGTCGATCGATCTCCGAACCAACCACGGTGACCACGAGCGTAACACGTTCGAGAAGGTGGTGGATCGCTT
Organism: Bombus vancouverensis nearcticus; assembly: GCF_051014615.1. Taxonomy (NCBI): domain Eukaryota; kingdom Metazoa; phylum Arthropoda; class Insecta; order Hymenoptera; family Apidae; genus Bombus; species Bombus vancouverensis. Next base: position 18,225,073 of record NC_134915.1, on the reverse strand, counting down.
TGGGTCGAGCCGCGAAGCGGAAACATACGAGCTAGTTCTCGCCTTATCGGCATTTACTGACCGCCCGCGCGCTGCCTCGATACGATCGCCGTCGATATCGATCGTTCCGTGGCGCGTTCAGATCCGCGAAGCCCTTGCTTATTTACGTGTCCATAGTGCACGTTACCCACATTGGCACATACCGATTCGCCGCTAGATATACGAGTGACACCGGCGGCTATCGACTAATTATCCGGCGATTCGATTACGGCCTACCACCGCGTATTTCCTGGCTATCCGACTGGAAGGTCTCCACCCACGCGCGGACGAGACTGTGCGAGCCACCGTGGTGCACGTTCGGACACCGCATACACCTTCGTATCGGCACGGCATCACCTGTGTGCGTGTTTCTGCCGCTCGTCTGATTTTACATCAGCGGAGATTGAGTCGCGTGTAACGCAGCCGAGAATAAAGGCTGAGTTGCGCCATCGAGACACTACGGCAAGTCGATACACGGTATATTGGCCTCCGCGTCACAAGGCGGTGACTTAGTCACCCGGCTCGTCATGGGAGACCAGGCCGATATACACCTCGATCGCTGACGAATGATTCATTCGGACGTGCTCCGCGATAGGGAAGACTTCCGCCACCTTCTAACATTTTCACATCCTGTACACAGGAGGGAGACGCGTGGAACGATCGTTTTCCGACTTTTAATCGCGCGCATCATGCGTAGACTGTGGGGCTACTTTGATTCCTTGCGTGTATAGGTTTCCTGGAAGAGAGTGCGTTTGAGGATGGAAATGAAAGGGTTGCGTTATTGGGAATGACCGGAGACGGAAGGAAGTAACGACGGCTGAGGAGATTCGATAATTAGGGATGAACGGGGGAATCTCATCGTGTTCTCTGGAAACTTTCGATCGAATTCTTAAGAAGCGTTCGGAGTAGCGAGACTAGTGTAGGCGACTGTCGTCGCGGGAATAATCATCGTCAGTTCCGTGTCGATTTTTAATATCAAGATCTTTGTATATTAAACTAGTACGATGAAAAGAAAAGTAACTGGAAGATTGCGACAAAGTTTAACGTTAACTTGCTTCTAACGCTTTTGTGATTTCTAGCATCGATCGAGTTAAAATCAAACGGAAAATCTAATTTCGTCGTTCCATCGACCCATACAATCACGTAAACTCGATTTCTCCCCGAGCAATCCATTACTATTCCGTTACAAATCCTTCGGCACAAATCAATTCCTACTTCGATCCATTGCAAACGAATTCAGAGACTTCGCAACATGACCAACGTTCTAGCAAGTGGATTTCTCGTGGTCGTGGAGGGGCGGGACGTCGCAAGGGACGTCGAAACGCGCAATCAGCGTCTACCGACAAAAACGCTGGTTAGCAACATGAGCAAACGACATCGTGGTCGGTGAGCTCCGTAGAAAAGAAGGAAGAACGCGCATGTTCTTGGCACGGGATGCAGAAGATATACATATGTATGTACGCATAGCGCTGCTGCAGAAGCAGTTACACTGATTGCCGTGTTTTCAAACTCGAAAGAACTCCTCCCGGTCCCGTCCGTGGGAACCCGCGGACGTTCGCGAGCCTCGCGAGCAACAGGCGAGTATGGTCGTCGTGTGGACGAACGAGAAACACAGGCTCGCTCTGGTGCAAAAGAGAAAGGAGTGCAGAAGAGAGTGGAAGGAAAGATACGGAGGACCGCGGCTCATCACTCGCGAATTAACCCGCGGAGCATCCAGTACCACTTCTTCCACTTGGCAGGCTGCCTAGATTCGATCTCTGATGAGACTTTACGAGCACCTAGCGCCTCTAAACGGTAACGAATAGATCACCGGCCATGGCTACTTAGGCTCTTCAAAGGGAATCCGAGAAAATCAGGACGAAGCAAACCGTTATGGGAACAGCTTAAGAATCTAACCCTGCGGTGATCTGGTTCCTCGCGTCGCTCGTATTTCGTCCTAGCGAACAGATTCGAATGGAAGTTTAATGGACCTCGTCGGACAAATGGAAGCAGCAGTAACGCCGATTTAACGTTCCAGTCGTGCGGATTTAAACGTCTATTTGTTTACCGTGCAAGCTGCACGAGAGAGATTTACGGTCAATTAGACGGCGAACAAAGCCGCGGACGTACAATCTCGCTTATTAAAGTTTCATTTGTACTTTCGAGCCCCTTTCACCCGCGAACCGTGGTTGCGCGGACCGGTGACCGATCGCGAGTACCCGCGATTTATCATCGTAGAAAGTAACCCGCCTCGACTTCGATTTAATAGCTCAGGCAGAGAGAGATTGGGAAACGGTCGACGGATAGGCCGCCACTGATCGGAAATCTGAACGATATAGAAGCGTGGTCGGGCAGGAATACACACGCGGACAGGCTGGTGGAACTCGCAGAGATCGGAGATACCGAGTGAAACAACGTTGACGCATTTATGCATGAGCAGCGGAGGCCGTCAAGAGCCTCGGGGGTATATACCTTTCCGTAGATCGGCGCAGATATATACGGCTCGCGGCCCGTACGTACGCGCTGCGCCTACCGTGATGGCGTTACCCTTTTGAACGGTCCTCACCTTTTTATCTCACGATCCTATTGTCTCGCATCTTCGCCAAAAACGCGTCGCTTACGCGTCGGCATAATTTTTCAATTTGCTCGGGGTCCGCCCCGAGATTCTATCTGTCGACTCTTCGTTGCTCGAAATTGTTGGGGTAGCACCATCGCCACCACCGTAAGCAAGGAGGATGGATAGAGGAGGGGGGAAGAGCTACGCGAGGAGATAGGTTACCCGTGAGATACCGGTAAGGTGGTAGAGAGAAGAGAGACAGAGAGAGAGAGAGGGAGGTCAGTTCCTCCGCGCGTGACCTTTCGCACGAGAGAGGACAGGAGCCCGGCAACCTCTCCCGTGCCATAAGTTTTCGACCACGAACCCGTATCGGTGCTCGGAGGAATTCTAAAATTCTCTCTTCCGGTGATCCCTCTTCGTCGTGTTCCTTGCTAGCACGCTTGACGATTCCGTGCGAGTTGCCGAAGATAAGAAAATCTAACGGTGCCACGCGTTTGAAAACTGACTATCTGACTCGGTAACAGTGGCGTGACAAAAATGACAAATGAAAAATTTGCTAGAAACTAATAACGTTTATATAATATACAAGAAACTTGGTTATTTTACGCAAAGTTCAAGAAATTGAAGTTTAAAGTCCCGAAACATTGTTGAGTCGGATTACACCGATAGAACTGTAGTTTGATAAGAAGAGAGACTGCTGTTAATTACGAAGGTCCGCATAAATGAAGCAACCAATTCCTCGCGTTATCCTTCGAATGGGAGAAGAGAGGAAATCCTCCGCGAGAGCATCACCCGAGGCCATCCTCGAACCGTATCGGTTTCCCCGTGACCCCGACGTGTCGTACGATTTCCACCCGCGAGCTACGTTCCCGCGTGTACGCTTTATGCGACGTCATACGACTACGTATACTTGTACAAATTGTCCATACGAGCTTGGTCGATCGACCGCGCGCGATTTTGACCATGTGCGTTTCTCAGCCTCTCTGTACACTTGTTCAGGTTCTCAAAACTGGATCCTCTTGACGAGTAAGTTACCTTTTTCGCGTCGTACCGTGTCTGATCCTCGATCTCTCTCGCTCGCTCGAATCTTCGTAACGATCCTTTCTGTAATCCAATATTATTAATCATCCGTAATTCAATACCATCGCAAGAGACAATTTCTCTCTGAATCTACTTGGAACGTGTCCTACTTTGATATAATACCAGATGTATCGTCGGTACATCGTGTTCGTCGTTCTGTAAGACGATTCGAGGAGAGAAGAGCACGGTGTTGCCTGGTTGAACCTGCGCTCGTGGCATCCGGGCCAACTGAGAGCCACTGCGGTGTGTCTGCGACCCATGACCCTTCGCCCACACGAGGACGCCATGCGCTGCAACGCGATGCAGCACGGGCCAGGGGCCAGTGGGAGGGCGTGCTGGCCCGTTCAGGTCCGAGGGGACACGGGGGGAATCCTCGGTCACCGAGCCCGAGCGGCCTGGTCGATCGCGCGCAGCGCTTCGCGCAACCTGTAAACTCGTACCAGCGGCAAAAATGCTCCCTCGCGCAAGACACTCCTGCGTTGAGATCCGACGACGGCCGAGCTTCACCCTGCAAGCCCATCTTACGCGAGTACACGCATTCGGTCGACTGCGCGTTCGTCGGTGCGATGCCAGAGGCGAGGCATCGAAGGGGGAACGACACGTTTCTCTGGAAATGTCTTCCGTGTCCTGATCATCGAATTGTATTGTTATACAACGTCGTTCTAGGTTCGTGTCACGCATGATGATTCTATGGCGCAAAGTAAGACGAGAATCGTCGTTTTAGAGTTTGGAAATTTGTCTAGCACGCGTGTACCGATCTACGCGAACTCCAAAAATTGTTTGCGAAACGAGATCTCGAACGATACAATTTTATTCTACGTGTTCCGCTCAGCTTCGTACGTGGAATAACCGGGTCTTGCTTCGACAACCAGGGACTGCAGACATCGCGATTTTGTAGGTTCGAACGATCGACGCTCGGATTTGTCTTCGATTCAGATTGTGTTTCAATAGGAAAGAAGAAAAGTATTTCGAAAGTATTATTAGAAAGGAGTGAAGAGATACGTAATTAGTCTAACAATAAGCGAAAGTATTCAATTGCAACTTGGACCGTTATTTGAAGCAAGTTGACGTGTTGGGCGATGCGATAAATACAACAACGAAGTACGCTTTGAAGAATAAATGCGATGGTTCGATTTACAAAAGTGAAAACAGATGACTACGACTATTTAGCCTGGGAATATGAAGTTTCCTGTGCATTATAATAAATATAATAGACAGGAGTAGCGCTATTTGTTATTTTTAACTGTTCCTATTAAAACATCCAGCCGCACGATGGAAAAAATTATGCCGTAAATCAAGGCTTTCTATCAGAAGCTTCGAGTTTCTTGGACTGACAGTTCCTAGAAGTAGGATAACGTCTTCGTTTGACTGTTCATCAGGACAACCGATCTGGCAGTGCCGACGCCAATAAACCTATTGAAGCCACTTTCACAGAGTGAAACCAAAGAAAAAGTATTTCTCGAGAACCAAACAGCTATTACATCCTTTGCCAGCATTCTCCGCAACAATTCGCGCTGGAAAAATGAAAACGTGTCTAATGCTCGAATACACATAGATGCACTTAACATCGTTGTACAAGGAAAAGTGACAATTAAAAATTTAGCAAATGGTAGGCGAATCAAGTTGCATCGTATATCGGATAAGTGGAAAATTAAATCGATCGATTCTACTCTTTCCTAATTTCACGATTTTGTCGCTCGTATTATTAATATTCAACTAGTATCCAAAAATGTAATGCCGATGTTCAACTTCTTCGAGAACAAATGTTTTATCTTCGTACGTCTATTTATTACATAAGCACAAAGAGTTGCGAGTTCGTAAATTAAAACAAAAAAATCATATTTGTCACGCTATCGCTTTTTTTATTTTCCAATTTATCGAGCCGATCGTTACGACTTCTGGACGACCGAAATGCGTATCGTTATAGCGTCAAACTATACTATTCGATAGCGTTAAAACGTTCCACTTCCAAGAAACGCGACACGCGACCGAAGAAACTTCAAAGCAGCGAGCATTCGTGATCTCGAACTCGAGCACCAGGCTCATACTTCTTTCAGGCTAATGCATTCGCCTGTAGACGAAGAAGAAGTCTGACCGGGAACGAAATTGGCTCCGGGTGCGAAATTATTTGTTCCTCGCTTTCTCTGTGTTCGTACGTTGCACATGAAGCGCGAGTCGTTACCAAAGATAATAATAAACGTTAAATATGAAACAGCCGGCATACAATAGCGGCCGTTCAGCCAGCCTCTCCCAACCTTTTCAAACGCTTTTCTCTTTTCCGCTACTCGATAAGCCGCGACACCGTTGCAACCGCGTCCAGTCATCGTTCAATACTTCTGAAAATTCATACTTCATTCGCGACGAGAGAGATAACGGTGGAAGGTGTCGTGGAAACGTTTTGTCGCGAACGTGTCCGAGTTGTCTGTATGAAAGAAAGAGCCGGAGACACTCGGGAGACACGGCCTCGTCGCAGAGATCATAAACTCGAGAACGTAAGAGCGACTCCAGACCCGGACACGATTCCAAGGCATTATTTCCTCGGCAGAGACAGTTTCTTGTCGCTCTGTCTTTGCCATGGCAGCGCTATTGTTGCTCTGGCACGACTCGCACTTTCTAGTCGGTCCCGGTCTACCCTCGCGAAACACAGTCGCTGATGATTTCCGCGAAATCCGTGCAATCGAGATGGATCGTCGTCTGGCTTTAGTCGTCTGAGTTGGTCCGTTTGGAAAGGCAAAGATGACGATATTTGCCAGGTAAGGAGGAATCTTTGATCGTTGCGAACGATGGTACTTTGACATCATCCAAGTTAACGTACATACGTTCGCTTATTACGTAAATACCTTTTAACTTCTACCGATCAGAAGTTTCAAATCGTTATATATTTCCGTGCGGTCTTCGATCAGATCGGTTTTACAGGAAACGGATTTCATAGAGTCGCGTCGACAGATTCGCGCAACTCACGATTTCCCCTGTTTCCGCTCGTGCAGACGCCAGACTCTTAATCTGCGATAAATCGTCCGTCTCGTTTTGACGTTGCGCATCCGTTATACGTGTACGTATCCAACTATAGTCACGTCGAGGGTTACAGGGTGTCGAGTTATGGAATATAGGGGGCCACCACCAGGGAGTACGAGGGACCGGTATGAGTTACGACTGACCCCATAAATCGCGCCCGGGTCACCGGGTAATTGGCGGGCTCCAATTCTCGCACCCAATCAGCACGGCGTGTCTGATGTACGATGACGTCATGCATTATCGGCGATTTACGCAGGAAAATTAGAGCCCTTCCCAGATCGGTTTCATTCACGCGTTCAACAGACGATCGTAACGCGATGAAAGAATTTGAATTCGACGAGTATCGGTCGATAAGGTCGTTCTTAAAAAAGAATTTGTAGCTTCGATCGTTGATACGTCGTACATCGTTTAAGCGACGACGTTCGATTATCCATTTCCGATATTTTGAAATGTATTCGGTATTCGACGCAGAGCAAATTTATATCGATACGTGCAAGAGAATTCCGATAGAATATGTACGCATCATCTTTCTATATGATCTACAAGCTGCGATCTGTATCAGATCCTTGCAAGTTCGCTTTACGAATAATCTAATGCCGGCTTTAAGGAAATATCCGAAAGTTATTATTTAATAAATAAAATCACATACCTACGAGTGTTGGCGCAAGAAACAAAAGAAAACCAGCAATTACGATGAATAAACGATCCAATCGGCAGACCGTGACAAGAATCGTCACCCAGCGCAGTCCGCTTTGCTCGATTGGCCGGCAACAATTCCAGGGCACGGGAGGTAGAAAGACACCTCGGGCTAATCACACGAGCATGCAATCAGTCTACTAATTAGCCGCGACGCGAGCGTTGCACGAGCGACAGGCCACCTGTCCTCTGTCGGTAGGGTAATAACGTTTCGCAGTGTGCACGTCCAACCAAGAGGCAATGTCGCGTCTCGGAAGTTTGCGAGAGTACCACGCAGCCATTATGAACCGCGAAACGACCTGCATCATAGTAGCGTGCCTCGTGACTCGAATCGTTTTGTTTCCCGTGGACGGCCAGTCGGCTCGTTACGAAGTTAATCGTCTCGACGCTGCTGTTCGCGGCTCGTTCTAATCGTCGCGTGTTACGTCGTTGTCTTCTTCGGACAACCGTTGTTCGAATTAAAGAGAGAGTGAGCACGACGACTTGCACCTGTTGCCTCGATACTTCGATAGGATTAACCGTTATTATAATTACAATTTATTTGTTTATAAAACCGTCAACTCTGCTACTGTTCTGCCGAATTTGTGCATCTCGTTTTTATTCTTGTTTCGGTAAGCAAAGAGTCTGCAGTGTTTCGAGAAAAACTTTATGGGAAGATTGAGAGAAAAAATTCATTCGTATTGATCTTAACAGTTAATCGGATAATCTCTGCGACTTCTTTGTAACATTGGATTAGCCTTAAACGTCAACGACATAATCTCAGTCATCTTTTGCGAGTTTGAAGTGACCTTGAGGGCTAACGATATAACCTCGATAACCTCTTTACGACTTTCGAGCGACCTTCGGATTCAATGTCATTATCTCGGTATCCTCTGTAACTCTCCAGTGTCTGCGAACGTCGGCAGCAACCTAGAGACCTCGATGACCCGGTAATTAATCGATTTCAAATAACAGTAGCTATTGTGATCAATCTCGTACGATAGCGCCATCAACTCGATCGGTACAGTTAGCTCGTTACGATGAAATGTAATTGTCGATACGGAAAAACCAAATTGGTAAACTAATATTTGATCGCTGTTAACGACCTAGTCTGGACTAGTAAATAAATGGCAGCTGCTGGTATCCAGGCAGTACTTTCCGAAAGACGAGTTCCCTTGCCCTTTCCTTTTTTCCCAATCTCCGTGAATCGCAATCTCTGGAATCAATGGACTTCGTACGGTGAAATTGCGCGTGACAGTGGATCGTTAAGGCTGTTTAACGGTGTTTCATTAGGTGACGGACGGACAATCTCGATAAATCCGCGAGGCACGATGCCGAAAATGACCGGTTTCGGTAATCCACGGCTGGCCTCGCAGTTAGAAAGTTTCGTCGAGGGGATTCGTCGCGGTTTGCTCGGTAGAAGAAAGAAGGGGACCGCGGCGTGGCGATTCGTAGAAACAAAAAGGTTTCACCGTCTCCGGACGCTAAGTAATGGGCGGTTAATTACGATCCGGTTCGAAATACGTCGGCATTTCGATGGGATTGGACGACTGAGAAAACCGTAAAACAGCGTTCTGGCGCGCCGAGCATCGTAGAATTCGCCAAACGACTTCCTGGTTTCTATGCGTGCACCGTTAATCGGTACGGTTTTACCGATAACGCAAGAAGGTCCCAACACGCGCGACAAAAACGCACGAGACGTACGATGCGTGTCGGAAGTAGGTAATCTCGTGTGATTCTCCAATATGATTATTCCATATGAACGTAGTAACGAGCTAAGAAAAGTTTCATGGTATTTGTCGAGCTAAAATCAGTGGAGAGAATTTGTTGTGGCTATATTACGAGGAATTAAATAAGAGGACAGATATGAAAAGAAGCAATTCGTCGGCAAAAAGGTTAGCACCGATCGATAGGCCGTTTATCCTAATTAAATTATACTTTTCGGATCTAGTTACGAGCTTAACGATAAAGACGTTGGAGTAAAAAATTTGAAACATCTTCCAACGAATCATTTAATCGTTCGAGCGAACACAATTTGTCGAGCTTTAATCATTGACTCCGATATTACCAGAAACGATACGATAAAGTTCAATGAAATTTCATTTTTCATATCAGACGACTGCGTGAATCTAAACCAAATCAATTCATCTCAAATAGTTTTTCTTCGACTTTCATTTGAATCAAAAATTCGATAGAGCTGTTCCGTTTCTCTTTACATAACGACAAACGAATGGTACAGAAAATAGAGTAGTGCTTTCGGACGGTGGAACGAGTTATCCACCGAACGAACCTGAAACGCGACGGCTGCACCAAGATACGTAACTATACCACGATGCAATTTGCAGTCTCAATTTGTAGTTTGTACGCTTCTAATTTAAACTGCGGGTTTCGGCAATCTCCGTGTTTCTCATGACGACAATTCAACGAGCTCTGGAGAGCGTCGACGATACCCACGTCCGGTGTATCCGCAAAGCTGCCAGCAACCGCAAACCTGGCCTATTATTCCCCAATGACATTCTCATCTTCCTATCTCTTTTTCCTTCTTCTTGTCGTCGTCGTCGTCGTCGTCGTCGTCGTCGTCGTCGTCATCGACCTCGTCGTCGTCGTCGGCGCCTGTTCTTCCTGTTAGCCGACGACGTTCCTTCTCTGGATCACCGAACACTGTTGCTGCAGCTGTAGCTGCGATCGCGCGTAATGGAGGCTGCGAATTGTCTGAAGGAAGCGACACGACCGCGTCTCATTTATTGCAACCGAGTTCTAATCTTTCCCGCGGCTAGAAACAAGATTGTTCTGACCACGGTCGCGTCGTAGAAAGAAAGAAGAGAAAAAAAAGGTTCGGTCGTTTAGAGTAGCGAGATGAAGCACGAAAGTAGTCGTCGGCATCGGGGAAAAATATAATTATCATCCGCGCCGCTTCGCTCCTCGATAACGTGATCGCCCGCGGACAACGCGCGATCAACCAAGCTTCCGCCTTGATGAACTTCAAGTCCGAAGATTTCAGTATATCGATTTAATCTGAATTTGTAAAGAGTCATCGGGTCTCGTCGTTTAACGAATTTGAACCAACGAGTTTTAAAAATTGCCTACTTACAAAACATTTACGAAAAGATTCCATACGTATCTATTAAAACAACCACGATGTGTCACCTAAGAAATACAGGAAGTCGATAAATCATTATCAAGCGACAAACGTACTCGTTGAAGATCGATTCTATTCCACCGTGTGTTTATAGGATGCAACGTCTGTCGAATTTTTAATTCCGACTGAGCTAAAATAAACGGCAGCCTAAATAACTCGCGATAATCCAAGAATTCCATTCAAGTGTGACCTACCCAGGTCCCGAAGCACGCGCGACCGAAAAATCAGATCTCGGTTGGACCACCACCGAACCACGTAAATGTAATAACCCTTTAGCACCGGTGCTTGCTAGGAATGCATATTTCGTCGGTGGTTCGCCCACGCCAGTCAGTCGGTAGGTCCGATTGTTCTCAGGATATATCCTGGGCTGGTTTACTCGGCTGGTTAGTCTAGCTGGTTAGTTCTCTGCCCAACCTTCAGCCTGGATACCCGGCATAGTTCGCCTACAGGTCCTCTCAACTCTTGGTACTCTCTCCCTCTCTCTCTCTCTCTCCGCACTTTCTTCCAATAACGAAGGAAACAGCAACGAAAGTAGAAAGAAGAAGCAAGGAGAAGAAGAGAGCGATATCATCTTCTTCCTTCGTCTGTTCGTTCGTTCCGCTTTATCCTTACTCTCGTCTCGTTTTAACGCTACGTCTTTCGCTCGTTTTCCTCGTCCGATCTCTTGGTCGTCGTGCAGGTCGCACGAGTGCCTGTTTTCTGGCGCGCGATTCGCGTGTGACGCATCGCAGCCACCCTGAGAAACGCGCCCACGCAACGCTCGAGCCCGCTTCGCGATTCCTCGCCTGCAGGCTACACCTGCCGTGCGCTCGTCTACCTGTCCAACGGGTGATTCCGAAATCCGGCTCGACCTCTATCTTAAGCGAGCCGCACCTGGTCGCATCTGCCTCCTCCGCTTTCACCGTGTATTACCCGTCGTAGATCTCTGTCACCCCGGCCCCGCTAAGGTGGTTTCGGTGCCGGGTTTTCTTTCCCGAGTGAAAGCGACCGCACCACGCGAGAGACAGCGCTCTACCGCTTCACAATTGTAACACCGTGTATAAATCTTCGCGTCGGAGAATTATCGCGATGACTTGCTATTTAAATGACCGCCGCGATCGTAACCGATTTTCGATTTGCTCGCTTCGTCCACGACCACGACCGCGATTACGATCACGATTAGTGAGAATGTAGACAGTCGGAGGTTCCGCAACATTGGGATACCCCAGATAGGGATTCCCCTTAGCTTTCGATTCGCTAAATGTATACTTATATATCTTCGTTCGAGCGTATCGTTGGTAGAAAGGAGGATCAACGACATCAATAGCCTCCGTGTGTGTAATGGGATCCTCTTTCTCCAGGAGGAGGTGGAAGAGGTAGCAGGTCGAAAATACGACGATCGTATAGGAACGAGTTCAACGAGCGTTTCGGCGAACGTTCCACGGACCCGATACCGGATGTAAAGTAAAGCAGACGGCGAGGTAGAGAAAGGGAGAAACAGAACGATCCGCAATACGCGTAATTACAGGTTGCTCCGGTGGTTCTTCGCTGACTCCGCAGGCCCTATCGCTGCGTGCGTGCATGCAGAGCAGAATTTCTTCGCAACGGTAGGGGGAGAAGAACGACCCACTTGCCTCGCGAGGGGGCTGAACCCGGTGGTGGACTGATTTATCGAAACGTCTGCACGGTGACCGGCTACTAATTATCGTTTCTATGGAAAAATTCGTACGGTACGACGTACCGATGCAATATGGCCGTATGTTCGCGCGTCGAAAGCGTGTCACGGATTACCAAATAGGATCGAAGATATCGACACAATGGCTGGAAGAAATATCCCTGACTACTCGTATCGTAAATCTACTCGGCTGAGACATATTTTATTGCGCGCCGCTAACGTATGGATGCTCCACGAGCGCAGCGCGAGCGCGCGAGTGCTCGCACGAGTACACACCATGAGTAAAGGCCGCTGTTACGGAAATATTAATGCAACTTCATCAATCACCCTGCATAAACAGTGGGGCAAGAAAACGATTTACTACTTACGATCTGACCGGCCTACCGACCAATGTATAGCACGCTCCAACGCTACGAGGAGAAACTTGAGGCGAACGCGAGGCTCCAGCGGACGAGCATTCGTCAAAATCTTTCATCGCCCGCTAGTCGCACGAAGCGTTTCCACGGACGCTAGACGCGCCGAACGCGATCAAATTGAAATTTCACGCGTTCTTTGCACCGAACCAGGGAAACGTTCGCCAAAGGGTTTGTACTTTGGTAGTGACGCGTCTTCGAACACGAAGCTGAGTATGAACGAACGGTTTTTTAAACTCGAGTCTTCTTATTGTGAAATTCTACTTGCACGGCGTTATGCAACGCTACGATAACAACGGATTCGCTCTATTACCAAACGTAATACACTAAACGAACTGAACGAAGAGGAATCTTATACGGAGCAGCAACGAGCAACAAGATCCCCATGTTGGCCGGTAACGAAATCGAGGAAAACCACGATGAACGAGCTTCGATCACGTAGGATTGCCAGTACGATCGAGTAGTAGAACGGCAGGATAACAGAAAAATTCATTTCGCTGACACGAAACGATGAGTCAGAGCCGCGATTTCGTTCGTTCTCAAGCGTAACGGGGCGGTTAGGTGCGTGAGTTTCACCGAGCCAGTATTCCCATGGGGTCGCACGACGAGATTTCTCGATTACGATCCGTCCTTTTGATAGAAACTTATATGGCAAGAAAACGGATGGCGTATTCGGCATTAAGGAAGTACGTGAGTCTAGAGCGCTCGGTGCTTATGGGTGCGTTTCAGCCGCGGGTCGACGTGCGTCTCCCTCGGGTCTTCGTCTTTCAACGTTTCCTTTTTCTTTCGCGAATTGCCTAACCGACGGTCGTCCTCCTAAAACGGACGGCTGAACTTCCTTCAATCTGATGACCACACGAAATGTACGCACAAACGATCTTCAACCCGGTTAAACGCTACTTTCATTCACCTGACGGAACCTATGGGAATCCGTTATCGTTGTTCCGGGAACAAAGGCATATCAAAGAGGTGCACATTGGATTCTTTCAGTCGTCGTAACCGTTGTACAAAGACCATAGGAGAAGAATGTAATAATTCCCGTTTTTCGTGTTTTACAAAAGGACGATGTTAAAATCCGATTCGCCTTGCGAATCAATTTTACGTTATCAGCCTCTACTTTTATCTTATTCGGCTACTAAGCAGATGATCGGTCAATAGAAATTTAATTGGTACACGGACATTACGCGTCAAGTAAAACAGAGCTATTTCGGACGTTACGAAATTTGAGATGGTAATAATCTCGCTATAATTTGACCATAAATGGAATTCCGCTTAGAAACAACGCTATACAACGGGACAGTCTGCGCGGAATAACCTTGCATTTCTTATTCACGCACCATTGAAATTCGCGATTCCGCGGTAGCCAGTTCGATTCCACCGTATATCATATCATGCTGGCGAATAGCAGCCGTTTATCTTGCCCGATGCCCAATGAAATTCACCGGGTGTTCGTTAGGGAACAAGTCGGGCATCGTTCGTCGGACGATTCGTCGAACGTTAACATAAACCGCGTGGCTTATTCGATGGCGCGGAATACGTTCGTGTACTCGCTCGCGATATTCAACCGGGGTGTAAATCATACGAGTCACTGGCACTCGCACCACCAACACGGAGGGAAGGTTGCTTGTCTCGGAGCGTGGTCGCTTGTCTTCGCGTTGCCTTTTGCGTTCCACGATCGTTCTCTTCTCTTCTTCGTTCCGCGACGCGTCTCGACGCGCGAGATGGAAGCAACTCTCGCGTGCGGGGCCATCTCTGGCCCGCTAGAACGGGCATCAGCTGCCTGACAAGGCGTATAATTAATCCCTAATGACGCTGGCATAAATCCATCTCGGTAGGCCGTTTGGCCGGTCGCCGCTCGCGCGCCGTTGCCTTTACTAGCGAAATCAGCGCTAGCTTTGTCGCTGTCGTCCATTTCCCGCGTTATTTATGCGCCCATCATTGGATCGCGCCGCTTCGAACTCACCGAGAAGTATCGCGGGAACAGGGCTCCTTCGAGGAATTCGACTCGAGGATCGTTCCGAATCGTTATACGCTTCGATGAGACACGTTTCGTCTTTTGGATTAGAAACTACGACGACGATATTCACGATATTAAGCGTTTCTAATACGATTTCTAGCGAGATTTCTATATAATCCCACGTTACGAGAGTTAATAACGAAATTCTTTTTCGAGACAGATGGAAAGGGAGCATTATCTGTTACGCATGGCACGCTGGCAAATGAAAAACCCAGAGGAACGGTTGTAAACACGCTAATATTCTTTTTATTCGCCAGCTGATCCGTAGTCCAGCGAGCGTACGTAGAATCCTAACGGTATGATTTAGAATAATCTCGTATGGTTACTCTTTTCTTCCTTTCATTTTTCCTTTTCACGTTTTACGATGATGTGAATTTCAATCGGCAACGGAGAGCGACGCTGACCGCGAGCGGTGACCTCGTGTCCAAACGCTTAAATTACTCGACCGACAAAACGCGACGGGACAATGGAGCGATAAAGCCGTTGGTTAAAAAGCAACGCCGGCTATAAATCCCGCGGTGATCTAGTTTACAGCGTTCCTATTTCTCCACTACACGTTCGGCTGACGTCATCTTATTGTAATCTCGACCCACGTCGGTCACGTTATCCGTCGACGGACACGGAAAAATCGAGGGCGGCTTGCGAACCGAACGATTCTCGCGCGCGTTCATTGGTCACGGAAAATGGTCTTGTCAGGTCAGCGTGCGAATTTCATTCGCAACAAAGGTTTCAGGCGCGTAGATTCTTAAGTGAGGGGAGTGTCGAAGGATGCGCAGCATAAGAAAATACCTTTCGTAGAGCGTGTAGTAATATTTTTCGAACGTTCCTATTCCTAAATCGAACCGTCTTTGCTAACTTTCCATTCCAATTCCAATTCGATAAGAAGTTTCTGATTGAGTAATAATCCAGTTAACGGGTTAAATGATTAGGTCGGTAGACCCACGAGATGGAATTTTGTGTAATACGAAAAGTAAAGCTAACGACGAAGGATAAACGAAAACGAGAAGATATCTATGGAAATTGATTTAATTTATAAGACGTAGCATATATCATTCGGTTCAAACAGAATGATTGCGAGCAATGGTTGAAATCAGCTGCGGTAACCTCTGGCAACTCTAGTAACCCTTTCACCAATTAAACCTTCCTATGACTAAACACGTTCTTGCCTAATAGCACGCTGACATAACCTCTCTCCCTTTCTGTACCTTTCCTTTCCTCTAAAAAGTTGCTCGTATATTTTTCTTCATCAAAATCCTATCAATTTCCTTTCTCCTATATTTCCCTCGTCATCAACCAAAAACTCATTTTCCTCGTATCTCTACTCCAGTTGCTCGTTTCTTCTCTTTCAGAGATTTATAATCACATCAATTTTACCTTGCATACTTAAACAAATCCGCAATCTAGTTATTATCTCGTCATCAATCAAAAACACAAGACCTGGCCAATTACGTACTCTTCGAACGAGAATTTATAATCACATCAAACATACGTATCTTCCAAATCTAAAACTGAACTAAACTTCCCATATTTAAATACATCCGATCTTTTTTACGACCTCGTAATTACACGAGCAAAATTCCCTACGCCGACGAAACTCGTCGAGAGTTCGTCGTCGAACATCTCGATTATTCGTTTATTTCTCGAAGCAAGAATTCTTAATCGCGTCGGATACAACAGCTCGCAAATCGAAACAAGACGGAAATTTCTCATATCGAAAAAGTCTATACTCCGTTTGCGATGTTTACCGTGAAAAATACAGTTATCTCGGTTCTTGTCCTGACAAGCCGCTCTTCGGACGAGAATTCTCTTTCGCGAACGATTCCCTCTCACAACCTTCGCTCGGGTGGTTCACGAAGAAACGGAAGCTGACCCCAAGGAGCGCGTGCATACGTGGGATAAAGTAGCCGCGAGAAGAGTAACGAACGGCCGGCGAAAAGAGAGCGGGGAAAATGAAGCGTTTACCGATTCTCGGATAGCTGATCCTTCCTGGAAAGGATCGCCCTGCTTCTCCTTCTCCAACGAGCCCAGGCACGCCGTTCTTTCGAGCTTCGTACGTCGAGCGAAACCGTCGACGAGGGACGAAGCGGGAGGGAAGCAAAGACAAGAGGGAGTCGAAGAGGAGATCCTCTCGCGGCTGTGAACTCCGCAAAGAGGGAACTGGCGTACCGAATTGATGCACACGAAACGGCATGCCCGGAATGTTATAATCGCGAACCTTTGAACCCAAACAGCCTGGACTCCCACACCACCACCATCCGTCGACGGACCGTGCCGGGCCCCGTTTCCATCGCTGAAATTACTCGTGTTACTCTCCCGCGCCGCTTCGTGCCGGTTCGTCGTCGATACGCTTCCACGAAACCGCTGGTCGGCTTATAACAGCTCGGTCACACGGCTGTCAATTCAACGGACGTTGTGTCGTTTATGCGAGTGCAACGAAGGAGCATGCTGCTATTTTCCTGTAAACGATGTTCAAACGTTGCATCCGTGTCCGTAAATGCATTCCGAACCATTTCGATCATATTTGTACTTTGTATTTGTACATAACGAAGTTCTCGTTGAAATTGGACGATATAGAAGCACGGGTTTTGCTTTGAAATATCTACGTGAAATATATTACGACGAATCCTGAGAAACGACTGGACTGTACCAAATGGAAAAAATTGGAGAAAAATATCTGCATTTAGAGGTTTGTGTGACCAGGTTGTAAATACAGTTGCGCCGTGTTTCGCCGATATACGATGGAACGAACGATAGGGAAAATTCATAGAAGCACGAACGCGAAACGTTGTTCGCAGGATCTAGAAATGGATCTTCGATTAACTGGGCAAGAGAAGAGGATACATGTACGCCGTTAAAGGACACCGATGGAATTTAATCGGCTATTCATATACGTGCCGCTTTTACAAACTTTCCGCGCGATCTTCGATAGCTGCGTCGCTGTGGGCATTGGAAAGCACGTCGCGTCGCCGTAATTAGAAGAAGATATCACGGAACTCGGTGCCGGGAGGTTCGAAAGGTTTGGGTTAATGGGATAGAATGAAGTTCGTTTGAGATTCCTGATAATCGGAGTTAAATATGTTGGCTGAAGCAACTTTCGAAATCGTTCTTTAAATTGAGATCTGGTTCGTATAAATCGTTCGTGTATGTACCAGCGCTTAAGTGTTATTTATGAGAGATAACGTAGAATATGTAAATGTAAGTTGTAATGCGAAATGAAAATTGCGAAATTGTATTATATAAATACCAGATATTTAATATTTATAAGATCAATTTCCCTTCGCTTATCGATATAATCCATCGAGCTAAAAACGTTTCGTTAATATTTGTACGATTAACTTGCAACTCTTGCTGACTTCCTACAGGTACTAAATTTTTATTTGATCCACGAAAATGCCTATCGCTCTCAATAGGCCCGATATATCGACGAAGAAAGGATAAATTTCAAGTAAAAGGTAAGAAGTTAAACGATTGGAAAGAGTTGGAAATTTGTTGGCGCCTGGCGATTTAGAAACGCAGGCAAGCTCCGTGTGCTCTACTCCCACGAATGCCCTACGGGAGTCCCCGCCGCCTTCGTTCCATTGCACGGACGCGGTGGGCGTTACGGTAATTAATTTTTGCCCGATAATTAAGATATCCTGTGCAGACGCTGAGATATAGCCCGCGGTATCGTCATTTTTCAGGCCGGGATATCGCGTGTTTCTTCGCGCAACCTTGCAATTCCTGGTGTCCCGAACGAGCTGCTATTACGTCCTCGCGAGAACGATCCTGACGCTTGATTCTCAAAACGGCCCGATCCTTCTGGATGCAACCATTTCCAGCCATAAATCCGCTCGCGTGCTTTGGAATAATATCAACGAGCGCACGCGTGTTCGTAATAGTAAACGGATAGTTAGGTTAAATAAATTGCACTGTTAGATGCGAAATTCGAAAAGATCGTGGAATTTTCATTTATATCTACATATATACGTATATATTTGAATAGGTAATTCCTTTGTTATCGAAACGACGAGATTTGAATTAGAATTGAAAGTAGTTTGCAGAAGGAAATTAAAATAGTTTCAATGAAATATACGACGAAATCGTCGAAATTTCGAATGCAGAAAAATGTCAAAAATTTGTCCGACGATATCTATATTGGATTATCAGAATCTACTTTTATTATTACCTTTATTATTGTTATTTTATTATTTAATATACCGAAAGATTAATTTCAATACAAATAGAGATATACGAAGAGATACGGAACATCGACCATTTTAATATCAGCGAGATACTTTCGTAATAATTGTCTCAAATCGAACGAGAAGAGCGTCGTTCGCGCTGTACAGTACAAACGAATTTCACGATTTCCAACTTCGATATCGCTCGAAGTGCGCCGATCTCGCGGTCCAACAAAGTATCTTATTAGCGTCCGACAGTGTGTCTACGTCCTAAAATTTCCAACAATCCGTGGACGTGTAACGCGTAGAATTATACGGTACAGTGAAAGTCCGGATCAGAATGCAGCGCAAAATTTCTCTCATCCACCGTCGTCACGATCGTTCGCGTAGTCGCGATCGCGCTTTCGAATCCGCGTTTTCATATTCGACCGTGTGGTTACACCTTTGTTTAACAAAAGTCTCGGGTTGAAGTGATGGAAACCGGGACAAGCGCGTCGGAAGAGCGAGAGATTACGAACGTGTGTTTACATAGAAGAAAGAGCAGAAAGAAGACTAGGCAGAAGAAGAAGAAGAAGAAGAAGAAGAGAAAGAAAACGAAGAAGCTGGCGAAGGAAACATCTGGCCCACGGTGCTGGCGTTTCGTTGGGATTATTAATTGTTTCATCTCCGCGCTTATCCGCGCCTGGCCGATCGCACGACTAAGCAAATACGAGAGGCGTAACCCACACGGTGATGTACGAGCTTAAAAGCCCTCACGATTCACCACGGACCACGTTTCTCTCTTTTCGTCTTGCGTTTGTCTCGATGTAACGCGCGTACAGAGAAACGGAGACGGAAGAAGATACAGCCGAGGGGTTATCGTCTGATTTATAATTTGAGGCCCCGGCTGCTCCACCGTGGAATACGACCCGACGTTTTCCGGTTCAACAAACGTAATTGGTTGCCGGTACGATCGTAGATAGCCGCCGGTTCGGATCGCGGCTCCTCTCGCTCTGTCCCGAGATTCGCTTCCTCTCTTTTCTCGCGAGGCTGTTTCGCCTCTCTGACGAGTCCTTATCTCGCGAAATACTTTTTGCCAAATGCTCTCCGAACGTAACTTAAATCAAGAATATCGAACGCGATGGATCGAATTGAATTCGAAGAGCTCGAGCAGCCTCGTGCTTGTGAGAGTACCAGTAGGATTCTTCACCCTGCTAATTCCTACGTTTCAATTTTACCCTCGTTTTAATAAACAAAAGGAATATCTAACGTTTTCAAAGGATGTCTAACCAGGTTCGAGAGAGAAGAACCTTGCGTGTTTCTTAAGGTTCGAAACGTATAATAGGGTTGTAAACGAAGAAAACAAGATAACATGGTTGAACCCCTTGGGTAATCCTTTTTCAACCCTTATCCTTTGCGATACAAGCGACGCGACAGTAGGGAGCTCGATAAATATAAGCCAATTATCCTTTTCTCGGACAGTCCTCGAACGATATGAAAAAAGAAATTTACGACAAACTTCAAATTCACGATAATAAACAGTCGAAACGGTAAAATAGAGTACCAGCACGCGTCGCCACAAACCGTATCGACTCGAGTATCGTTAAACGACGGATGGAATAAGTGGCACTAAATCGTCAAAAGTCCACAACGCGATCGTCTCCCATTTAAGACGAACCCTCCTGTGTACAGTCCTTTAAAGGCGCGTGCTCAGCGACGATTTGTTAGAAACGCGGCCGCATTTGTACCTTTCTACTTCGTGTTGCGCCCCTTGGAAACGTTCACGGCAACGTCTTCATCCGCGTCACGTCCGGATACACGTCCGCCTCGATGATCGTGGACCAAGCAGGATCGGTGGAGCGCGCGAGCTCCAGCTAGCACGGAGGCAGGCCACGAGCACACACCCGGTGAATTATGGAGTGCAGCAACACCCACTTCCTGGTCCTCGAAACGCCAACTCCCACGCATACTGATGGACCTGCCAGGGGCGGCGTGATGAATCCACGGCGGCGATGTGTCCAGCCCTTCGCCCCTCGCACGAAATCTCGACGATATCCAGGCCGCCTGCGAGCCACTTCGCGCTTGCTCTATCATTATTCGCCGAGCGATTCGTTAATCAATCATTCCGCCTAATTGCGCGACTGGCGGCGCGTCACGCGGCTCCGACGTCTCCTTTCGCGCGAGTGAAACCTTGTATTTTGCTGCCGAGGGACGATTTAATTCCAAGGGGGAGATCGGTGGAGCAGAATCTTCGGCGAAGATAGACAAAGAAAGACGCGAGTGATGATATTTTGATACGCGTGCGTAGGCTCGCGGAAGTATCGCGGCACTCGCGGACTCTTCCCGCGAGTATGTATTACACGAGATATTTCGAAATTCCATTAGCGTTGTTGCGCCTTTCGTTTACCATAATTACGTTAAATGTAACGTTTCGATAGAATATTTTTTGTAGTAAAAAATTAGTTACGGTATTAATAGCCGCGTTGAGCGTACAATGAAGCGTTAAAAACGGTCTACGCGTATCTCCAACTTTGTGTTTCCAACTTTACTCGTACGATCTCGATGAGTAACACGCGTTACGTTTAGTTGGCTCCGCGTAACATATTTATCGCAACTAGCGCTCTTCGAGAGCAACAGACACGTTGAAACAATCTCGGTCTATTTGTATCGCACGCAACTGTAATGAAAAATGCGACCCTTCCTTCCAACGTCACGTAAGCTCTCATCGCCACCGATCCAGCGATATTTCCATTCGAGGAATCCGCAGAACCGATTTACTTGCGACGCGAGGCCGGTACACCGGGAATCGTAAGAACATACGTGATATCGAAAGGAAATGCCTCGCCGGACGTCGGCCAGGCGCCGGGAGTACGAAAAGAGAGGAAAGAAAGGAAGATAGAAAGGAAGAGAGAAAGAGGCTCCCCGACGCGGAGAGTTGAATTCTGAGATGGGGCATAAATTGATATGCATCCAGCATTCGACATGTCGGTCGGATGAAAGAGGGAGACCCGAGACAATGCCTGTCGGCCGAGCAACACCCCATCGTGCATCCGGTGCGTTTTCAAGGAAGCTTTCGGAGCACCGTGACACATATCAATTGATTTTCACGGGCGCAGGTCCGACAGCGTTCGACATATCGTGAGTACACTCGTCGTGCGCATTAGTCGATGCCTCCCGTACGTTCGCTCGATGCACGAACAAAAGACGAGAGTTCGATTCGACGATTTCACGTATCCCAGCGAGTAGTATAAGATACCTTCTCGACGATGCTAGCTGCACGAAGAGGCAACGTGCGTGCGCCAGAGCGCGCTGCGGCGCGGCAGTTACTAATTTAATTACGAGACATCGATTGCGCAATTAACATATCGTTAAAATACCGCGGCGCGGTAATTATACGCTTTCTAGGTGCGCAGGTCGCGGCCGATTTGCATATCGTTCGTACGGGCAGAGACAACCACCGGCACGACAACGTTTGACAACAGTCGCTCGTTAGAGCTCGTCGCTTCTGCCGACGTTGTGCAACACAGATTCTGGGTCTAACCCGTGTAACTTCTAATTTACAAGTGATACTCGTAGGCTTCGGCCACGGTTCATACTTACGCGTATTCGTCGCAACGATCGAACGTAGTCGGCCGTATTAGCGTTCCTCTGCCTGGCGTACTTTTCCCATACTTTTTCCTTCAATATTTTCTTCCACAACAACTGTAAATTTTCAACGATGTTATCTTGTTTTATGTTCGTAAAAAGTATCACCCGTGATAGCGATTTTACTCTTGAAAAATTTCTTGCTATCGTCGTTAATTAATTCTCTCGTATAAATAGCGTCAAGTTTGACGATAGAACAAGCGAGATGTACAAGACCGATCGTTTCGACGTAAAATTCAAAAATGTGCTATCACGCTCTACAACCTGCAACTTGTCGCTCGCTTAATTCGTTGATATTATCAGTTAATCGATTATAACGCGAGACCGTGCGAGAATTCGTTCGATCGAGCGGTAACCGATACATCGTTCCTATAAATGAAGTTTTCCCGTACTTTCTCCAAGATTCTCGAACGAAATGGCAGAAAACAATACTATCGGTTAACGTCGCGCCTGATTTATCTCCTTTTGTTAATTTCCTTCTCCCAGAAACGAGACCCACCACCACGAAACTTTTATCGCCAATGAATCAGAGGAACAATACGCAACGCAGACGCGCGGCCACGGAATACGATATTCCATCGGACCCGAACTCGATCAAGTATGATTCACCTGACTATCAAACGCGTCAATAAACACTCCCCGAAGCGAATCGGACAGCGGCGCCGAAAGGTTGCGTTCACGGATCGTCCTCGACGTGTGTCTTCTATAAATTCCAACGAGAGCTGGAACGTCCGCGTCCCCTGGAAACTACTTTGTTTTACAACTCGACACTCGTGTCTCGTCTCTATGCGTACGCACGAGCGTTTGTGCGATCGCTCGCTTACGCGCGCGCGCACGATAGTGCTCTTTGCACACAGAAATCGGCGTGTATCGGCTCGTAACCGCGTCGACGTTCTACACAGAGCACGCGCTGCGTTCAATGTAAAGCGTTAAAACGCTACGTGATCAAATTCGACAAGTGACCGGACACTCGCCACTCCGAGCCACCATTTCGCGCTCGTCGCAGGAATATCAAGCAGAGAGATCGTTAGAAACGTTTTAGAATTAAGCGTGCCTTTTGCCCGGGGCCCCTCGCGCCGGGTATCGATTAGAATGGAACGCGATTCCCGTTCGGTGAAACTTGGTTAATGGAAATTAGCCGGACGACTCGCGCGACCGTCCTTTGCCCGCGATCTTGAATGACAATGTTCGACCTAGGGGAATTTCGGTGTGCCTGTCGCAGTGTCGCAATCGTGTCGCGAAAAAACCTTTTCGTTATTTTCACGGATAGAAGAATCTTTTTTCACGCGAAATTCATATTTTTACGGATGCGATTCAAGAAACGGAACCTAAGTGATTCGTTTCACCTTCTGAGCATGTATCGTAGCGAAAAGACGTTTCGAGAATTTCCTGTATCTTTGCATATTGCAAGCATATGTGTATGTGAATACGATATTGCCAATAACGGCAACCTTCGTCAGGTAGGAAAATTTGTTGCGTAAAGGAAACTTACCACACTCGTATTCTCTCATGCTTCTAAAGTTAATGTAAAGTTCAATATTCGAATGTCCGATAATAAACAAGACTAAAACGTTAATTTCACAGACTGGATATTATTTTCTCGCATACGGAACGTTCCCTTAAACGTATTCCAAGGATTATTCCCGTAGAACGAAACGAGAACATCGAATCGAGCCGCAATCCGTATCCTCGCTATACCCACGGCAGTTGCAACTTGTTCCTTATTAGCGACAGTCGCGAGCAGTGCCGGAAGCAAGAGAACAAATCGTTCTCCGAGACGGAACGCCTCTCGCATGACCGCGGTTGAGAAATCCCATTCGTTCGGTCCCATCGTCCTCTCTCTCCTTCACGAAAGTCATCTTCGGGGAATTTACGGAGGTGTGCGATCTTACAAAATCGCGACCTCCCACCCCTGTGCAACAACAATGAGCACACTAATACGAACGCGAACACGAGATGCTCTCGATCGAGCGTCGGCTATTTTGAATAGTTTCCCACAGACGCTCGGCGAAAAATCCGCACCAACGACGGAGATCGAACGTCCACGCGTTTCGCCGTGGCATCTATGATTCACCGGTGGCGCGCAAGGAAGAAGAAGCGCGTGGAAACGGGAGGAAGCGAGACGAAAAGACTCATTATCGTGGAACGAGCATCGAGAGTCAACGTGACTTCGCGAAATAATCTCGGCCGCGAGCACGTTAACGCGAAATCAGGCGTTCGGATCGTGAGACGAGGCGAAAACGGAGGCAACCGTCGTCCGTGTGACGCCGTTTCGAAGCAAAAGCCCGGTAAGGATCACCTTGATCCCTGAAACGTTAGGTTCAACGTCATCCTGCGTAAAACTATTCGTCTCCGTTAAAACGAGAAGGCTCGCGGGTCGGCTCGAGCCTCTCGCTACCCGTATCGCGGAATTAGATTACGTATCTCGCGTTTGCCCCGTGATTTATTTATCGCGCCGGCCTCCCCGAGGCGTGCTGCGGTTTCAACACCTTTTGACGCGTGTATTTACGATTATGAGAATTACACAAGGCAATTAGAGCCGGCTGGCCGGTATAAATACGAGTAATTGTGCGCCGCTTCGCATGGCCGGTACGCGCGACCGGCTTAAATTACGCGCTCCGCTGCGGAAAATCGAGCGATGCGCACGGTGCGCGCCGCGGGAATCGCTACGATTTCGAATAATTGCGCCATCGTTTTTCACGATCTCGTACATTCACGACATGCTCTACCTTTCTGCTAACTCGTTCGCTGGTGTTTGATTTTAGATATCGGAAATACGAATCGACGCTTTTATCGAAATTGCACGATGAAGAACGAGACGATACAGGAAATTGGAGAGGCTTGCTTATATAATAGAATGTAATAGATGTTATTGATCTAAATATTTACGGAAATACATTATGGCATATACTTAAGGCGTGACAACGAGTAAAAACATAAAGAGATCGTAAAGAGTCGGAAGAAAAAGTTTTTAACTCGAGCCAACGTTTGTATGTTTACGAGGAATAAAGTACTTTATTATACGATACATATAGGGATAAACGACAAGAAGCTTCTCGTATCTCCATCGTTTCTCGCCCGATGCTGCCTAATATCCATACTCGAGGACCGAAGGATTAATAACAATCGAATGGAGAATAACCACGATTAGCGAAGCTTCGGCGTGGGAATGCAGGAGCTTCGCAGAAATATCGTCCCTGGCGAACTTCGAAATTCGATTTCGTGATTGCAAGGCGTATCTCGAGCGCGTTCGGTGCCGCCTTAGAGACGGTTATTGCGCTCTAAAGTGCTACAAAATTGCACGCGCGTCGTGATCGCACCGTCTCTAAAGGGGAGAGCGAGGGAGGCCGGCGAGGGAGAACGAAAACACGGGTACGATGGACGGTTACCGTTCGATCCTTCGGATCTCGCTTGCTACAAGGGTTAGGCCTGTTCGACCAAACCACGACGAGGATTGAGCGCGGTCGGATGGCTCATTTTCACCTGGGGTTACCTTTGGCACACAATCATCCGCCATTAAGGCCGTCTGCAAAAATTTCGAAAACACCGGAATATCCCTTTACACGGGGCGAGCAAGAGGCGATCTCGTGGTACGCGCATAACCCGTCCGCGGCTCGGGTATATCACGAATAGCCCCGTGATCTCGCGGCATGATCTTTCAAGATCGAGAGTAACAGTCGAGTGGAGGAAGGATGGGGGAATACGAGGGGGCGAAACGATAGAGCGAGACGCGAGCAGAAAATAAGACGGTGTCGAAGCAACGAGAAGGAAGAAGAGAATACGGTGTGACGAGAAAGGAAAAGGGAGAGAGGCAACGAGTGCTAGATCTCGAGCAACGATCGGAGATCATCTTCCCTCTTCGACCGGCTCTTCTTCTCGTCCACGATCCTAGAAGGAGGCGGCGGGGGCGAAAACTACGAAGCGCTACGTCGGCGTCGCTCCCGCCGCCGCCATTATCAAATTATTCACTCACACCGAGCGCCATCTATCTTCGGGCTCCGCGATCCTAACGTGTTATTATTTGATCCTCACTTTGTTAGCGATCTGACTCTAACAGCCTCGCGATATGTACCTGGTAGATCCTGCTCGCTGATCTGGAGTACTTCTCACGATCTCGCGCCACCAGCTCGCCCGAGACCAGGCCGACGCTTTCGGAACGACGAGCGGCTCTCTCGCCGCCGAGCTCGTGCACGCCAGAAGCTGCTGCTTATTCTACGACGGAGGCGAGGACGATGGAATGGAAACTCGCGCGAGATTCCACAGAAAGATCGCTTCGGGATAACGCTCGAGAGATAGCTGGCCTAATAACTTATTAATTTACGGAGACGGGATAGAGCGACGTGGTAAAATTGATCGATATACCTGGTATTTTGTATAACGCATTTGGTATGTTTCAGGGGTGAAGCGACGGAATCGATAAAAGTGAAAGGGCACGTGAGAAATTCACGACTCGGTCATGGTTGCGCTAAGAAATTTTTAGTAAGGAGTCGATCTATTTTATAAATTATATCTGCATACGAATTTCCAATATTTGCAGTATTTCTATATGTAAACGAAACACCGTTGATAGTAAATTCTTAGAGTATAACGCGTTTAAATAGAAATTAAGAGTTGGTCGTTATATCTCACACTACATAAGTATACGATTTCCAATTTCTACGGACCACGTGTAACGTGTAATTCGACTGCGGTAATAGCTGTAACGAGCGAAAAATCAGAAAGATCCGAATAACTTCACGCGACCCAAAATATTCGACCACCTTCGAAGGAAAAACGCTAGAGACCGTGAGAGGAGCAAAGGTCTAGGGGTTAGCCAAGATACCGTTCCGCGTGCGTGTATATTCTGCGGGGTACGGAAGGTGAATCAGCCGACGGCGGGTTGCCCCACGACTCCGTTTTTCACGGGAATCGCCACGAGGTGAGACGGGATGGATCGCGAGAAACGTTGCCAGTGCCGGCAACAACAAGGGCAGGCCAAGGGATCAGAAACGGCGAAACTTTAGAGCTAGGGGTGAGGGGACGAAGATGACCGTAGCTCGTGAGGATCAGGCATAGGTAAGTGGCACTTATGTTTAATACTCGAGTGTGGATGAGTGGTCGGTCCTGCACGCGATCCTCGCGTCGGCGAGGTCTTTCCTGACCTCGCGTTCGCTAGAACCAATTTCCGCGGATAATACGAGCGCTCCGTGAATCTCGAGAGAGAGAGCGTTCCCTTAAACTTTAAATGGAGCACGGAGTTAGATAAATACCTTCTCTTCCACGCATATCCTCGTACTCATATTCTTTGTTACATTTTACGCGTCCGAGAATTTTGGACAATCGCACGGATTCAGCTTGGTCGATCGATTCCTAAATCGATTAAGATTCAAGCGCCAGAGGTGCTTGAGATTAGGGTGCGAAAGAGCACAGCGCACATCTATCGAAAATTTGAGATCGTCAACGCGTTTTGTCTAAAGCGAATGAAAAAATTGTAAAACAGAGAAAAAAAAACACACAGTACGATGTAATGCGTGGAAAACTGAGTCGGTTTTTTAATAGTACTTCGTCGAGCTATGTTGCGTTACGTCGCTCTTTTGTATCGTACAACGACTGCGATGTGAAAGCCTGTAGCTTCTACATTGACAAAAATGGCTTCTTACAAAGAATACGGCTATTTTTGTGGCTGACTGTATATCTAGTTCTAGTTTTATTTTATATAGCGCTGGAAATGCCTTATACACTTCCCTGTTCACGCTTCAGCAGATGCGACAATTAAAACGTCTACGCGTATTATTATCGGAATTAAGGTTAATGTCGTTCGTCCTGATGACGAGCAGAAAAAAAGCAGTTAAACTTGCGACTTCTGTTTGAAGCGCGGGAAAGTGAAAGGCGCGAAAAGGCCGCGTCGAGCCGACGTGAAACCAAGTAATCGAACGTTTACGTAGTCATGCGTAATTGCGCCCCACGGTCGAAGCCACGGTAATCTCGAAACTCGTTAAAAATCGCGCTAATCCTCGTTACGTGCCGTTTGTTCCAGCTTGTCATTAGCGCGAATCCTCCGCGAACGATCGTTTTAATATCGTTCACGGTTCTTTCGAAACGTCGAACGTTTTTCGCACGCTTCGCGAAAGCTGTTCTAGATTAGATGTGCATACGCAAATATAGACGCAATTCTGTGCGAAAATAACGAGAAAATCTTGCCGAAGATTTATTTTGTTTGGAAGGTGAAACTAGAGCAAGAAGGCGCTGAACCGTTTTCGAGCGGCAATCGTAATAGCTTAAAAAAGAAAACGATCGATAGGCGAGTTGCAAT
Source organism: Bombus vancouverensis nearcticus (assembly GCF_051014615.1). Classification (NCBI taxonomy): domain Eukaryota; kingdom Metazoa; phylum Arthropoda; class Insecta; order Hymenoptera; family Apidae; genus Bombus; species Bombus vancouverensis. Next base: position 18,196,450 of record NC_134915.1, on the reverse strand, counting down.
CGTTTTTCAAACAAACCAACAGCACGGCAACGTTCCGGCCACGCGAAGTCTTTCGCGAAATTCTAAGTAAATTATCAAAATTCTTTGGTCGCGGTAGATTCTACCAGCGAAATCGAAAATAGTAAGGCGATCTCTATTATGCCTCTTCACTACATCAAGAATCCCATGTACGCACTTTGTCTCTTAGCGGCAGTTTGCGTACGACAACATGTGCAAAATAATAGGTATGAATTACAAGGAAATGTTAAACGGACGAATATCTTTGATTAAAAATATACTTTTTAATAAGATTTCGCCGCATGTACAGAACCGACCAAGCATTAACGAAAGGCGTGTCGTTTCAAACTCCGACGACAGTGCACAGGAAATTGAACGAAGCGAATTTGAAGACGGTAACTAACCCGAAGAAAGAGCTTAACTACGTGGAAGTTAATCGGAAGAAACCGGTAAACCTCGAAGAAGCAGATTCGTTGGTTCATTGCGTGCAGAACTTCGCTGAACGGGCTCGGCGAATCGTTAACGATATTCGGACGAGCATACCGGTGAGTCTGATGTCGTATTTAACTTTCCTTTATTAACAATGAAGAAAATTGAGGGGTTGGAGTGGTAAATGAGGTACAGAGAAAAAAGGATAAGGGCTGGAATAATTTATTTTAACTTTTCTGGCTATTGTAAGATAAAGCGTAATAAAACACGAAAGTACGATATACCAAAAAGGCTACACATCGCGTATTTCTTTCCGTTTGTTCTCTCTCTCTGAATTGATAAACCTTGCAAATTCGAAATAGCGTTCAGTGCTAAATGATGTAAAAATTGTGTCAAAAATATTAAAAATCTCTAGCTTTCAAAATGAACAGAAATATATGGCTATCGAGATTCCAAGCTTCTCGGGTACACCACGTTTGTCATCTCGACTCCTCAATTAGAAATGCTCGAAATAAAGAAACAAACTCGAAAATCTTATTTCTTCGTCAGGGTTCCAAGTCGACAGAATCCATTGATCCGCTAACTTCGTCGAACATTCTAGATTCGTTGCTTTACTTAACGAGCGACGTCGGAATCAAATGGTTAGCCTGATGCACCGATTTGCGATGCGCTAAGAATCCATCGAAGAACTGTCGTTTGACCAAGGCCAATGTGGATTAAGGGGGGAATTCGCAAATGATCTTTGTCAATCGACGGTAAAGAAGATAAGAAAGTTCGAATGTTTGCTGTTCTGTCGTAGACATCGAGGTTATCGGACGACTTGAACCGAAGAAGCTGATAAAACCATAGTTTGCTTCGCAGGTGGGTCGGTTCGGTGCTGCGCGCTCAAAAGGCGCCAACGAGCGCGCACGCACCGAACATGACACCGAAGCTGACACGCGAGTGTATTTGAACGCTCGTTCGTTTTCTTTTCCTTCAAACATTTCGTTATTTAAAGATGTAAACGTTGCAACGATCATAAATCAATAAATCCTCTTGAACGAAATCGCATATTTATTCGTCGAAGCAGCAAATATTTCAATCGTCTCGCGTTTCGATCGATCGTTTAAGACATCGCGAATTATTAATTTGTATTTTACGCGAGCCAACACCCCACGTTTTAGATATTAGAAACAGCCACGTGAACTATCTACGTGGTTGGTAACGTCGTTAATAACGTACGAGCAAAATTATATCGGGAAATATTTCCGTGGCGAATACAAAGAGGTTAACCATTGAATCCTCTGCCTGATGGACTTCCGTTTCCCACACCATTTCGAAACTCCACCCTGGAATATCAATAACGAACCCTCCCCACTCCTGCAATCCGACTTTCGCTACGTTTCCACAAGCCAACTGTCCCACGTTCCTCCCCACGAAAAAACCTGCTTGCTCATCGTGCACGGATATTTATCACTCGGATCTCTTTTCGTGGTCCCGGAGCGTGTCTCGCAATCCATCCGTCAGAAGCGGTCGAGCGGATTTCCAAATCTCTCTCGGAGGGTTTCGTAGCGGTTGCGGGCGGACAGAGTTCGAGCATACCAAGGCTCATTTGAATTTTCCCGGACAGGATGTGCACCGCGTGCATTTCAATCCCCGGGGACACCCCGACGAATTATGGTCGAGCGAGATGGCCCCCTCTGGAGGCGCGAGGAACGAACGAAGAGGGAAACGGTATACGCGGATGGTAGTTTAAGAGCGAACGCCCGGTATCCAGGGCACGTCCGGAGCGCCGACAGAACTTATTGTCGTGCGCACGACTCGTCGGGGCATTTTAATATTTCCGCTGAATGCGCCGAGAAAACGGTCGAACGTGGGCAACCGGCGACGAGAAAACGAAAGGAGACGAAAAAAAAAACAAAGAAACGAGAAAGAGAAGAAAAATGAGAAAGAGGTGAAAAAGAGAGAAAAAAGGGAAAGAGGAACGCGCAGACCGGAGGCGAGGAATCGTTACGCGACACTGCCACTGGTCTTGCGTTTTCGACTGCGTGACAGGTGGAGTGGCCACGGGGAACCCTTTGTTTTTTCTCCGGAGTGAGAGACTGCTCGCTCGTCGAGACAACACCAGCACCGTTTAGAGAGGCTGGCGCCACGAAGCGCATAACGATACTCGAATTTAAATATTCACTCTCCGGGCCGCGTTGAAAATATATTGCCGACAGTCCCCTTCGCTTCTCGTCGAGACGGACCCCGGCAAAACCATCTTTTCTTTGCCGCGAATTTGTGTAAGGTTTTGTGAGCTGTTGCTGTTTCGAACAATTAGCATGTTGGACGAAGTTTCGGAAGGGAACCGATTGTGTCTTGAGTGTTTTCGCCAAATAGGACGCACCAATGGTGACTTCTTTCTCGTGTTTATTATGTATTCTATTGTGCCAAAAACCTTTCATCTTTTATCGTATCGTTAAGGTTTAACGGCGAGTGCTACCGACTCGCGTTGCTCCTGAGAATCGAGAAATTTCACGTGTTGCTACGATATATACCATTTCGTCTACGTCAAAGTTTATACGCTTCGTTTAAAGAGTTTGAATAACGATTCGATCACACGTATACGATTCTTCGACGATTTCAAAGTAACTCGTTTCCAATAAATTTAACTTGTCTCGCAAATTTCCAAATCTTGATCAAATTAAAAAATATTCGTCAAACTGTACCACGAACTGCACCAGAAGTAAATTCTCTTCGACGAAGTTACTTCTCTTTTGAGTATTACGAAATTCCTCGCACGTCCTGCGTATCTTAAATTTCGATCGAACTGAAAGATATCCGTTCTAAACAGTTACGCTATTAGACGTTTAAAAAATAAAGCAACGTCTCTGAACGAAATTACGACAAATTTCTGCGGTTTCCCCGAAAGGTCGTCGTGAGGAAATTCACTCCAGGTCCCGTGTGACGGATGCTTCCCAGGGTTCGCGAATAATCCGCTGCGTGCCAAGCACACGCTACACCAAGTAGGTATATTTCACCTCGGCCAGGAGATCTATCACTCGAAACCGTGCTCCCCGTCGCGCATCCGCTTGCAACTCGTCCCTCAGCGGCGAGTGATGCACGATGCCCGGTCGCATGGACGCGCGACAACCCCCAGATAAATCGTTGCGGGTCTCAAAGAGTGTCACTGCGTTATCGTGTCCCCTAATGCCGAACCTCGCGGTGCAAATCGTCTTGGTAGCTCGTACGTGGCACCATTTGCATCTTATGCGTACGCGGTAGCTGCGGTCCTTTCCAGACACCACGAACCGACTGTTAATGCCGATGGGCTCGCAGGGCAGACTTTTCGAACTAGCCTTTCGGACCTTTCGAGCGGTGATTCTCGCGCGAATAATATTTGGAAAAGAACAGGTTTCATTGGGCGCGTATATTTGTATACGAATCGATTCTTGATAAATCTTGGAGAGACGGAAATATCGTTGTTTGAAAAATCGAGCAGATTAGGTTGGATCGTTAGAAATTGAGCGAAGAAGAAAATCTCCCGTCTTGTATTTTGAAATTGATCGGGACATTCGCATGAAAATGCAAGGAGGAGAAAAGGCTACGAACTTCCTGATATTTCTAAAAAGTTTGAAATTCTCTCGAATTCCGTATCTAAGATCCTATAAACTCTAAATTTTGTGCAAATTCGAAATCAAACGAAGGTCCGATCGAGAAGAGAGCGAAGCACGGATCGATCTCGCGTGAGGGGGTGATTCACATCGGTTCGACGTGGAAAGAGATCCGGATGCAGCGGCAGAGTCGATTTCGTTATGTAAGCGACGGAGAAAATACCGTGGTTCTTGCAATTAGGCTCACCAATAGGGGACCACTTCGATCGCGTGCCGCGATACAACGATGCAATTCTTATTGCTACAATATAACAATTGCACCGTCGGGAAACGACTGTAGGACGCGTGTTGCAACCCGTTTGATACGTGCATCCGTTGCTTGAACTTTGATTAGAAAAGTTTAGCAAGGTATTCTTGCAACCGTGTCTCTTCGTTCCCAGGGAATAGCCTTGCCTAATCGATGGTAAACTTTGTTGCAATTTTGCGAGGAAAGTTTGAGGAATTTCCGAGTTCCGTGCTCGAGTAAGAATTTTGAGTAAGAATATTTTAACATATCTATAATCGCTTAAAGCGATTTAAGGAAAGCTTGCAAGAAGAAAACTTGTAACAAAAAGAAAATAATCCAAGCGAATTTTAATATGCGATGTATTTTAATAGAGGTAAATTTCGCTGCCGATCGAGCATCTTTGACCCTCTCGCAGTGGTCGTACTGTCGCGTATTTGCAATTAGGAAATAGAACGAATTTGATCCATTCTTGGATATCCCAAGAGTAGCACGAATCGCTCGGTATCCACCACGGATAAAAAAGTTGGTGGGAATTATGATGTTACAACTATTATCTCGTGAAATTTACAATTGTTCGTGTCAGCTTCCAGCAGCGAATAAACTAACGTCGATAAATCATTTGTTTCTACGAAAATTGGATAATCGTGTATCCAGATAACGAAAGCGAAAAGCTACAAAAAATGGGTTTGGTTTTCGAGAGGCTCGTATATCAACTCCGAAGCATCTTAATTCCGTATCAGCCACGAATTCCACAAAGAGCGACGGAATTCACGTCGCATATAGCTACGAGAACACCGTATTCACGATTACGAAACATTCGCACACGGCGATCAACGAAACAACCATCGAAGGAAGATGAACCTGCAAATGACTTTCACGCTTGCTCGAGACCATGAAACAAGATAAACGAGCTCTACCTTCGCTTTTTACCGCGTCGTATTCCCTCGACGAGTAAGACCGTCGCGGCGAGTCATCGTTCGGATCGAACCGCTCGAATCTGAGGGGAAATCTTTGATCGCACGCGGCGAAAGAAGGCGGAGAGGATCGTATCTTGCGTAGACGTCTCGCATCACCGGATGCGCGTGTGCCTCCCTCGCTTCCGGTCGTAAGGCTGACCAGGCTCATTGCCATGCTCGTCGCCACGCCCGCCCCCGGAATATGAAAACGAAATCATATTCTTTGTCTACCTCTCACCGATCGCTTCTCTTTTATCTCCATCGTTTAACATGTCTCATTGTTCGAACGGATCGAACGAACGAACACGTTGGAATTACGATTTTATGTGTTTTTATTATTCGTAGGAAACCTAGCCTCGAGCTTCGAAGTCGACAAACGATATTGGTAACTCGAAATGATAGTCAAAATGATCGGAGATATGCGTATAATGTTTTATCGCAGTACGAATCTTGCTTGACATTTTGCACGATGCTGTTACGTTTTAACGATTTTCTAGAAACCTAACCAACAGTACAATGTAACGTGTACCACACGTTTAATAACGAAACGTGTACGTTTTATCACGTCGACTCTGCAAATCTTTCTAAGTTTTCTTAATCAAAATGTTTTATGTAATACATACGATATCTACGCTAAGTGCCGAAATACTTTCGTAAGCCAGCGTATACTCGAATACACGTACAGATATATCGGCCCAAGTTAAACTTCGACATCCATTGCATTTGACTATCTAACAATCCTGCATATTCTCTGATAATTCGAATGGTAGGACTCGTGCGGGCGTTTTACGAAACGAGTAGCTGACATTCCACGAACGGAGATAGAGAAATAGGTCGTTGAACGTGCGGAAAATAGCGTAAAGGCGATTCGATCGAAGGAAGAAACGGATGATCCCTCTTTCGGTCGGCGTCGTCGACCGGCCCACTAGACTGCTTTCGTCAGGGCAGCACACGGTTTCTCAAGATCGCTCGTTAAGCCGGCAAAACCCACAACCACGTAATTGCGGCGATCATACGTTAGTTAGGTTAATAACTTTGCATTATAAATGTATTAAGCTCGAATCCAATTACGCCGGTTGCGGGATCCGTTGCGAGATTGTGCCGCTGTAACGTTGATTTCTCTCAGCGTGGCGATTAATAACTCGAAAACGGGGCTACGGTGAGATGATGTGGCAGGGGAAACGTGCGAAATTTGAACACGGAAATTAGGAATAGCATTCGCATAATTGGAGGAGACTAGCGAGAGCGTTCTACGTTTAATTCTCGAGTTTAAGATTGATGTGAAATTAGAGCAGCAGATCTTGAGAGGAAAAGTTAAACGACGCGACAATGTTTCCCAATAGAATTCCATGTAACAGATCGATAGAAAATCTATGTCATACGATACTTGTAAATATATTAAATAATCCGATTATATCCACGTTTGACTAAGGCTATAAGAAAAATGGAAAAAACAAAGAAATGGAAAGTATTTGAACGCTCAACGCACGAATATTTCCTGAAGATTTATACGTATTATACGAAATTTTTTTTAACTTCATTAATGCCGTAACGAGACACGACTTGGTTATACCAAGTATTGGTAAAATTGCAAACCAATCTGAGATTGTACGTAGAAACTACAAACATTTACAGCAAACGTATATTTAGTAATCGCCTTTTAAATATATAATTAGTACGAAAGACCCAACTAAATAACGAAGCTTACAGCTACAGTGCTATGTACATATTTTATGTATAATTTCAGTTTTGCAAACTTATCTAAGTTTGTAACGTACGTAACACGTAACGTATTTACAAAAAAAGATTGTTGTATGTATTCAAATGTTTTAACGAGACTCTGTATATATACACCTACGACCAATAAATTTTATACCTAAATGCAGAAATAATGTAATTTCTAGGTCAGTTGACCAAACACGTCAGTCACTTTTAATCAACTTTGTAAGCGATCGTGTTACGGCAGTCTACGTCGATCGAAACACCGAAAGACCGCAAATACCTCAGAGTTACACTTGCAGCTAATTGGCGATTAAGTAAGAACAGCAGTTTCCGCGTGAGTGGTTCGACATCGTGCAAGAAAAATCAGGGAACATCGGCCTGCGACAGCCCCGGATGCTTTCGAATGTTTCCCGCAATTTGCAATCATGAAC